>NC_062284.1:47185873-47488903 GCF_902655055.1 Lutra lutra
CGCCACAGAGCATGGACCTGTGTGTATAGTGTGCATGTGTGTATACACACACACACGAATACTCTTTGTGGTCCAGATGCTGGCACTCACTGTGAAACCGCCGATTCTAAACCCAAAGGGGCCAGGACCCTTGCAGAGCAGACGTTGGGGAGGGGCCAGCCTCGGATGGCTGGAGGTCAGCACCTGCAAACAAGTCCTGATGATGATGGCTGTTCTGGAACCAGACTGCCCCATGGGCCAGCCCTTTCCCTCTGGAGAGCTCTTTGGCTTGAGCTCATCTGCTGAGGCTTCCCGGGTCCTGCCTGGCATTTTCTCCCCCAGCTCCACTCCTGGGGCGCCCTGGGGCCAGCTGCTGAAGACCCCAGCTGAGCAGCTTCTAGTTCCGGGAGGGTGGAGAGAGTGAGGACTGGAGCGGGGAGAGGCGGAGACTCTCAGCGAAAGTGGGAGAAAAGCTTCCATCACTTTTCCTTGCTCTGAACGTTGTCGTTGTCGGGGTCTGTCTCCGTTAACCTGCATCAGCGACCTCACCTCACGTTTACTGAGAAGGCTGTTTGATCAGAGTCTTGTCTTCACTAGACTCTAATCTCATCTACTTTCATTCACGACTGACTATGATTTGTTGAAGGAATGAAGGAATGAAGGTGTTTTGGGTTTTGCCTTCCTCCCCACACAGAGGGTGTGAGAACAAGTTCAGAGGATCGTTCCTGGGCAGGAAAAGGCCTGGGCTGGGGATGGTGTCCTTGAGGATGGACCTCAGGGCTGCTTAGAGAACCTCATTGGGGAGGAGTCACCAGCTTAGGAAAGGAGAGCCTAGGTCCTTCTACAGGGAGCATGTCAAGGAACGATGCTGGTGACTCCCTCCTAAGGAGGAAGTACCCACGAGACCCAGTGATGATGATCTCAGAAAGTTTCTGGAACAGTTGCCAGGGTGCCAGTGAAAGATTCTTCTTCTTCTTCTTCTTTTTCTTTATTTTTAAAGATTATTTATTTGAGAGAGAGAGAGAGCATGAACAGGGGGAAGAGGGAGAAGCAGGCTCCCTGCTGACCTGGGAGCCTGACATGGGGCTCGACGTGGGGTTTGCTCCTAAGACTCTGGGATCATGACACAATCCAAAGGCAGATGCCTAACCGACTGAGCCACCCAGGCAGCTCAAGACTGGAAGATTCTAAGGTGTATGTGTGTGTGTGTGTAGTATAAAAATAATATATGTGTAAAAATATATATAACTTTTAAGTTTAAAAAATTACATAGAAAATACCCAAATAGGGGCGCCTGGGTGGCTCAGTGGGTTAAAGTCTCTGCCTTCAGCTCAAGTCATGATCCTAGGGTCCTGGGATTGAGCCCCACATCGGGCTCTCTGCTCAGCGGGGAGCCTGCTTCCTCCTCTCTCTCTCTCTGCCTCCCTCTCTGCCTACTTGTGATCTCTGTCTGTCAAATAAATAAATAAATTCTTAAAAAAAAAAAAAAAGAAAGAAAATACCCAAATAGATTCACATACAAAGCAATGGCAACCATCCCTGAAATAAATGGAACAAGAATGGGTTTCTCCTAGTCCCCTTCTCCCACCGTCCCTCCTGGAGATGGCCATTTCTGGCAACTGGCCACGTCTCTCCCTGTGTTTCCTCTGTGTTTTCTTTTTTTTTTTTTTTTAAAGATTTTATTTATTTATTTGAGAGAGACAGTGAGAGAGAGCATGAGCGAGGAGAAGGTCAGAGAGAGAAGCAGACTCCCCGCGGAGCCGGGAGCCCGATGCGGGACTCGATCCCGGGACTCCAGGATCATGACCTGAGCCGAAGGCAGTGGTCCAACCAACTGAGCCACCCAGGCGTCCCTCCTCTGTGTTTTCGTACAAACTAGGTACCTATACATATAGGTCGCTTTGATTACTTACATCAGAAGAGATAGATAGGTAGAAGTGTTTGGCAGCCTGGGTTTTTTTCTTTTTATAGTGTATGTTGGCAATCTTTCTGGATCAATGCACCCAGCACCAGCTTATTTGCTTTAATGCCTTCACAGTGTTCCATCAGATGGATGTTCCCTGATTGATCTAACCAGTCCCCTGTGGGGGAACTTTCTTTTTTTCCTAATGCTTTGCTCTCACCAAGAGCACCGCAGTGCATGTGCCTGTACATGTAATTTCATCCCGGCCTGTGCACATCTAGTCCTAAAAGTGGAATTGCCGAGTTAGTTGTGACTTTGATGGGTGTTGCCAACTCGTCCTTCATTAGAGATAAACCTCATTCTTTATAAACGGTTATATTCAGTGTCAACATTTAACCAGCGTAACTAGAGAGAGATGAGAACGGAACCGTGGCTCAGTACGTGGGAGCCAAATCGGCCTGTGGCTGGTGGCTGGTGGCTGGGGAGCGGCTTGGCACATGCAGGGAGCTCAGTGGTGTATTTGCTTCAGCTAATCCCTGAAGAAACCATCCCTGGTCCAGAGCCTTACAGTTTACAGAGTGTATTTCTGTGTCTAATAAGCTTCCCTTAACCCTGTTGAATGAGGAAGGACTTATTTTCATCCCATTCTGTGGATGAGTAAACGGAGGTTGAAAGAGTCACACTCAAGGGACCAGCATGCTCAGGCTCTGAGACTCCAATTTTCCGGCATTTTTCTACCATTTCAACTGCTTTCTCCTTTCTGTCCAGGTCACTTCCTGTGTCTCTCCACTCTTGCAACCCTCTCTACACCAAATCCTCCCCAAGTAATGCTGCTTTTAGGACGAATCCCCAAGCCACATTCTCAGGCTCCAGCAGACCCTGGAATATGTAATGAGATGAGAGCTGGTAAGGATTTGCCGGAAATACACCTCCGAGCCTGTCCCTAGGGTGAGAACTGATGGATTCTTTTTTTTTTTTTTTTTTTTTTTGGTAAGATTTTATTTATTTATTTGACAGAGATCACAAGTAGGCAGAGAGAGAGCGAGAAGCAGACTTCCTACTGAGCAGAGAGCCTGATATAGGGCTCGAGATCATGACCTGAACCAAAGGCAGAAGCTTAACCCCTGAGCCACCCAGGTGCCCCGAACTGACGGATTCTTATTGCTCAGACAAGCTCAAGGACAGATGGTAGGAGTTGGGCTTCTTCTACCCAGCCTCTTTGCCCTCCAGGGCCAGAAAATTCATTATTTAAGTTTGAAGAATAAATAATTGTTTGGGGGGAGATGCATAGGTTAACACACATGGGGAAAAGAAAAAGACCTAGGTTATAAAGGTACTTCATCATGCAGAACCCGTTTAGGTTTTTAGTGTGTTCAGTAGACCCTCGAACAATGCAGGGGTTAGGGGCACTGTCCCCCAAACAGCCAGATACCCATGTATAACTTTTGACTCAATAGTTAATAATAGCCTACAGTTGATTGGAAAGCCTTAGCAATAGCATCAATAGTCAGTTACCCCATATTTTGTATGTTACATGTGTTATATACTCTATTCTTATAATACAGTATGCTAGAGAAGAAAATATTGTTAGGAAAGTCATAAGAAAGAGAAAAGAGTGCTGTTCTGGGTTTACTGATACTGTTTACAAGATGAATAATCTGTCCATACCTACATCAGTAGTGTCTTATGTGATGCAAAGTGCTGTAAATGTTCGACATACCGATGTGAGGCACCAAAAATGAAAAGATAATGTCTGATCTGTGCTCATGTGCATAAGGCTTGATAGATTTTAACTTTGTAATTGATGTGTACTTTATGGTAGACTAGTATCCATATCTATTTTATGCATTCATGACATACCTTTCTTAATTTTTTCGATATTTCTAGGCTACATGGTTCAACTGATGTTTTTCAAATTGCCACAAACCTCCAAAAATGTTCTCATATATTACACTGATAAAAAGCTTTGTATAATTGCAGCCACGCAGTTCAAACCCATGTTGTTCAAGGATCAACTGTAAATGTGTTATATATATACATACATACATATATATATATATTTTTTTAAAAGATTTTATTTATTTACTTGACAGAGATCACAAGTAGGCAGAGAGGTAGGCAGAGAGAGAGGAGGAAGCAGGCTCCCCACTGAGCAGAGAGCCTGACTCGGGGCTTGATCCCAGGATCCTGGGATCATGACCTGAGCCAAAGGCAGAGGCTTTAACCCACTGAGCCACCAAGGCGCCTCTGTAAATGTGTTTTTAACCAATTTCTCCCCACCCTTTTCCCTGTCGCATTTTCACTCAGATATGATCGCCCTGGGTATCCAATTTTGAATCCTGTTGTCTTCATTTCACTTAAGATCATCCACATGTCACATATGCTTTATGGTAGGCAGCCTCTAAGATGGCACCGGGTGATCTGGATGGGGTTCCAGATGTGGCACCTTGCCATATTGAAGAGTTTAAGCTGAGTCTGAGAAGACAGCAGAAGCAGGAAGGTCACTGACCTTCCCTCTGCCCCTCTCCCTTGAAACAAGTCAGAAACCCTCCTGAGAGAGATGCCCTCCCCGTCTGGGAAGAAAGGACCACCATTATCTGCAAAGACAGAAACACCACGAAGAATCTGAACAAACAGGTCTTGCTAAGTTTCCCCCATTTTACTACGTTCTCTGACCCATCATACTCCTATGAAGGAATGCCTGCCCACTCTTCATCATACCTAGCATAGAAATACTCAGGTCTGTTTTTTCTGGTCTTCATTTCCTTAGGAAGAATCCCGTATCATATGAAACTTATATTAAATACATTTGTATGCTCTTCTCCTGATAATCTGTCCTGCTCAGTTTAATTTTCAGAGCCAGCCAAGGACCCTGAGTGGGGAGGAAAGCTTTTCCCTGGTATTCACATGCTAGTTTAACCCTCTCCTCTTGAACCTGGGCTAGACCTAGTGACTCCATTCTAATGAACAGAATTAGAATTAGAGTTGAAATATTCTAATTGAATTAGAATGAATAGAATATAGCAGAAATGAGGGAGGTCTCTTTCAAGATCAAGTTACAGAGGCCCATGTGCCTTCCAGGTTGTTCACTTGCTCTGAGGGAAGCCAGCTGCCATGTTGTGGGCTGTCCTGTGGAGCGACAGTTGAGGACCCGATGTCTCAAGAGCCAACAAGAACCTGAGCCACATGAGTCACCTGGGAGGTGGATCCTCTCCCAGCCTAGCTTTGAGGTGGACAGCAGCCTCCAGAGGAACAATGACCCAGAGGCTCCCAGCTGAGCCACAGAAACGCTGAGACAGTAAATGCTTGTTAAGCCACTAAGTTTGAGGGTAATTTGTCTCTCAGAAAAATTTTCCTTTTGTGGCTGTCTGGGCTGTGTTTTACCTCTCATTAATACAAAATTAACTTTAGTATATATCTTCCTGTGCAATGAGTCTTTTCCAAATGTAGCATTATTTCCAGACGGTGACTCCATCAAGGAGACGATGGAGGTCAAAATTGAGACATGTATAATTTTTCATCAACATCCCCAAGTTGCTGTCCTCCAAGGAAGGGGTGACCGAATGGGGTCATTAGTAGTGCCCTGGTCCCCATTTCCATACAGCTTTAGCCAGTACCTTCCTTAGTCTTCCTGATGATCAGTGTTTCCAGCAGTGATCAGATAGTAATCAGACCTTCCCCACCTACCTCCCATGGTCATTGTCCAACCTGAAATCAAAATCATGTCAGTCAAAAGTCCCCTGGATTCCACATGGTTCTCTGTAAGACTGGGAGAGGATATGGTTTTTGCTCAGAATCATAGGACTTCTTGGAGCTCTGCTTATCCCAGCCTCCTCCATTTTATAGGAGAGGAAGCAGGGGCTCAGAGATGACCACGGGTGTGCTCGGTGTCACCGCTAATTCATGGCAGGGCGAGGACAAGGTAACCCAGGTCCTTTGCCTCCCTGCTTCAAGCTGTTCTTTTGGACTCAGCTTCCACCCCTCACATCGCCTGAACCAGATAGGCAGAACTGTAGGTCTCTCCTGCATTCCCTGGGGATCCAGAAAATCCGCACATTTAAGAGAAGCTCACACCAAATCCTTTCTCCCTTTGCTGCTCTGGCTATCCGACAACCCCCTTCCCTCATTTCCACTCCCCCTGTGGCTCTCCCCGGCTCACGCCTGCATCTCAAGGCTGGTTGGCCCTTTGGCTCCAGCCTCCTCCTCTCTCCAAGCCCCTCTGTTAGACCATGAACCCCAGCCCGATTGTTTCCATCCCCCTGTCACCACAGCCAAGAAAACAGGAAGTGTCTGACTCACCCGTTGTCCCCTGGGCTTTGGCTCTCTGGGCCCGAGTTCTGGAGTCAGGGAAGGACAAGTAGGGAAGAGTTCACAGATGCCAATTGTCTTGTGGGGCCCAAAAATGAAAAGATAATGTAAATTTTCCAGCACTGCCTTCCAGCCTGGGGGACCTGTGGGCTAGGAATCTCCCCAGCTCTTCTTGGGATAAAGGTAAGAGCACTACCTCAAGGTTTGGAGTTGAAGAGTTGTCTCTCTCCCCACAGCTGTGGACCCTTGGGCTTGTCCGGTGGCTCTCAAGCTTGGTTATTTATTAAAATCACCCAGAGTGTTTTAAAAAAGACTGAACCCTGGGCTCCAGCCCCAGAGATCCAGGTTTAATTTTTAAAAGCTCCTCAGGTGATTCCAAAGTATAATCAGGCTTGGGAAACCGCTCCTGGAGCCTCAGTTTCTCTCCTGTCCCATAGGGCTCATGATGCCTACTTTCCACAGCTGCTGAGAAACAAGGTATCCTGGGTGCGTTCAGGCACATTGAAAGGGAAGCACTAGTGTGAGAAGTCTTTCTGTGCCCACCTGTGGAAAGGCTTGGGTGGGAGTGGGCTACCCCGAGGGTTCCCTTGGTCTCAAGAACCCAGGTCAAGATGGTAGTGGCAAGACACCGAGGAATGTGCTGAAGAGCACAAGCAAGCCTGTCTCCCGTCCCCCTGTGGCTGTGCTCCAAAGCACCCAGCACCTGGGCAGAGGAAATGCAGGGGACAAATAGCAGGTGTCACTCCAGGCCTGGCCCCCAATGAGCTGCTGGTCCAGTGGTGGAGAAGAGCAGACAAGCAAGGCTCCAAACACAAGGCAGAAGGATAAAAGCGTTCCAAGAGAAGATAAAAGCTGACAATGAGATGTGTTCTCCCTGGAGGGAGTAAGGAAGACTTCCTGTAGGAGATGGCATCTACACCAGGGGGCTCATGCAGGGTCTGGGAACTCCAGACTGAGGGAAATGCAGGAACAAAGGCAGAAAGGTGGGAAGGAAAGTGCATTCAAGACTTCCCAGGGCCACCTGGGGGCAAGAGTGAGCATGGAGAGAACAGGAAAGGCAGGAGGCCAGTCACCTGGGCAGAGGCCAGCCTTCCCTTCCAGCCCTTTTCCCTTGGGAACACAAGTATATACTGTATTATTCCATTTATGAAGGAATATTATTCCATTATGAAGAAGTACATTTATTTTATGGCATGATCTGATCATATTTCAAGTATCTTTTTTTTTCTAGTATCTGTTTTTGATATTGATGGTTTCTGCTGGCCCTTGGCTACATTGTCTTGTCACCTGTGTGCCTTTTTTTTTTTGAATTAAAAATTTTAAATTTAAAAATTATTTATAAATTTCTTTAAGTTGTTTTCTTTTTTTAAGATTTATTTATTTATTTGAGAGAGAGAAAGCATGAGCAGTGGGAAGGGCAGAGGGAGAAGAAGAGAGAATCTCTAGCAGGTGCCCTGCTGAGTGCAGAGCCCGACACGGGGCTTGATCTCACGACCCATAAGACCATGACCTGAGCTGAAACCAAGAGTCGGACACCACCCAAGTGCAAATTAAATTTCTTTAAGTCTTTGTACCTGGTGGTTTTTGATTGTAGGTTGAACATTTGTTTGAAACGTCACCTTTGGAAATTACTTGACGCCTGAAGTGATGTCACCATCCTTGCGTTAGGTCCTTCCGTCAGCATCTGCCAGGCACCTGGGGCACTGGCAGTCTCGGACCTCGGTAGTTCAGTTTTCCAGCCTAAGACTTCGTGCCCCTCCCACCCCCCGTCCCTCGGGGAGTTCAAAGCCAGAGTATAGAGCTTACAAGGGCCAGTTTGCTTCTGGGTCACCTTGACTCTGAAAGTGCGAACCTTTGGATTTCCCTGTCCTGAATGGGGGCTAGTTCCCAGTTCTGTGCCCTGACTTCTGTTCCTTGACCCCCTCCCGGCTCTCAGAGGCTCTGCCCAGCTTCCTGGTCACCTTCTTCTGATTGGCCAACTCCACTGTGGCCTCCCGATGCTGGTCTCACTGGCCAGGCAATTTCCTGATATCTTGCTGGCTCTTTGATGCTTTTAAGATTACTTAATCTCTTGTGGCCAGTTTTTCTAAGTTGCCTTCAGTAGCAGATCTGGTCCAGACATCTGCCTTTAGTGAAAATAAAGATCCTCTTCTAATTTGATTCTACCATGATTGTGTTCCTGCTTAATTGTTTAATCCTATAATTGTACCTCTTTTTTCTTTTAAATAAAAAAGATTGATAGTCAACTACATATACTTACTTGCGTTTTCTGACAATACAAAAAAAATGTTCAAAACAATAATACCAAGATGGATTAAAAACAGAGCATGAGCCCTGCACCCACCTGATGTGATTTGGCCTGGGTCTGTGCGGTTCTTTGGGACCTCACTCCCTTCTATCCTCAGGCTGCTGGGGCTGTCCCCCAGGGCCACATCCTTCTGTCGAGGCTATTTCTTTCAGAGGAAATAAAACTGGGGGCATCCTTCTAGACTTTAAATTCACTTTGCAAATCTTATTCTATTAGCGTTAAATTCTAACAATCTCCTTTGAGACATCTTTGAATAAGATGGCCATGGGAAGTCTTGAATGCACTTACCTTCCCACCTTTGGTCCAGTTTATAAACTTAATCAAACATATTAAAATATTTTATTTTATACATATACATATATATGTATGTGCATATATATATATATACATATATATATATTTTTTCCCCCACGCCCAATGTAGGGCTTGAACTCACAACCCTGAGATCAAGAGTTGCATGCTCTAGTGAGCCAGCCAGGTGCCCCTTAAAATATTTTAACCTTTATTCAAAAATTAGACTTCTTATTCCAGTAGTCTAATTTCTGACTGAACCAACAAGAGCTTTCGTCCTCAGTATTAAATAATCTTTATAAAACTGTCAGTTAAACTTATAAAAAAATCTGAATTAAATAATAAAGATCAAAATATCATGAATTTAAAGTTCTCTTACATGTTCTAATATGATGCATAAACTCATAGGATGCTCAGCTTAAATTATTCAGTTATATATGTTCAATTAATAGTTCTATGGCTGTTGCTCTAAAAGACCACATTACCTTACCTATTACAAGCATTATAGAGTAACAAATACACATTGTTTACCTCAACACAAAAATACCAGTGTCAGGGTCAAGTAGCCCACATCCTTGGGTCCAAATGTTATACACACTTCCCAGATCTTCTGGTGCAGTTTCCTCCCAAACAGGCAGCCTGATTGGTTTTTGTATTTGACACTTAAGCTAGGTGTGATAGGCAGGATAAGATCCTCCCTCCCCAAGGGAGCCACAGCCTCATCCCCGGAACCTGTGAATATGTTACCTTACATGGCAAAAGGAGACTTTGCAGGTGTGGTTAAGGTAAGGTCTTGAGATGGGGAGAGTAACCTGCCTTATCCAAGTGGGCCCAGTGTAATCACAAGGGTCCTTATGAGGGACAGGGAGCAAGAGAATCAGAGAAGGAGGTGATAGCCAAGGCAGAGACCCGAGTAATGTGGTTGCTGGCTGAAAGGGAGCCAGGAGCCAATAAATGAGAGCCACTTCTAGAAGCTGAAAAAAGGCCGGGGAACAGATTCTCCCCTAGAGCCTCTAGTGGGAATGCAGTCCTGCCAGCACCTGGTTTCAGCCCAGGGAATTTCATCTGGGACTTCTGACATCCAGAGCTGTAAGATAAGAAATCTGTGTTGTTTTAACCCACTAAGTTTGTGGTAATTTGTTACAGTAGCAGTAAGAAACTAATACAGTATATATATATATAAATCTTCACTTAACCCTAAGATTTCTAAATTCAGTATCAGCCTAAAGTATGTAAAATCCATTCCATTGAATTTTAAGGACTTTTGAATGATGGCAGCAACAGAACTGATTATAAAGATAAAGGGAAACTACACAATTGTGTTTGCCCAGCACCCTCCACTGGAGATGGGAAGCTCTGTTCCTCACTATCCTTCATTCCGTGTGGCTACGAAGTAAGCACTTACTGAACGTGATTGTTTGGGTTTGTTTCTAATCAGACAGGTTCATGTTCTACAGCGGACAGTCCTAGCTTCTTGGAATGTGGTTTCTGCAGCTACTGGGGCTTTTTGACATTCAGACACCTGAAGACCATTGTAGACGTCACTTCTATCAGCGATTATATGAGACAGGTCCCCAGGACATGGGTGGTGACAGCCGCAGAGAACAATCATGATGTGGTATGGTATGTGCAGGGACAGCTAGTCGTGTGGAACCTCTTCCCATCACAGAGGAGGGAGGTTGGGAAGGGTTGGTCAGGGCAACCTGGGACACAGGGGCTGAGAAGGGACAGCGCATGGACTGAAATTGACAGCTGGGAAACATGAACAAAAGTTTGCCATGTCTTGGGGACCCTTGGTGAGGAAGAGAGGAGACCCAGGCTGGAGCTGGTGGGGATCCCTCTGGAGCCTAGCCCCTCCATCAGTGTGGATTCAGGCAGGCTGGGTTTCAGTCCCAGACCTGTCTGTGCCTCAGTTTCTTCATCTAAACAGTGTTATTCATGCTAGAACCTTCATCTTCACTGGGAGGCTGGAGGCCACTGGAAGGCAGGGAGGACAGCGTATGTCTAGGGAGGTAAGTCTGACTCTAGCCAGTGGAGCCACTGGGGACCTGTGCCCCCTCAAGGACATCCCTTTTCTGCTCTCCCCTCCTCAAGGCCTCGACCCAGGCCTTCACTTGCACTGATGACAAAACTGGCAACCAACCTCCGGTGAGGGGTATGTGGGACTCCAGACTAAACTGGACGGACCAGAGTCTGAGGGTGTGACAGCTCTGGGAATCTCATCCCCAGGGACCTGGAGCCTCGCTGGAGTTCATAACAGGCTCAGAGCTTGAGTCTGGGTCTGCATGGACTGCCCCTGACACACCCCCTTTCACAGTCAGGCTCACACCTCAGGCCCAGTGCTGGTTATAGTGCTCTTCTCCAGGTCTGCCTTCCCCACGGTGTCTTTGGGGTTTGGACAGAATGCCCAGTTATATTTTAATTCCAGATGAGCAACTTTGGCCTTTTTTTTTTTTTGTATAAGTATGTTCCAAGATTTGCATGGGACATACTTACACTGAAAATATTACTTGTTGTTTATCTGAAATCTAAATGAACCAGGCATCCTATATTTTACCTGCTAACCCTACTGCCCAGGCCTCAGGGATCTTTCCTAGTTGTTGAGACACGCTCATGCCCCTGGTGGACACACTGATGTTTCTGCCTCTGCCTGGGAGGTTTCCCACCTGGGCCCAGAGCATCAGTGGCAGAAGTATCCAGGGAAACCTTGCAAGGAAGGGGTGGCTGCCTTGAAGAGTGACTGGGAAGGAAGCCTGAAGGTGCCCTCATAAAGCGGGCCAGGCTGAGAGACCTCCTTTTAGGCTCTGACTCCCTCTAGGCTCCCATGGAAGGGGGAGAGGGTAAACACCACCCCTGCCCTCTGCTGCCGCCTGCCCACCCCTCTGCCCAGGTCTCCAGGATGGTGGGAGGGCTCAGAATTAGTGATGGTGATTCTGGAAGTAGTTCTGGAAACCGACATGGCAAGACAAGGAAGGATCCCGATGGCTCTGACATTGAATCATCTAATCCAGACCGCCTTTGGGCCTGTTTCCTGGGGAGAGGGGCTGCTGGCCTGCAGAGGGCGTCCTCGCCCCACGGTGCTGGTGGTGGTGGGCGTGATGCGATGAGTCTAGAGTAAAGTTCAGGCCCAGGAGGAGGGCACCCACCCAGGTCAGAGGCTCATAATCTGTCAGACCCACCACCTCCTGATATAAAATATTGTGGATGCCCTTTTTACCATCCTGAAATGAAATTCACACATATTACCACCAACCCAGAGACAAATAAAACACAAATGTATGGCTTTAATTGTAATAGAAAGGAAAAATGAAAAGAAAGCAATTGAGAATAAAATGAAATGTATTTCAGTCTGTAAACATTTAGGCACAGCTACACTAGGAAGGCCTTGCCATGTGTAATTATTTACCTCTGGCTTTTAGCTGTAGACAGAAGTACTGAATGTGACAGGTCAGTTGCAGGTGCGTACAGGGTAGTGGCTCAGCTGGGTAAAATACCTGCCAAGATTTTCTGGAAAAGGTAAAAAAAAAAAATCAAAAGTTTATATTTTTAAGTAATCTCTACCCCCAACCCGGGGCTGGAACTCAAGACCCCAAGATCAAACGCCACACGCTTTTCCCACCGAGCCAGCTACGCACCCCTGAAAAAGGAATATTTCTTGATAAAATTGCAAACTAAACAAAGTACAGGTCTTCCCTGGATTTATGTAGTTTTCCTCCTAGGAAATCTGGTGTATGCTTTTCGAGCCATACAACACTATATTTTTTTTTTTTAAAGATTTTATTTATTTATTTGACAGAGAGAAATCACAAGTAGGCAGAGAGGCAGGCAGAGAGAGAGGAAGAAGCAGGCTCCCCGCCGAGCAGAAAGCCCGATGCGGGGCTCGAACCCAGGACCTGGGATCATGACCTGAGCCGAAGGCAGCGGCCCAACCCACTGAGCCACCCAGGCGCCCCACAACACTATATTTTGTGTTTATATGTAAAACCAAGTTAGAGTCTGGGCTTGGAGATTTGTAAGTAGGTTTTTCACCAGTAGGGCTCCTGGGACAGTTCTTTGTTGCGGGACCATCCCCCTGTCCACCCATGGGGCCCTGCTGCCCCATCACTACCCACAATTCTATAAAAATGTGTCCTGGAGCCATACGTGCTCTGTCAGGGTCAGCATAAGGAGGCCACATGGGGAACCCGGAACCCCCAGCCTCCAGCTTGGCTCCCTGTACTGGAGCCTGGGCCCACAGCACCCCTAGTTTATAGACACTCTGAACTCCGGTGGAGCTCCTGGGGTCTGAGCCAAACACAGTGGCCCTCAGGTTGTTTGGGGTACAGGGGGAGGCAAAGGAAACAGGATGGACTCCCCTCTACGTTCCTCCTTTCTAGGGACTCTGTCTGGAACAGATGGGGGAGGTGACAGCCTTGCGTCCAATTGTGGTGGACAGGGTGACGTGGCTCCCAGATCCTTCTCCCAGAAGGACTCGTTGCCCAGCTGTTGGGACTGCCGTCCTTGCTTCAGGGATGGTCCCAGCTGCGGAGTTGCTTCCCTAAGGTTGCCCCCACCTCCAGGCAGCCCACATCCATGGACTTCCTAAGCAAGGAATCTAAAGGCCATCTCAGCCTCGGCTTAGGACACCTCTGAAAGGCACAGGGGCTCCAGGGCCTCCCAGGAGCCACAGCTCTGCTTCTCCCCCTGCCTACTCCTGCTCTGTCCTCTCCTTTCCACAGGTGTAGATCCCAAGGCCTCCTTAATAAACTCCTGTACCTTACTCCACCTTGGAGTCTTCTTGGAGAAGCCGACCTGTGACACCCGGCAACAGGCAGTGCTGGGGGATTGTGAGACCCGCCTGGGAAGGGCAGCACAGGAAAGGGTGGGACCATTCCTGTTGCAGGCATTTGGGAGGGCCCCATTTCAGTCAGGGGCCTCCAGAGAAAAGGACCCAATAGGATAACTAAGGATAGATAGAAAGAGATCTAATACGAGGGACCAGCTCGTGCGCTCGTGGAGGCTGAGGAGTTCCACCACCTGCATTCCACAAGCCCATGGAGGCCCACGGTGTAAGTCCCAGTCTGAGTCTGAAGGCCCAAGAACCAGAAGTGCTAATGTCTGAGGACAGAGAAGACAGATGTCCCAGTTCAAGGAAAGCAAATTCACCTCTCTTCTGCCTTTTGTTCCATTCCGACCCTCGATCGGAGGGTGGCCCCCCCATCCGCGTGAGGGCGCCCTTCACTGCGTCTCCATGTGCCAGGCTCTTCCGGAAATGCACTCACAGTCACACCCTGAAATCATGTTTGACCAGCTGTCTGGACATCCCTGAGCCCAGTCAAGTAGACACATAAAATTAGCCATCTCAGCCGTCCTAGAGGAGGTGGGCTGCGGGCCATCTCGAAGGATGGTTAGGACTTGAAGAATCTGAGATTGGGAAGGCAGGAAGGGAATTTCAGCAGATCACCGTACGACGTGCCCTTGTGCCCTGGAAGTAGGTACTTATATTTCACCTGAGCGGGGAGGCTGGCCTGGGGGAATGGCGAGGCGTGGAGCTCTGCTGGAAGAGAAGGCTGCGTTGAGTTGGAATGTAGGCTTTGTATGGAAGGCAATGGGGAGCTTCAGACAGGGAGAGCTGCTGCAGGATAGACATTTTCAGTAAGGTCTCTGTGGTACAAATGCATGTTGTGTTAGAAGAGTTTGAGGCTGTTGCTAATGTCTGAGATCCCATCAGTCCTGCCCGGAGCTGTGGCCATAGGGCCGCCGCACCCAGGAGATGACTGGGTGAGGGGTGGGGGGAAGGGAAGGAGGGCCCCCAGCCCAGAGCTGAGCTTGTGGAGGACGGTCACTGGGCAGGTGTGGATGGCTGCAGGGGACTGTATGGTTTTTCTCGGATGGGGGCAGGGGGAAGTGAGCCTTCCCTTGTACAGGGTCCGCCTGGGGACCATCAACTGTGAGGACCCCAGTCCCCGTCATGGGTGGCTCAAGGGGAGGGCAGGGAGAACAAAGGGCTGGTATATCAAGGCAACACTAGCTAATGTAACACGCAACACCCCTACCCCGACATGTGCACCCTCATTTCAGTGCCTTAACCCAAAACAATGTTCCTGTGTGTTTGCCCTAATGCAGGTGTTTCTGGGTGGCCGGTGACTCTTCTCCATGGTGGCCAACACTTTTCTAACTTGTGGCTCTGTTAGCTCCAAGGTCCTCAGTGTTCCTTATGTTCAGCGTGTGGATGAGGAAAGAGGGGGCACACCCACTTCTTAAAGGCCTTGACCAAGCATCACTTCTGCTCTTATTCTACTGGTGAGAACCAATCATGGGGGCCATGCTAGATGCAAAGGTGCCTGGGAAATGTATACCATGATGGGGCAGCCACTTCCCAGTGACAACTGCACATGGAAGAGGGGAGCCGTGTTGGGTCTGCAGGGAATCCTTGTTGCCCCATCTGGCCATGGGCCCAACAGGAGGAAACGCCCCCTGTCTCCAGCAGGCTTCCAGAACAGGTTTACACGGTGAGTGTTGAGGGCACTTCGTGTATCTTGTGGGTGGGATCTGCCCACAATAGGCTGGGGGGGTGGTAGGGTATGTGAAGTGTGACCCTGCTATGCTCTGTTGTGCAATGTGGCAGTTGTGGGCTCTATGTTGTGTTGGTTTTCTGTTTTTCTGTGCATTTCTATTGCTGTGTAACAAGTGAGCAAACATTCAGCTGCTTAAAACAACATGCACAGATTCGCTTCACAGTTCTGTAGGCTAGAAGTCCAGGTGGGGATGGTTGGGGTCTTTGCTGAGAGTCCTACAAGGCCAAAATCAAGGTGTGGCTGAGCTGGGCTCTTCTCCGGAGGCTCCAGGGAAGATGAGCTTCTAGACTCACTCAGTCTTCCTCACAGGCACAATTCAGTTCCTGGCAATTAAAGGACTTACTGCCTGTTTCCTTGCTGGCTGTCAGTGGGGGGTTGCTTTCAGTTTTAGAAGCCACTTCCTGGTCCTTGTGTGTGGCTCCTCCACTTCCAAGGCCAACAACCTTGGAGCTCTCTGATGTTCCCTTCTGCCACCAGTGGAAGAAAACTTGCTTTTTTTTTTTTTTTTTTTTTTTTTTTTTTAAATTTTATGTATTTGAGGGAGAGGGAGCACAAGCAGGGGGCTGGGGAGAGGGAGAGGGAGAAGCAGGTCTCCTGCTGAGCAGAGAGCCTGATGTGGGGCTCCATCCAGGACCCTGGGATCATAACCTGGGCCAAAGGCAGATGCTTAGCTGACTGAGCCACCCAGCGCCCCAGAAAACTCGCTTTTAAAGGGCTCGGGTGAGTAGATTAAACTGCCCAGATAATCTCCCTTTTGCCATACACCATAATCACAGGAGTGATATCTCATCATATCCATAAGTACCACCCATACTTAGAGGGGAGGGGGTCTGACAAGGTCAAGGGTCAGTGGGGATCATTCTTAGAATTCTCCCTCCCACAAGGGCTGGGTCCAAATGCCCTTGATCCTAGTTTCCTCCTCTGGAAAGTGCAGATAATTGTATCACATGACCATACAGTGAGAATTAAATTTATTTACCCATTTATATGAACAAACATTTGCCAAGCACCTTCTCTGAGCTGGGGGCCGCTCTGGGCACTAGGCATCCAGATGCAGACATGACAGGCGAAGGTGATATACGGGAAGGGCCAGCAGCACGACTCAGCCTGTGCTTGGGCAGCAGTCACAGAGTTGCTGGCTTGGGGCTGACGTTTCATGCCTTCGTAATCCCTCTCCCCCTGCCGCCTGGCACAACCTCTCACGCCCTCCCCGGACCCAGGAGCAGACATCTCCTAACTGCTGGGAGGACAGGCTGCCTCCCCTGAGCTCAGGCATGCAAAGTGGTGGCAGCCGCAGCATCTCTGTCCATCAGCTCCTTCCAAGGATGCAGAGAATTCATCTGCAGATGTCTCCTGGAATATTTAAAGTGATTAAGACAAATACCTACTAACTGTCCACGATGTGCTGTGCTTCCTTCAGGCTGCCCTCCCAGACTACCCACAGCGAGGCATGATCCCTCTTGGGTGACTACAGTCCAGCCTGCTTCTCTCCTGCAACATAGTGCCCCCCGCCTCACCCTCTACCACTCCACTGGGGGGGGGGGGTCATATCTTACCGCCATTCCTGGTCACTGGCTAGAGGGCTGCCTGGAAGAGTTGCCTGAGGGGGCAACTGATTGAAGACCTGTCAGTTTCAGCCTTGGCCCCTGCACCACCAACCCTAGAGAAAACCAAGGCCAGTATAGAGGCTCTTGCTTTCAAGTGGTGGCTCTAAAGGCCTAAGCTCTCACCTTCCTCTCCCTGTGAGTCCCACTTAAAGGGCTCCTTTGTGCACATCTGCCGCTCCCCCCGCCCATCCCACCCCAGATGCCCTTCTCGCCTGAATATTCAGTTCCAGTCCTAATTCACTGCCCGCTGTCACCCAAACTCAAGGACCCTCACCATTTCCCCAGTCCTAGAAAATCCTCCCTCCACGTCGCCTCACAGATGTCTGAGGAGTGAATAATTGGCTGATGAGCAGAGCAGGAAGAGGGCTAGTCTGAATCCTGGCTGTTCCTCCGGGGGTTGATGGGGAGGCTCTGTTCAATGTGGTGGGGGCCCCCAGAGTGAGCTGGGGCCCCATTGTGATCCAGACACTCTGCAATGGAGAGCTGCGGGGTGGTGGGCAGGGACTGCTGGCATCTGAGGACAGAGAAGGCTCCTGGACAGGAGTCAGATTGAGGGACGTGGACCAAGACGAAGCTTGGCTCTCAGAGAGGAGGGTCACCTAGGCACAGTGGGGGTCCTCGGGTTGTCACTGGGAAAGGAAACTTCTTGGTTCTGATCAAGAGGGCCATGGAGGAAGAACTTTTTTTATTTTTTTAAGATTTTATTTATTTGTTTGACAGAGAGCACAAGCAGGGGGAGCAGCAGGCAGAGGGAGAGGGAAAGACAGGCTCCCCACTGAGCAGGGAGCCCGATGTGGGGCTCCATCCGAGGACCCCGGGATGATGACCTGAGCTGAACGTGGTGCTTAACCGACTGAGCCACCCAGGCGCCCCAGGAAGAACATTTTTTAAAAGGGTGGAGAATTCACGTTTATTAACTATTCCTTCCTGTGAGATCATGAGCTATGCTTTGGGAGCCTGAAAACCTCAGAGAACTTGGCAGGGGGTCCTACAGGTGGCCTTGGCAGGTGCGGACCACAGCCTGGGAAACATGGATGGGTTGCTTAAACATAGATATGAGCTCTGAATGACATGATGTCACCGGTGGGGGGCCCCCTCCTCCTCTAAGAACAGGGGCTGCTGCTAGCCCTTAGCGGACACTCACAGTTATAGATAAAGAAGATGTGCCTACGTACGCACTGCACTCATCAACTATCTGGGGACTGTCTTTTCTTTTCGGCCCGGAGAGTAGAGAGCAGGCCCAGCAGAGTGGATTGCTGAGGATGTGCGGGTTCTCTGTGACAGCCCAGCGCGAGAGGCTGCTGACCTCAGGAAGCAGGAATGCAGGCTGTCTGAAATCATGGTGATGATGGACAGAAGGGAAAAGGCTGCATTCTTTCCTCGCAGAGAGCTGCCAGGCGTGAGCACACGTGTGTGTATGCATGCGCGTGTGCGTAGCAGGAACCCAGGAGAATGACATTCCAATGGCTGAGCTCCAAGTCAGCTCCCAAGAAGATGTAAAATTAAAAGACACTTTTGGTCTTGCTTCCTGCTGGATTCCCAGTGCCCTTGAGAATGACCAGCTGGCTGCCTGGAACTCAGGGACTGAGGCAAGGTGGGCAGCGCCGCTGGCGTGCTTAGCCAGGGCTCCTGTCCGAGTGTCTCCACCAGGTACCCTGCCCTTTGCCCAGAGGCCTCCTGAGGGTCCTTTTAATTTGTGGCTCTGCCGTTCTCGATGTCCAGTCTCCATCCCAAGCTCTAAACGGAGTGTTGGGCACATCCCAGTGGTGGGGCAGGTAGATGGGAGTGGAAGGTGCGCTTCTCTTCTCCGAGGGCAGGTGGAATCCGGGCTGATCACCGGCGCTTATGCCCAGGAAGCCAGAGAACAATCCCGTGGTCCCACCTAGCGACAAGACAGGCTGATGGTGCCTGGCTCATGGACAGGGATTCTGTTATTAAAGGAAGAAAATGAGAGTGGATTCTGGACAGCAATTAGCATTTTGTCCACAAAGCAAGAGGTGGATTGGAGGCTTGCGTGTGGAGGCAGGGAGGCCATGTAAGAGGCTACTGTACTAAAATCCAAGTAAGGAGCCGTGGGGGCCTGGACCAGGAGGAGGCCGCTGGGGTGAAACCACAGTTGGAGGGATTCAAGAAATATTTAGGTGTAGAACCATAGGATTTGGTATTAGTTAAATATTGAGGGGGAAGGAGTAGGAGGGGTTGGGGCAATTTCTGTGTATCCGGCATGGAAATTGGGCACATTTATTTGGCAAGCGTTTATGGACTTGATCCCACACGGCAGGTACCACGCTTGGAGAAGTGTGGCACTAACTCTGTCTTCGTGGGGCATTGGAGGAGAAAGATTCACCCCCAGGAAACAAGGCAGGGGAACTGTCAGATGCTTGAAAACCAGTTAGGGTGGACAGTGGGTGGACAGGATTTCAGGGGAAGCAGAATTTGCCATTGGGCATGGGGCTATGTGGTAGGGCCGAGCTCCCCTAGAGGAGGAGGCAAGCATTCCAGGTGAAGAAGCAGAAGGACCCAAGACTTGGAGGTGGCCCACATTATCAGGAAAATCTTTCTAGGGATGGTTGTGGGCACCCTGGTGCAGAGCAAACCCTTTGGAACCAGATGGACCCAGGTTCAGATCCTGCCTCTGTGCTCACGTGTTGCTGGTGGAGTCATAGTTGGGTCAGTCTCTGTCACAGACTATTTGGTATTATTTACGGGAGCTACAATCACCATATCCCTCAACCCAGCAGTCTGCTTCCAGGAATTTATCCTACAGATAATACCCATGCATGGGGGAAGCAAAGCACACACAAGGCTGTTTATTGCAGCGTTATATTTGGAATTGCAATAAGATTAGAAATAACCCACATGTCCATCCATATAGGATTGAGTAAATAAATGATGTATTTATGCTGTGAAAAAGAAGGAAGTTCCTCTCTCTGTACTAATACGGAAAGATCTCTAAGATCTGTTGTGGGTAATAAAAGTAAGGCACAGCTTAGTGTGTAGGATTTACTACCATTTGGGTAAAGAAAAAAGGCGGGGAGGGGAGGATATCTCTCTAAATATATCTGTGTTTTTTTTTTTTATATTTGTGTGTATATGCATGGAATATCTGGAAGGGACACACAAGATGTACCCTGCAGGACAGAGAGTTAAAAGACTGAGCAGCACCGTTGGCTGGCAGACTTTTTACTGTACTCTTTTGTACATTTGGAATTTCGGATTACGTGAATCTATTTTTTTAAAAAGATTTTATTTATTTATTAGTGAGCATGTGCATAAGTGTGAGTGGGGGTGGTGCAGAGGGAGAAATAGATTCCTGGTAGAGTAGGGAGCCAGGACCCTGGGATCATGAGCTGAGCCGAAGGCAGATGCTTTGCCGACTGAGCCACTCAGGCGCCCCTCCGATTATGTGAATGTATTATCCATATCCTCATCCTGCTGTTCGATAGCTGTGTGGCTGTAGGCAAGTCACCTGGCTTCTCTGAACCCTAGTTTTCTCATCTGTAAAATGTCCTTAGTACCAATCAGACTTGGGAGGATCATCGGGTTTCCTGGTAAAAGGGCAGGGCTGCACACATCCCTCCTGTTTCATCTTCATCTTTCCTTCATCATCTCTCTGCTAAGCCCTGGCCGGCTTGCCCACTGGCCAATACGAGCTGCCTACCACAGACTTAGCAGTGTTCGGGAATCAGGGTGCGGTACGTTCAACAACTCTTCCCTCCGTTCCCCCGCCAGCCAAGACGGGGGGCTCAGGAGAAGGAGCAGGTTTGGAGGTGCAGAGCGGGAAGCCAGTTCTCCCCAGTAACTTTGGGCTTAGCGAACGCTTTCTGTAAAGGGCCAGAGAGTAATTATTTCAGGCTTTGTGGGCCACTCGACATCTGTCCTGTCCGCTCAACTCCGCCAGTGTATCGTGAAAGCAGCCACAGACACGCCGTAAACTAGTGCACCGGGCTGTGTCCCAATAATTTAGGGACGCTGAAATCCGGATGCGATACAATTTTCATGTGTTGTGACATTTTATTCCTCTTTTGATTCCCCCCCCCCCAACCATTTAAAAATGTAAAAGCGTGCTTAGCTCAGCCTGTATGAGCACTGGTGGTACTTCGCACCTGGGCTGTAGCTTGTGGACATCCCACCTACCCCTCTAATGATCTGATTAACAGAAAAGGGACCACTGGCACTCAGGCCTTCCTCCGGCTGGGTTTTTGTCCCCGCTTCCCCTGACACCAGCAGCCACAAGGCTAACACCTGCCCCTCACTGTTTGGATGCTTGTCTCCAGAATAGAGAGGGTAAGGGCAGGGCCTGGCCGTTCCCTGTTAAGTCCTGGCCCCTTCTGAAGACCTGGTTCATTTTTATTTTTATTTATTTATTTTTAAAGATATATTATTTTAGAAAGAGAGCGTAAGCGTGTGCATGCCTGCATGAACGGGGTGGGGGGATTATTGAGGCAGAGGAAGAGGTTGATAATTTCAAGCAGATTCCCCCTGAGCAGGGAGCCCGATGTGGGACTCGATCCCAGGACCCTGAGATCATGACCTGAGCCAAAGACAGAGGCTTCACCAACTGAGCCACCCAGGCGTCCTGACATGGTTCATTTTTAAATAAGAAACCAGCCTTCTGAAGGGCCTGACCTTTCCAAATCTGGCCAGAAAGTGGGCTCTCTCTCGAGGCAGGAAGTGGGGGCAAAGTTTGGCCTCCAAACACTGCCCTTCTTACGCCCGGTTCTCCACCAGTTCCAAACCTGCCTCTGTGCCGGTCCTGCCCGGGCCAGCTCAGGTGGTGGCAGGGCGGGTAGGAGAGGAGGGGAGACCTGGCGCTGCTGCAGGAGGCTGTGGTGTCATCCCCAGGGCCTGCCTTCCTCTGGGAGACAGGGGGCTGGGAGATTTTCTTTGAAACCTGCCTCCCCGTGTGGAACTCGTGGACTACTCTCCAGAGAAGCTTCTTTGAATGCTAGCTCCTCTTTTCTCTGTCCTTTTTGACGGGTCTCCTCTACCCAGCCCTCTTTTCTTCCTCTTCTCCCTTGACCTCCGTTTGTTTCCTTCTCCCTAGTCCCTTCTCAGTGTGGCCTGAGTGTTGCTGCTGAGCCCATGCTCAAACAGCTCCCTCCTCCAGGAAGCCCCGAGTCCCTTTCCCCACCTGGATGTACTTTCCTTTCAGAGAAACGCCATCTGCTTCTCTCTCGCTTCTCTCTCGAGGTGGCTGGGAACGCACCTTCCTGGGTGATGCTTGGTCTTCTGAGAACCACAGCCTGGAATTTGTGCTCCCCAGGCTGGGACTCCAGTAGTACCTTGACACAGGGGGATCGTGCCCATTGGAAGCTCCACAGGGGACAAGCAAGTCATGTCCAGGAAGTGGCAAATGGGCTGCCCTTTTGGGGCGAGTCAAAACCCAGATGCTGTGCTATGAGTCCCCAGAGGAAACCAGGAGGCTGTCTGGGGCATCTTGGACTCCGGAGGGCAGTGCCGTGGGCTCTTGCAAAGCCAAGCTTTGAACCCAGCTCTGTCCCTGTAGGGTCCCTGCTGGGAGTTGCCATCTCCTGTTAGGGGGGTGGGGGGGGAATGTTGCTGGAGGAGGGGGCTGTGTCTGAGCTGGGTCTCTCCTCTTCTCCTTTTAGCACCTTGGTCCATCTTTTCCTCTCTTTGCCCCCCTGAGCTAATGAGCTGAATGCCCCCACTGTAAATGTCTGTGTCTACCTGTTTCTCCCTTGAATGGCCAAGCTTCTGTAGGCTCCAGAGGAGCGTCCTGGGAGAGGTGGCCGGCAGATGCTGGATACTGGCCACCTGGAGGCCTGAGCGCACCTGTAGGTGGCCCCTTCCCCACCTAGGCACTGGGACGGGGCAGGGGGCCCAGCCCACCTGCCCGTGGCTTCGGACACTAGCCCCTTCCGCTCAGTCACTCACAAAATGTGTGTGAGTATGCAGAGGGGACTGGGACTGATGGAGGAGTGGGGCCGCCTGGGGCACAGGGTTGATGGTTGGGGTCTCCAGGACCGGTCTGGCATAAAGGGACATTCATTCCTGACAGGTGTGTGCTGGGCTTAGGCCTGGCCAGGGCCAGCCAGAGCTTTCAGCAGGATTTAATCAGGCCTGAGGTGGGCCCCTCCCTCCTGAGAGCTGGAGTCGGGCTCTGGCAGGGGTCACTGGAACCCTGCGTGGGGAGCAGAAAGCCAGCGTGAGGCACCTGACCACAGAGCCAAATCACCTGGGTGACCAGCGGGTGCATACAGGGTGCTCGTGGTCCAGATAGGAAACTGAGGCCCCATGTGGCACGGAGGGTGAAGACTGATTGAGGGCCGGTCTACGCGAAGTAGCTCACTTACGTGGGCCTTGTTGTCCCTCTTTTACAGATGAAAAAATCAAGGTCCCAAAGCTTCATGAGCCTGACAGAGGCTCAGGGCAGGGGGATAGCAGGGTGGGCTTCCCCCCACAGGATAGTGACACGGCTGTGCCTTTTGATGGGAACCCTTTTCCCTCAGTTTCTCTATTCTTCCCTCCGGGCTTTGTCTGACCGAGTTTGGGGACAGGGAGGGGGATATCAGGGAGTGACCTGGTCAGTGTAACAGGTGTGTATTGGACCAAAAATTGAGGTGAGCAAGAAATTTTATTTTTCTATCCTTCTATATACTGTCCATCGCAAGCCCTCTCTGGGGAGTGGGGGAAGCAGAAGGGGTCACGGTGCGAAGGTAACTTCAGGCAGCCCTTCCCCAAGGGCTGGTTTCAACTTGGTGGGCAGCTTGTTCCTCACATCAGTGCTTCTGTTGGGGACCTGAGGATCCTTCTGTGTTTCTGAAGACTTGGTGAGACCCAGAAATCTCTGAGACTCGCTTATAGAACTTTCTATAGATTTCTGGACATCTCCTCCAGTCTAGACAGGCTCCCCCAGAAATTCCCCCTTCTAAGGGAGGCTCTCCTTCATGCCTGGCCTCTCAGGTACAGCTCAAGCTCAGTTTCCAGGGATGTCTCAGATTTCCTCAGTGGGTTCCATCGTCCCTCTTCTGTGCGGCCCAGGGCTTTGGTGGGCAGTGAGGGATGTGGGAGGTTGTCCTCTGGACTGACCACCAGTGGGTGCTGCTCTGCTGATGGGGGGAACGTGGCATGTTGTGAGGGTCCCTGAGGGTTGAGGTAGCCTTTCATTCTCTTTCTTGGGGGGCATGTGCCATCATCAGTCAACTGTGAGTCCCCAGGGCCATGGGGGTTACTGTGGCCCAGCTGGGTTCCAGGAACCTTCTGGGCCTCTGGTTTCCCTGATTAAGCCTAGGCACAAGGGGCAGACTGGCTTCCCTGAAGGAGAGTGGGGAGTCTTGGTTTGCCCAGAATTATGGGGGGTGGTTCTCAGGACGAAGGAATTTCAGTTCTAAAACTAGGATAGTATTGGGTACTGGGTAAACTGAGGTGAGCTGACACCCTGTCTTTTTCTCTCCGTCTCTCTCCTGTCTTCAGCCTGCTATGGCTGGACCAGGGAGGGAAGGAAAGGTCAAAGGACCTTCATTTCTATATTCTGTGCTTGGGATAAGGTTCTAGGTCAACCATGGGGTCTTTTTTTTTTTTTTTAAAGATTTTATTTATTTATATGAGAGAGAGAGAGTGAGAGAATGAGAGGGAAGGTCAGAGGGAGAAGCAGACTCCCCATGGAGATGGGAGCCAGATGTTGGACTCGATCCTGGGACTCTGGGATCATGACCTGAGCTGAAGGCAGTTGCTTAACCAACTGAGCCACCCAGGCACCCCTCAACCATGGGGTCTTACAAGACTCCTTGGCAAGTTCATCCCCAGCCCTCCCCACTGCCCCCAGTCCCAGTAAAGGAGTAAAGTTTGTTTTTGGTGCTCCCTGTCATTTATACTGCGCTGCAGCCAAGCCTGGCCTCCTGTTGAAGGCAGTCCTAGGTCCATAAGTCCAATGCCCCTGGGCCCATACTGCCTCATTCTGTGACCTTGGGCAGGTCACTCTGCTTCCCTCTCGCCCCAGTCTCCTTAGCTGTGAAACAGAGGGTTGGGTTTAGAAGGTCTGCTGAGGCCCCTCTCATATTGTTTTGAGCCCACACAGATGAGAACTCTGACCCTGATCCCGCTATGTAGCCCTGGAAAGTCCAGCAGGAGACCAGCAGCTTGAGCCATTAGACTTTGGGAAGGGCAAGCCAAGGACAGAGTCCTGATGGTCTGGACAAAGGAAATAAATTAGTCCTGCACCAAGAGGGCAGTGGTTAGAGCTAGGGCCCCCTAGGACTTGGACTCAGCCAGTGAGTCCGCCGACCTTCCTCACTTCTGGAAGCAAACAGAAGTAGATCGAATTGCCCAAAGGAACACAGCAAGTGTGTGACCCAAGGGGTGTTAGACACCTGGTCCCCTGGCTTCCCCCCAGGGCTGTCTGGACTCCTACTTAGGACCACTAATGTTAGGAAGTGCTCTCCATGTGGAACGTCCCCTCCTGCCCAGCACACCCACGCCTCAGCCTCCCAAGGCTGCAGCACTTAGATCCCCAGATCTGGCAGGACCCCGTGAACAAGGGGGTGGTAGGTGTGGCTCACCTCTGAGCCAGCTGCTGGAGATGCTGCCCCAAAGCATGGGGGAGGTGGGAGGCAGGGAGCTGCTGGGGGAGTTGGGGGAGGGAGTGCAAAGCCTGGGGCCCCGATGGCTGTGCGGTTTGAATCTGGGTCCTTCTGTTGAGTGGGGGGCTTGGCTTTTGCAGAGGTTATCAGACATGAATACCTAATACTTTCAGTAATAATAGCAAGGCAGCGGTAATAATAATAATACAAGATTCCATTCATTGGGTGCTTACCCTGTTCCTGGCTCTGTTCTGAATGCTTGAGTGCATTTGACGCTCACGACAGCCCTGGGGGTCAGGTAGTATTAATGTGACCATTTTACAGCTAAGAAAGGCAGAGCGACGTAAATGTGATCACTTCACTGAAGATGGGAGGGTGCAGGGAGCGAGTTCAAATTCCTATTCCCAGGAGGCTGAGTGGCGCCGAAGGTCTTGTTCTGAAACTTAGGGCAGAGTTTGCATTGTAACACCCAGTGGTGACAATTTTAATTTTAAAACGGTGTTTTATTTTTTCATTTTTTAAAAAAGATTTTATTTACTTATTTGGCAGAGAAAGACATGAGAGAGGGAACACAAGCAGGGGAAGCGGGAGAAGGAGAAGCAGGCTTCCTGTGGAACAGGAAGCTCGATGTGGGGCTCGATCTCAGGACGCTGGAATCATGACCTGAGCTGAAGGCAGATGCTTAATGATTGAGCCACCCAGGCGCCCCTAAAAATGGTGTTCTAAATGACAGCCCTTTTGGACCAAATCTTGGCATCAAATTAAACTGCTTGGCTTTGTAGTTCCTGGAACATGTGGCTGGGCTGCCCCCAGGGGGCACTCACGCCCCATCCAGGAGGCAAGCCTCGCCTGGGATTCCTCCCGGAAAGCATCCGGGTGGCGAAATCGGGGAGGGGCAGGAGATACTGAAGAAGTAAGGCACCAAACATTGGGCTCCATGGTATGGCTCCTCCCTCATAAGCAGAGGCTCCCCCCAGAGAGGTGCAGTGATGGGCTTCAGGGAATCTGTACAAAATGAAGCGAGGGGGACTCGTGGGTATTTCTAAGGAGAGAGCCCATAGTTTTCATCAAGTATCACAGAAAAGGCTGGTAGACCTTCATGGTTAGGAACTCTGCTCTGGGTACCAGAATCCCAGGACAGGAGTGCTCCCTTCCCAACCATGGCTGGTCCCTTTGGCATCACCCCAGCATGGCAGGCCATGTTGGGGGCTCTAAGCACGCTGAGAAGAAGTCTCTTCTCCAAAAGTGGGAGACTTGCAGAAATCGCCCTACCCATCCTGCCCCAGCTTGAGGAGTGCCTGAGGGCAGAAGGAAGCCCAGTCCCCCTGTTGCTTACTTGCCTCTTGGGCCTCCGTTTCCTCACTGTAAAAGGGCAGAAGTGAATGCCTGCTTTGTAGCGTTCTCTCAGCATCAAAGCTAAGTCTTGTGGGCAGGGGTCTGTTACCCCTGCTGAGCTGATACCTGGGAACTTCTGGGCCATTCTTGGCTGAGCCTCCTTTTCCAGAGTCCAGGCCCTCCTCCTGCAGAGCAGAGACAGGAGCAGAGTGTTTCTGCTGGCCAGGCCTTCCCGGCTGCAGCAGGAAAGCATCTGTCCCCCTATAACAGGCAGGTGGTGGAATTAAGCTAGAATGTGAGCTAACCAGGAGGGAGCTTGTCTCTCCTGCTCTCTGCTCTGTGCTCAGGGCCCAGAACACTGTGTCCCACCCAGGAGGCGCTCAGTAAGTATTTGTCCAACAGCAGTTGGGGCTTGTGGGAAAGGGGTAGCCGGAGAAGTTGGGGGGAGGGGCCGTAACATTTTCCCAACCAAAGGCCCTGGTTCAGGGCGCCCTTCTCCTCTCCAGGCCCATTTTCCCATCTCTAAAATGAGGAGCTGTCCCAGAGGGGCTCCACGCTCCATTCAGGCCCTCACGACCACACCATCTTGAGAGCATGATTTGATAGAGGGAATCAGGGAAGGCATGAGGGACCCAGGAATTCTGAGGGGACAGGACAGGGGGGCACTCTGTGGTTAGACCTAGACTGGGACCTTGGCAGCTGGGGCCTGCGGAAAGCTGTCTGCTGCCACCCACAAGATGGGCTCCCTCACGGGCCCCCAGCCCTTCACCTGCTCAGCCCGAGGAGCTCTAGGAACACTGGCTCTTCTTCCTTTTGCAAACGAGGCAAAGGCCAACACTCCCCACAGCAGTCCTGCTGGAAGCTCTGAGGGAAAGGGGTCCTGTCTCTAGCTGGGACCCTGCTCCAGCCTTGGCCCTGGGTTGAAATGGCCTTCACAGACACCCCCACCCCACCCCCAGACCCTGGGGAGACGGGGTTGATGCGGGAGAGCCTTTGGTTAGTTTTGTGCTGGTTTGTAAGCCACTCAGTACCAACCTCACCCCTGCTCTCCTTTCTCTGTCTTCTCTTTCTGAGTTACTTCTGGGACCATAGCCTGATAGAAAAACCTACCTGGCATTATAATTAGACATAATTTGCTGTTTAATTTAAGCAGTGGATTTCACCAACAATAAAGCATGGATTTTATAACACCCGCGACCGACAATTATTAAAATGAAATGTCTTTCTGAGAAAGTTCTAGCACGTTGCCCACTCCCCACCCCAACCAGCATTGTCTCCAGCAACCACTGAAATAGTAGTGAATACAACCCAACTGCATTACAAATTACTTAGGACAGGGCATCTGGGTGGCTCAGTGGGTTAAAGCCTCTGCCTTCAGCTCAGGTCATGATCTCGGGGTCCTGGGATTGAGCCCCGCATCGGGCTCTCTGCTCAGCAGGGAGCCTGCTTCCCCCCTCTCTCTCTGCCTGCCTCTCTGCCTGCTTGTGATCTCTCTCTCTCTGTCAAATAAATAAATAAAATCTTAAAAAAAAATTACTTAGGACGAAAGTTGGATGTGATTTTGGGTGAACATTGCAGAATTAGATGAGATTTTTTTAAAATGAAAACTCTCTCTTCTCCATGTCACAGGAACATTTTGGTGTATCATGCCTGATGTTTCTGTGGACATATGAACTATGCACACATTTATGTAATTTTTTGTACAATAAAATAATAATCTACATATCATTCTGTAACGTATATGCCCTTCAAGTCAGAACATGTGAGTCTCCCCTGTTGTTTGCGTGACCACAGTAACAGACATTTGGGTGATTTCCAGTTTTCCATTATTGCAAAAAGTGCTGATGTGACACTTTGTACCTAATCTTTGTGCACTTGTATGAATTTATCTGCAAGGCAACTTTCTAGAAGAGGGATTACTAAATCCAAGAATATATAAATTTAAAATATTCATAGAGGGTTGCCTGACTGGCTCAGTCAGTGGAATGTGCGACCCTTGATCTTGGGGTTACGAGTTTGAGCCCCACGTTGGGTGTGGAGACTACTGAAAAAGAAAATCTTTGAAAAAAAATAAATAAAATATTTATGGATCTCACCAAACTGTCAAAATCAAATTTTTGTCAATTTGTATGTTCACAGTGTGCAATTTCTTTCTTTTTTTTATTTTTAAATTAACATATAATGTATTATTAGTCCCAGGCATACAGGTCTGTGAATCATCAGGCTTACACCACAGTGTGCAATTTCTTAATTCAGCACCAAGTGAGTTGATGACTACGCTATCTTGCCAATCTGTATCTATCTGATAGGAGAGCCTTGTATCCCAGTGTTTTAATTTGCATTTCTTCAACTGGAAGTTGAACACTGTTGCTTATATTTTGGGCCTTTATATTTCTGCTGATATCCATTGCCCCATTTTTAAGTTGTCTGATTCTTATTGATTATAAAAGGCTTTACATATAAAGGACATCATCAAATTAATTTTTGTTTTGTCCTAATTACTGGCAAATATTTTTTTCTTTTTCTGTGTGTTTTATTGATTTATGTTTTATTTCCAAAATCTACATAGTAACAGTTTCCAGAATTCTCTTTGTGGAGTCCTGGTTTCTTGTTGAGTTGCAGTTTTAATACTATATCACTGGGATGGTCCTCAGTCTGCACATTGAGATTTAGGGGAGGAAGTGTCTTGCCATTTGCAGGGAAGAGTAAGAGGTGCAGAGAGGATCTGCAGATATCCAGGGCAGCCAAGAGACCACATGGGTGATGGAAAAAAGTCCAGACTTTAGTACTCTCCCTGGCTGCCCTGTCCTCTCTTGGTGTGAGTTTTTCCAAATGCACAATGAGGGGGATAAAAAAATTTAGCTCCCAGGTCACTTCCTGTTTTAACATTTGATGAGTCTGTTCACACATGGTATGCCCCCGGACGGGCTGCTGCCCCTTTTGGGAATTATTTCTGGACCTCCATAAAGGGGGAGGTAGAGGGGCGCCTGGTTGGCTCAGTCAGTTAAGCAACTGCCTTCTGCTCAGGTCATGATCTTAGGGTCCTGGAATTGAGTCCTTCGTTGGGCTCCCTGATCAGCGGGGAGTCTGATTCTCCCTTCCTTTTGCCCCTCCTCACTCTCCACTCATGTTGTCTCTCCCTGTCTCTCAAATAAATAAGTAAAATCTTTTTTTTTAAGATTTTATTTATTTGACAGAGAAAGATCACAAGTAGAGAGAGAGAGAGAGAGAGAGAGGAGGAGGAAGCAGGCTCCCTGCCTAGCAGAGAGCCTGATGTGGGACTCGATCCCAGGACCCTGAGATCATGACCTGAGCTGAAGGCAGAGGCCCAACCCACTGAGCCACCCAGGCAGCCCAAATAAGTAAAATCTTTAAAAAAAAAAAAAGGTGGAGGTAGAACAGGGTGAAGGGTCCAGTCCTTTACAACTCTGATATGACTCCACAGCTGAGTCTCCCAACATTCTCCATACCTCAGAGGCACCCAGGACAATTAGCAGCCCCGGGGCTGATCCTTGGAAATGCAGTCTTCAGATAAAGGGCTAGTATCCAAAATCTATAAAGAACTTATCAAACTCAACACCCAAAGAACAAATAATCCGATCAAAAAATCCATGTCTTCATGGGCGGAAGACATGAACAGACATTTCTGCAAAGAAGACATCCAGGTGGCCGACAGACACATGAAAAACTGCTCCACATCACTCGGCATCAGGGAAATACAAATCAAAACCACAATGAGATACGACCTCACACCAGTCAGAATGGCTAAAATTAACAAGTCAGGAAATGACAGGTGTTGATGAGGATGAGGAGAAAGGGGAACCCTCCTACACTGTTGGAGGGAATGCAAGCTGGTGCAGCCACTCTGGAAAACAGTGTAGAGATTCCTCAGAAAGTTGAAAATAGAGCTACCCAATGACCCAGCAATCACACTACTGGGTATTTACCGCAAAGACACAAATGTAGTGATCTGAAGGGGCACTTGCACCCCAATGTTTATAGCAGCAATGTCCACAATAGCCAAACTATGGAAAGAGCCTAGATGTCCATCAACAGATGAATGGATAAAGAAGATGTGGTACACACACACACACACACACACACACACACACACACACTGGAATACTATGCAGCCATCAAAAGAAACAAAATCTTACCATTTGTAATGACATGGATGGATCTAGAGGGAATTGAGCTAAGTGAAATAAGTCAGTCAGAGAAAGGCAATTATCATATGATCTCCCTGATATGAGGAATTTGAGAAACAAGACAGGATCATAGGGAAAGGGAGGGAAAAATGAAACAAGACAAAACCAGAGAGGGAGACAAACCATAAGAGACTCTTAATCTCAGGAAACAAACTGAGGGTTGCTGTGGGGTTGGCGGGGAGGGATAGGGTGGCTGGGTGGTGGACACTGGGGAGGGTATGTGCTATGGTGAGTGCTGTGAATTGTGTAAGACTGATGATTCACAGACCTGTACTCCTGAAACAGATAATATATTATATGTTAAAAAAAGAAAGAAAGAAAGAAAAGAAAAGAAATGCAATCTCGGAGTGATCCCCCAGTTGGGCTCCCACAGTGCTTCTGGGCTGCTTGGGTAAACACACTTATCTTCAAACACAGGGCTTTGGAGTTACACTGTTGTGTTTGCTTTCTGATCATTCATCAAGCTGTATACTTATGATCTTGCCAAGGAGAAAGGGACAGCTTATTCTAAACCCCAAAAAGGCTGGGGAACCCTGATGTGAATGCACTTTGCAGTCCGGGGCATGCACATACAGATAGTATTTGGGCACCAAGGGCTTGATGATGCTGATGTGTGCTTTTGCTCTCTGTCTAACACAGAAGGAAGAAGGGACTGAAGGGGTCCAGCTTGGCTACCAAGGAGTTCCCTGGGCCCATGGACATTTAAAGTGGATCTTGGGTGAGCCTCAGTCTCCTCATCTGTACAGTGGGGTCAATGATGCCTCCTTCTCCAAGCTATCTAGTTTTGGGTCAAATAACCTTCAAGCAGAGCAGCTGACCTGGCACATAGTAGGTGCTCAAGTCGAGCCAATCCAGCCCTCGGTGGGGGCCTCCTGTGAAAACAGGTTGCGGCCAGATCTTGGTGCTGGGGCTACGCATTGTGCTTAGGGAGGCTGGACAGACCTGATTTGCCCCCCACTGGGGCTCACTTCATCTCCGCGCACCTCAGTTTGCTGGTCCGTTCAGTGCAGAGAGTCAAACCACTTTGGCAGGGTTGTCATAAGGATTAAATGAGGCCACGTGTGTGAAGTGTGGCGGCCAGAGCCAGGCCCAGAGCCAGCAGCTCTGTGTACCCTGGGGGGATTCCTGGCTTCAGAGAACAGAGTCCCTTTTGACTCTCCTGGCCACCGCGGTCATTACACATGATCCCTGAGCGCTGGAGAGCAAATATCTTCGCCCCACCTTCTCCTGGGCTGCAGCCCCTCTGGCCTGCCAGGTTTGGGTTGGCGGGCAGGGCGAGTGGCTCGGCTTTGATGTGAGTTGTGCTGAAGCTGGGAGATGGAGGTGTGGGGCCCCCCGCTGGCCTTGGTGGCTCAGGACCAGCTCCAACTCTTCAGCCCCAGAGCCTGGCAGGGCCCTGCTGCCCTGGGCCAGTGGAGGGAGGTAGCTTGCCACCGGTAGCTCCTCACACCATCCCTAAGACATGGGCATGGCTGTTAGTTCCATTTTGTCGATAGGGAAACTAGGAGAGTTGCTCCCCGGCTCTGGGGATCACCAAGGTAGGTAGGAAGGCAGAAGTGCCTCCTGATTCGCCGTGAGTTCGAAAGTCCAACACATTCTCTGGAAGGTGCTTCTTTACCTTTACACTCTGGTGTGAAGAAGGTGCTTCACACCAGAGCCTGCAAGGGCTAACGCACACCCACATAGGTTTCCCAGGCATCTGATCTGTGCCTGGCCCTGCGCCCCCGCTGAGAGAGCAGGGAGGATGAATCAGACACAGTCTCTACACAGGCATGGGTTCAAATCCCAGCTCTGGCTCTGGCCAGCTGCAGGGACAGCTCTGGACCTCAATTTCCTTATCTGTCAAATGGGGCGTTAAAGGGAAAGTTAAATCAAGTACTATGTTGGAAGTGATTACCGGTTTATGCGAGGGAGGCATTACTAACACACCGGAGCCCAACTCCCAAGTCTCTGTGACCGAAGCAGGAAAAGCCCAAGGAGAGAGTGCGTGAGGTGCTCTGGCAGCTCCCACAGGAGCAAGCATGGGATGGGAGACAGGGATGTGCTTCCAGGCAGAAGACTTGTCTTTCTGCTGGTCTTGCCATTCCCGCTCATTTTTCAGAGGAGGAGAAAGTAGCCCAGAGCAGGGTTTTGCCCCAAAATTGGAGAAGAGGAGCCTGTCTCAGCTCTGGGCAGGAGTTCCCAGTGTACTCTGCAGTCCTGGGAAACTACTTTAACCTCTTGGTGCCTCAGTTTCTCCCTCTGTCTGTCACACGGAGGGAGCTGCCGGAAGTGCCTTGCCTCTGAAGCACGAGCACCTCTCATGGAATGACCCAAGGGTCCATCAAAGTGGTCCCACTGGAACCAGGCTTAGGTTGGATCAGACTAAACGTGGAAGGGGTCAAGTTGGGGAGCCCCTCCCAGAGGGGTCCCAGAAACCTTCAAGGGAGGAGGTGGCCTTGGAGAGGACTGTGGCTTTGTCTCTGCTTGGACTCTGCTGTGGGCAAGGGGCTCCTGAGTCCTTAGAAGGTGAGGAGGGAGGCGAGAATGCCGGGGCACCCGCAGGCATTCCAATCCCAGGGTGGGACCTGATGTGAGGAGAGACGCCTGCCCTGCCGGGGGTGGCAGTGGGGGCAGGCCTGGGGTCACGAGGGGAGGAGGAAGAGGAGGAGGCAGGGGACCGTTGCCAGCCAGGAAATGTCTGCCGGCTGGCATCAGGCGCTCTTGAGTTAGCGTGCTTCCTGGAAGCAGTGCACACAAGCCCAGTGACCTCACCCCTCAGACATGCGGGGACAGCCCCCCATGCCAAATAGCCCGTCCCCTGGCCCCCTGGGACCGCAAACGGGTGGTAGTGTGGACCTTTCAGCTCTGAAACAACATCTTTTCACTCAACAGTGTTGACTGAGCACCCACTTCATGCGGGCACCATGCCAGGCAGCAGCTCTCAAAGAACGGCTCTTAGTGGCTGATGGGCCTACCTTCTCCCAGCCAGTCCCTTGCCCCTGGAGCTGGGCAGATCTCCTCGTGTGCTCTTTTGGTGGGGGCAGTGAGGTCATCCCGGATGAGGAGGAGTCCCTAGAATAGATAAGCCCTCGAGAGGTGGGATGGAGGGTGGCCTGCGAACTTGGGTTTGGCCCCACTCAGTCTCAGTTGCTGCGCTGGGGGGTCTGTATCCCCCAACAGTCAATAGGTCACCCTCGCTTACAGAGACACAGTCGAGGCCTCTTGCCTCACCTCAGCCGGGGCAGGCAATGTGGACTCCCATTTTACACCCACTCAACCTTCTTAGCAGTCCTACCAACGAGACCCCATGAACCCATTTGATAGATGAGAAAACTGAGCCTCAGAGAGACTAAGCGGCTTACCCCAAACCACTAGACCAGTAGGTTGCTTCAAACAGACGGGGGGCTCAGCTAACACTGGTTTCAGTATCTGAGGTCTTCATGGTCAGGAAAGACCCAGGTCTGAGTCTGGGTCCACACTCGCACGAACAGTAGGACCTGGAGCGAAGTGGCTCCCCTGAGACCATCTCCATCCTGCCTGGGCATTCTGTCTCCTGGGAGCCCTGCTCCTTCTTAGAGCCTCTTAGACTGTGCTCAGAGGGTTTCGCCTCCCAGAACTCTCTGGCCACATAGGACCTGGAGAAGGCCTGAGCCCATTTCTCTGCCTCTAGGTCTAACCAGGTCATCAGCAAGATTTGATAGAGTGTAGACCATTTGACTAGGCATACTGGGAAGGGCCAGGTGAGGAGGAGGGAGAAGGGAGAAAGGTACAGCTGAAGAGCAGGACACGGCAGCCCATCACCCTTCCTATCTCCTTCAGGTACTGGAGGTTGTTGGGGATGAGAAAGGACCATCCTATGTGACCTAAAGAGACTGGTGCCGGCCGCCATAATGACCAGCTTTGTTCCCACTTTGCTTTGTGAAGATACCGCATGTCTTAACTCATCTTATCCCAAAGACAGCTGTGTGAATTGCTGATAGCATCCCTAGTCTGCCCATGAGCAGATGAGGAAAATGACTCTTGGACCGACTGACCCAAGGGCCCTGATCGAATGAGTGTGTGGGAGTCTCTGACTCCCCTGGGGAGGCTTCCAGAACCAGGCAGTGGAGGCCGCAGTTTCTCCTCAGAGAAAAAGAGAAGGCCTTGTTTTTTACAGTGGTGTGGAGCTCTTGGAAAATCTTTGAGGCAGGTACAATAGAAGTCACCAGAATAAAACAGGAAGAAAGTCCCGCATCATGTTCACCCTAAAACCCCTGGGCCGACAGGCTGCCTTCTCCATGAAATGACACCAACCTCAGACTGTCTGGATAGCTCTGGGGACCTGAGCAGGCTTCTGGCTGCCCTCACAACCACCTCATAGCTTCCAGTTTGCCATCTGCTCAGTGGGGATATTGATAACTGGGCTGACAAGAAGATCGCATTGGGCACAGCCCCAAACACTTGGCACAGCAAAGCCCTTCAGCTGGCTCCATTCTCTCCTCCCTCTGAAGAAATGCAGCTTCCCCCCTGCCTGCTTGGAGATGGTATCAGAGAAAGGGGAGGCGGTTTAAGTCTGTGTCAAGAATTTGGGGCATTGGCTGCCCATAGCTGGGCTCAAAACCCGACTCTCTCTTGTACCAACCTTGGTCAAGTCTGTCACTTCTGTGACCTGCAGTTCTCTCGTTTACAAAATAATGTCCACCACCAGAATGAGCTCCTCTCGCACAGCCGCAGGGGTTACCCACAGAGGGGAGAGTCAGAGTCACCATAGAGGGGGTAACATTCAACCCAGAGGAATGCCTCAAAGTTGGTGGCACCCCAGAGCAATGGGAAAGATGCATCATGGTGAAGCTTGGGAGAGTGTTTCTAGCAGCTTCTAAAATCGAGTCACCTACATTATTAGTTACTCAGAAAACCTGGCTCAGATCTTCCTCAAGGGAAACCAAGTTGCTCCATGGAGGAACATAGCTCTCAGGTGTCAGAATACCCAGGCAGGATGGAGACAGAGGCTTGAAAGGAGAGTAGGCCGGACCCTGGGCTCCTTCTGGTTTCCCTACCCTAGTTTAATCCAGGCCAGTGCAACAGAAACTCTCTGAGCTTTTACAATGTGCTAGTTCTTTGCTAGGTACTTTGTAGGATCAGGTAAATCATGGATCAGACATTAATTCTGCCCTTAAGAAGGTTACAGTTGAGTGAAAAGAAGTAATGATAATATGAATAAGATCTCTTCACGCCCCCTGCATCATGGCTACCTAGCACATAGTAGGTCTCAGTATATGTTGACTGAATGTGAGCTAAGAGCCGCAATAGGCAGCAGACCCAGGGTGGGTCTTTTATGTAGGGCTTTGACAGCTGCTTAAGAGTCCTCTGCTCTTCCATTTGTCCACTGATTCTTTGTCAAGACCGATGAAGACCACAGTAGGGCAAACCCCCAGCTTCTCCTCACTCCTGCCACCAGCCCTCCTCTGAACTCTGAGGAGTCTCCGGATGTCAGGAGGAAGTGGCCAGGCTGCGGAAGGCAGGCTCATTTCCCAGTGCGGGGCCGGGCCGCCAGCCCCGGGTCCTGTTTACACAGCAAGGCGGACAGGCCGGCAGGACTTGGCGGCAAATGTGCTTCTGCCTCTGAGAACAGAAGATGCTGGCAGAGCCGGGCCAGGCCAGGCGCGGGGAGGCCCGTGCCAAGGGGAAAGTCGAATGTAAAGAGTGTTTCCTCCTGGCCAGGCGGCCCCAGACTTTTGTCTCCAGTCTGCGGGCAGTTCCTCCAGTGATTCATAATCAGCGGGAACTTAAAAATAAACCCCACCACAGCCTCGTTCCACAGCCCGGCCGGGACCTGGGGGTCTTGGGAAACAGGGAGGCTGTGGCGAGGCCCTGAGGATGCCCTGGGGAGCACCTGAGTGTTGCCGGCTGCTGGGCAGGGGCATCTCTTGCTGGGAAGAGTTTTGCTGGGCTGCTGCCAGCAGTCACGTTTTCTACCAGAGGACTTGGAAATTAGGCCACTGGTCTGGAGCAGGGAACTCTGCAAGGCTTGCGTTTTTCATCCTCCCCCTCCCGCCCCCCCGGAGTGTGGTAGAAGAAGCTAGGTAGAATTTTGCAACAGCCGGGCTTGAAGACCTATTTTGGATATAATTTCGAATTTATGGAAAAGTTGCAAAAAATCAGACAGAAAACCCCTGCATAACCTGTAACCAGATTCATCAGTTGCTTATGTTCTGTCCCATTATCCTTCTCCATTCTTTTTCTCATATTTTTTATTCCAAACCATCTAAAAGGAGGCTTCCAGCATCACCCCTCTGTGGCCCCCGTGCCTCCAGTGTGCGTTTCCTGAAACAGCCAGTGCTTGCATCTCTGACTGACCACTGACTCCGTGTATTCCAGGGCGAGCCGTTCGAGTCCCGCATCCCCCTCTGTGACGCGGGACTGCGAGGGCCCCTCACTGCGGAGAGGACGAGAAGTAACTGGAAACATCTGCTGGAATAATAATAATAAGCATGGCTCATTATCATGTGCAAAGCAACTTGCACACATTATGTCATTCGGCCTGCACCCCATCTCTCCTTTCCCAACGAGGAAACGGCCTCAGAGACCATGTGTGATTTGTCACATGCCAGGCTAGGCTTTCCTGCCCAGAGTAGGCACTGAATTCCGGGCCTGTCCTGTCCCTGGTAGATATATTCGCTGTTCATTGCAATCAAAGCCTGGGCTTGCTAGGGCCTCAGTCTCCCCGTTGCGCTGTTCGCACAGGGATCTCTGGGGTAGGATGTGAGATGCTTCAGCAGCAACCCAGCACTCCAGGATCTGGAGACCAGGTAAGAAGGAGCCCTTCCTATGACAGGGCTGGAGTGGAAGCTGCTCCAGTGGCCAGATCGGCTTCCTCTGAGTTCTTCTGGCCACCTCATGATCTGGGCATGATTGTCTCTGGAAACTCCAGGAACTCCTGACCAGAAGACCTTGAGCCTCCAGGGTCTCTGGAGATCCTGCAATGATGAGGTATGGCCACCAGATGGCGCTACACAGGCCACCGTGCTGTCAAGGAAGAGACTTGTCCTCTGTCCAGTGTCTGTCTGAGAGTGGCCGCTCTCCTCCGAGTATGTTCATTCTTCCACTGCAGCCAAGGAAACGGAGAGCACAAGGAGAAGAGACCTGCCGAGTCCGCTTGGCTCCCCCTTTGTGCTTCCCAGGGATTGTTACCTTGGTTGAGCAAGGCCACAGGACTGTGGCAGTTGCTGGGTTTCTCCAGACCTCCATTTCCAGGTGTGCAGAAAAGGGCGAGTCACTTCTGCCTGGCTTTCTTCAGGGGGTCTGTCTGGATGTCAGGTCAAACACAGGCTCTCGGTTGCCTCGACTGAGAGACCGCTATTAATGGTAGAGGCTGTTATATGTTGTCACGGGTATGAACGGCTCCCCACATCCAAGGGCTGTGAGGCTATTAGCCTGCACACCAGAGTCCAGGCTACTGCCACCCAGCTCTGGGCCTGCCTTCAGCTCCCGGAGCGACCTCACTTATAAACTCTAGTTTATAAGTGACAGGACACCCAGGGCCCATCTCACCTGTATGATCCATTCCTCAAATTGAGGAAAGTCCAGACAGGGCCAGTGACTTGCCCAAGGTCTCACAGTCCCACCTGACCACACCACAGCACACATCCCCTAACCCTGGGGGATGGCTATCATGAACTCTTCTCTCTGCCCGGAGACCCAGCAAAGAAACCCTTGTGGGGAAGGGCTGATACAGCTTGGGCAGAAATGGGCACATTAGAGGGCCACCAGGCCCTGGAGGCCAGGCTGCAAGTGGGCTCAGTTTAGAGCCCAAGGAACCTCCCCTCCCCTCTCCTCTCCAGCCCTCCCTCACCCCAGGTCTTCCATGGAAAAACCCCTCAGGGCTCACCTGCCCAGACCCTGGGGGGCGGGGGGGGGGATATTTTAAAGTTTAAACACTCTCTAGGAACATGCTACATTTCTATTCATACAGTGTATCTATGATTTTATTTATGAAATAAGGCTTTTGTTCTCTGTTAATTAGTGGGCTCATGTAAAAACCCTCTCCCCTAGCTCAGGATGTGGGGCACAGGGGGAAAACTAATAAAAATATAAAAATATGGAATTCCAGATGCACTGGGCAGGACCAGGCTTCCTGCCTGGGGGTGGGGAGGGGTGCACATTACCCCATATTAGTAACTGTCCAGAATCCAGGCTGATAAGGTGCATATATTGGGAAGCACATGCTAGTAACTTGAATTCATTCATACTTAGCTGTAACAGGCCGAGGGAGTGGCTTTTCCTTGAGCAAGACTGGATGGGGAAGAAGAGAGAAAGCAGGGCCCTGAGAGCCTGGGAGTGGGATGGGGAGGAACAGGGCAGAGGGTTGGGGGTGTGCACAGAGACTGGAAGTAGAGAGCCCCAGAGATTGCCCGTATTGCCAACCTGCCAGAAGGAAATGGGAGATTTGCTTTCAGGAGAGGCCTGGCTGAGTTGCAGAGGGCACAGACAACTCAGTCTCCCTGAGTCATTTGGTAATGGGGTGGGGGAGGGGGAGGAGAAAGAAGCATTCTTGTGACCTAGAATTTCCCCAACAGGAAGGGTTGACCAATAGGCCCAGTCTTATCCATCTCCCTGCAGAGCCTCCCAACTGGCCTGGGAAGCAGGAACTGTAAAGTCATCTCCATTTCTCTCCTGGTAGGCTGAGGCCCAGAGAAAGAGAGGGGCTTGCCCAATAGTGGTCAACTGAGTGCCAGAATGCCTAGAAGACAACCAGAGTGTCCTACTCTATTGCATTTTACTCACGCTCTGCCTGAATCTGAAATTATGCCAAATCAGTTTCTGGCTCTGTGCCCCTGAACAAGTTAATGAACCTCTCTAAGCTCAGTTTTCCTCATCTGCAAAATGGGAGTGATATCTCCTATCTCCTGGGGTTGCTGACGAGATGTGATGCTGTATGAGAGAGGCTGGCACCCAGTAGGCCTGCGATTAATGGGAGCCCTATTACAGAGGAGTTGAATTTCACTTGGGGTACAGTTTTTAAGGCAGCTTAATGCAAAAAAAAAAAAAATCCTTTATAAAGATACCATTAAGTTAAATCCTTATTGGGGGGGTCCAGGGGGGAAGAAAGAGGAAGGGTTTAGGGTTGCCCAGGAGCCAATACCGTGAGCAAGGCATCATGGTAGGCAGACTGTATACCGTGGAAGGTGTGCTGTGCAGGCCTGGCCAGAATAGGAGGGTGGGTGCCAGGACCCGCAGGGCCTTGAATGCCAGGTGAAGTCAGGACCCGCTTGCTGCTGTCTGGAGATGTGATTCTGGCAATGGGGTGTTTCAGGGAGGTTCCCTGTGTGTGTGTGTGTATGTGTCTGTGTGTGTGAATTTCCATCCACTCCCAAAGTTGTTTCTCTGTCAGAGAGCCACCCGTTTATGACTCCTGGCTGCCCCTGGGCGGCCTCTCTCAGCCCTCCTCCTCCCTGGCTGTCTGGCAGCCAGCTGAATTTTATGTGGGGAATTTGAGGAATTTGAAAAGGCAGAATGCAAATGCCACTGGCGGAGATTGCCTCGTCAGCCTCCGAGGGGGAAAAGCCCCCTGTTTGTGGGGCAGTGGAAGACAAGTGTGGAGTCCAGGGGTCCGGACCCTGCCCGTGGCGCCCGGACAGGTTCCTTAAGCCCCATCCCCTGAGAATGGGGCGATGTCACCACCGTCGAGCTGTTGGGGGGGCCAGGCTCGGAACCGAGAGCCGCTGCGAGTGGAGAGGTTACTAACGATCCCGCAGTGCCCTGGTTTTACCAACGAGGGAGTGGAGTCCCAGGGATGACTTCTGTCTGGGGCCCCTGGGGGCAGACCTGGGCGGCGGTCAGGATCCCAGCGCCCGTGGGGACGGGGGCGGAGGGCCGGGCCGACTGAGTCGCCCGGCGGCCCCGGACCCTGCGCCGCCCGTGACCCTTGGGGCCGCCCCGCCGCCCCCGGGCCTGTCCGCTTCGGGCGCCTGAGCCGGGAGCCGGGAGCCGCGCCCGATCGGGGCGCCTCTATCTCCCGCGGCCACGGCGTCTCCTAGTCTCGGCCGCCCGAGCGCCGGGCGTTATCTGCTCTCGCCCGGCCGGGCCTCTTCCCGCCTTCCCGCCGGGCCGGGGCCACCGCGGCGACGGGCCGCTCCCGCCTTATCGGCCGCCCCCGCGAGGGCTCAGGGGGCCTCCCGGGCGCCGGGGATGCGGCAGGGCCCGCTCCCCTCCCCCGCCCTCACTCCAGGATGCCTCCTCCCCGATTTGCCTCCTCCCCACCAAGCCCCCCTCCCCAAGATGCCCCCTCCTCCAGCAGCTCCTCCCAAAGCCGCCCCCTCTGGGCCACGCTGCTGGGAGTCCTGTCCCCAAGGGGCACTGCATCAGAAAAGGGGTTTTGTCAGATTTGTCCTTTCCTTAAAAGATAAGCCGAACTATGCTTAACCCCATTTTAGTCACGTTTTGAAGGATTATGCAAAGTTATGCAGAACAAAACAAAAAACAAAAGCACCCAGCTTCTACACCCGCTGTAGAGGAGGGCTGTCCGGAGAAACCAGAGTGCTTATCTACCAGATCTTTCTAAAACCGCTTCTACTCAGGGCTCCGTATGTTAAGGGCAGCACCCCTTGGAAGCTCAGTTTCCTCACCTGAATATTTGACAGCATAGAACATGCCGGGCCCCCCCACGGTGCAGAGAATGTGGGTGCAGACCTCTGTAATAACAATTTGGCAGTATAAATGGAAAGCCATAAAAGTATTCATACCCTTTGACTCAGTAATCTCTTTCTGGGAATGGATCCCAAGGAAACAGTTCAGCCGCAGCACAAGAAAACAAAACAAAACAAAACAAAAAACTACGGGTTCATCAATGTGTTATTTGTAAAGCTAGTACGCCTATCTTTCTAAGTGCAAAGTAGGAATATGCAAGTGGCTTGGGACTTGGGTTTGAACACCCCTTGGTCACCCACAAACCTGAGTGATCCTCTTCACCTCACTGAATCTCCTTTTTCATTTCTGGAAAGTGGAGAATCCCACCCCTCCCAGGACTTTCGTAAGAATTTGAGGAGACAGCCTGTGACACATCTAGTACAGGGTTTGGGTAGAGGAAGAAAATAAAAAATGTTTATTTTCCTTTCTCCATCCTTACAGAAATGAAAGTTGGGGTTATCGCACGCCATATTCGTAAATACTAAAGAACATGCATCTGGTGGCGAAGAGCTTAGAGTTTTGAGTCCTTCAGTATTGGATTAGATCAGAATCCTAGCTTCAACACTTCCTTCCTAGCTGTGTGATCTTGAGAGAATAAAAGACGTACTAGAACTTTCCCCCTAAAAGTCGTGAGAGTTAAATTAGGTAATATACACAACATGTGTGCGTCTGTGCCTGGCGTGTATTAAGTACTCTATATTTGGTAGCTATTATTATCATTAAATAGTGTTTAAAACTGGAAATAGGGGCTCCTGGGTGGCTCAGTCGGTTAAGAGTCTGCCTTTGGCTCAGGTCATGATCTCAGTGTCCTGGGATCGAGCCCTATATGGGGCTTTCTCCTTAGCAGGAGTCTGCTTCTCCCTTTCCCTCTGCTGCTCTCCTTGCTTGTACTCTCTCTCTGTCAAATAAATAAATAAATTCTTAAAAAAAAAAAAACTGGAAATAACTTCAGTACCCCAAAATACTACAAGTTAAATAAGCCAATGACTCTTTCGGTGGGATATGATGCAGTGTTTCAAAAAAGTAAGATAATTAATATAAACTAATGAGGAAGGATGTAGAGGATAAAATGTATCCATCTGGATAAGGGAGCTAAATATGAAAAATCGGAAGTAAAAATGTAAGGTGAATGCTTTAGGAAAAGTCTTGTATAATCCTGGGGTCATGAAGGAAAAGACAGATTAGACGAAATAAGATGTTTAGAGGTCTCCCCAGTAAGAAATCCCACGAACAAGTCTAGAGACTGTAGTAGATGGGGAGAAATATTTGGTATGCATAAAATAGACAAAGTGGGGGTGCCGGGGTGGCTCAGTTGGTTAAGTGTCTGCCTTTGGCTCAGGTCATGATCCCAGGGTTTTGGGATTGAGCCCCGAGTCAGGCTCTCTGCTCAGTGGGGAGCCTGTTTCCCCCTCTCCCATTGCCCCTCCCCACTGCTCATGCTCTCTCTTGCTTTCTCACTCTTGCTCTGTCCCATATAAATAAATAAAATCTTTTTGGGGCACCTGGGTGGCTCAGTGGGTTAAAGCCTCTGCCTTCGGCTCAGGTCATGATCCCAGGGTCCTGGGATCGAGCCCCACGTTGGGCTCTCTGCTCTGCAGGGAGCCTGCTTTCTCCTCTCTCTCTCTCTCTCTGCCTGCCTGTCTACTTGTGATCTCTGTCTGTCAAATAAATAAATAAAATCTTTAAAAATAAATAAATAAATAAATAAATAAAATCTTTTTTTTTTTTTAAGATTTTATTTATTTATTTGACAGAGAGAAATCACAAGTAGGCAGAGAGGCAGGCAGAGAAAGAGGAGGAAGCAGGCTCCCTGCTGAGCAGAAAGCCCGGATGTGGGGCTTGAACCCAGGACCTGGGATCATGACCCGAGCCGAAGGCAGTGGCCCAACCCACTGAGCCACCCAGGCGCCCCAATAAATAAAATCTTTAAAAAAATAAAGGGTTCATGTCTTTCATATCCCTTTTGATCTCTCATGTGGAATTCCTATAAGTTAATTGGAAAAAGTCAAACAATAGAAAAATGCACAACATCACTTCACAGATGATGAAATACAAACATAAGAAAGGTATACAACCTTCCCAGTTGCTGGGGAAATGCAAATAAAAATATAAACTAAATACCATTTCCACCAGGCATTGTTAATGTAGAAATGAGTGTGCTCTTTGCCCCACTGGTCCCACTTTCAGAACTTTATCCATAAAATCTATCCCTTAAAAAAATATTTTTTACTATAGTGTTCTTCATGGTGACAGTCTCAGTCTCTGCCTCTAAGGGCATAGGTAGATAAATTTGGTTATATCCAAACTTGGGAATACTGTGACCTGCGAAGAATGAGCTTGTTGAAGAAACACGTGTTGGAGAGGATGTGGGGAAGAAGGAACACACATGCACTGTTGGTGGGAATGCAGACTGGTGCAGCCACTGCGGAAAACAGTATGGAGTTTCCTCAAACAATATAAGAATAGAATTACCATATGATCCGGTAATCCCACTACTGAGTATTTACCCAAAGAATACAAAAACACTAATTCAAAAAGATATATGCACCCTTATGTTTGCTGCACCATTATTCACATTAGTCAAAAATGGAAGCAACCCAAGTGTCCTTTGGCTGATGAACAGATAAAGAAGATGTGGTATATGTGTACAATGGAATATTACTCATCCATAAAAAATCTCACCATTTACAACAAATGGATACATCTAGAGAGCATAATGCAAAGTGAAATGTCAGTCAGTGAAAGACAAATACTATATGGTTTCACTCATATATGGAATCTAAGAAAAAAAATGAACAAAGAAAAAGAAAGACAAACACAGAAACAGATTCTTAACTCTAGAGAACAAACTGACAGTGACCAGAGGGGAGGTGGGAGGGGAGGGGTGAAGTAGTTGAAGGGCATTCAGTGGATACTTACCATGATGAGCGCTGAGTCATATGTAAAATTGGTGAATCACTATGTTATACACCTGAAAGTAACATAACTATTCCAGAATTTAAAAAAAACAAAAAGGGAATGTGTTCACTCAATCCCATATGCAGTGATTTGTGGGGTTGTCTGTGATACTGATAGACAAACCAAGGCGATTACAAGGTATGATCCCATTTTGTATTTGAAAAAAGCTTGTGTGTGTGTGTGTGTGTGTGTGTGTGTGTGACAAGAGCAAGCTTCCAAGCCTTCAACCAAGGTAAATATTTTGTTATGTTTGAGCCTAAGGAAAAGTGGATGCATATATGAAAGGAAGCAGTAAGTGGTTTTGCCCATCTCCCCAACCCTGCCAGTTTTACGGAGATGTAATTGGCATATTGTGTATGTTTCAGATGTACAACATGATGAATTGAGATATATAAAATATATCTTGTATATGTATATGATTGCACAATAAGTTTAGCTAATTTTAAGTGTCCAGTAAAATGGTGTTAACTATATATATTTCGTTGTGTAACAGATGTCTAGAACTTTTTCATCTTGCATAACCGAAACCTGTACTCGTTGAACAACTCCCAATGTCCCCCTTCCCTCAGCCCCTGGAAACCACCTTCTACTTTCTGTTTCTATGAGTTTGATGACTTTGGAGACTTCATACAAAAGTAAAATCGTGCAGGAATGGTCTTTTTTTTTTTTTTAAGATTTTATTTATTTATTTGGGAGAGTGAGAGAGAGAGAGAGAAAGCACAAAAAAGGGAAAGGGACAGAGGGAGAGGGAGAAGCAGACTCCCCGCTGAGCAGGGAGCCTGAACCGGCTGGACTGGGATCATGACCTGAGCAGAAGGCAGACATTTAACCAACTGAGCCAACCAGGGGCCCCTAGAATTTACCTTTTTTCAACTGACTTATTTCACCGAGCATAATGCCCTCAGGATTTGTCCAGGTTGTAATGTATGACAAGATCTTCTTTTCTTCAGGCTGAATAACATTCCATTGAAGGTATTTTGTTTTGTCCTTCTATAGAAACGTAGGTTGCTTCCACCTCTTGGCTATTATGAATAATGCAACAATAAACATGAATATGCAAATGTCCCTTTGGGATACCATTTTCAATTCTTTTGGATATATACTGCTATGGACTGCATGTTTGTGTCCTCCCAAATTCATCTGTTGAAACCCTAATCCTACTGATGGTACTTAGAGATGGGGCCTTTGGGTGGTGATCAGGCCATGACAGTAGAGCCCTCATGAAGTAGTGGAATTAATGCATTAGTAGAATCAGCTCTCTCGGGGCACCTGGATGGCTCAGTGGGTTAAAGCCTCTGCCTTCGGCTCAGGTCCTGATCCCGGGGTCCTAGGATCGAGTCCCGAGTTGGGCTCTCTGCTTGGTGGGGAGCCTGCTTCCCCCTCTCTCTCTGCCTGCTGCTCTGCCTACTTGTGATCTCTATCTGTCAAATAAATAAATAAAACCTTAAAAAAAAAAAAAAGAATTAGCTCTCTGCTCTTCCCTGTGTGAGGATCTAAGAAATTGGCAGCCCGCAGCCCAGAAGAGGGCCCTCAGCAGAACTTGACCATGCTGGTACCCTGATCTTGAACCCCCAAACTCCAGAACTGTGAGAAATACATTTCTGTTGTTTATAAGCTACACCATCTATGGTATTTTGTTATAGCAGTCCAAATGGAATAAGGCATATACCAAGAAGTGGAGTTGCTGGATCATCTGGTAATTCTATTTTTACATTTCTGAGGAGTTGCCATACCGTGCAATGGTGCCATTGCACCATTTTACAATTCCACCAAGAGGGCACAAAAGTTCCAATTTCTCCACATCCTCGCCAACACTTACTATTTTCTGGTGCGTGTTTTGTTGGTTTTGGGGGGGTATTTTTTTGGATAGTGACCATCCTAACGAGAGTGAGGCAATTTTTCATTGTGATCTTGATTTGCATTTCTCGGATGATGAGTGATGTTGAACAAATTTTCATGTGCTTCCTGGCCATTTGTATGGGTTTTTTTGGAGAAATGTCTATTCTAATCCTTTGCTCATTTTTACATTGGGTTATTTAGGGGATATTTTTGCTATAGAGCTATAGGAGTTATTTATATATTCTGGATATTAACCCCTTATCACCCATAGGATTTGCAAATATTTGCTCCCCATTCTATAGGTTGCCTTTTGGCTCTGTTGGTTGTTTCCACTTTGTTTTCTGTGCTGCATGGAAGTTTTTTAGTTTGGCGTAGTCCCAGGTGTCTACCTTTGCTTTGGTTGCCTGTGCTTTTTTGTGCCAGATCCAAGCAATCCTTGCCAAATCCGATGGTAGAAAGCTTCTTCCCTTGGTTTTCTAGTAGTAGCTCTGGAGGGTCAGATCTTCCACTTAGGTCTTTAAACCCTTCAAGCTGGTTTTTGCGTAGAGTGTAAGATAAGGACCAGGCTTCATTTTTGTGCACGTGGGTGTCAGTTTTCCCCCAACACCATTTGTCAAAGAGCCTCTTCTCCGCATCCCATAGCCCTGGCATCCTCGTGGACGCTCGTTTGACCAGACACAGGAGGTTTGTGTCTGGGCTCTCCGTTCAGTCCCGTTGGTCTAGGTGTCTGCTTTTACGCTGGTGCTGTATTGTTTTGAGTATCATAGCTTTGTAATATGCTTTAAGATCAGGGAGCGTGGAGGCTTCCAACTGTGTTCTTCCTTCTCCCCCATATTTTAATGTGGCATATTTCCATCAAGTACATTTTGAACTCTTAGCCCTGAAAAGGCTAAGAAGGTCCAGTGAGAGGACATAGAATGGATTCCCGCCTGGGGAAGCTCCCACTGGTGCCGGCTCTTGGCTCCTGACTTCGGGGGCCCACCCAGCCTCCACCATTGTCTCTGTTGGTCTTCTCAGCCTGGGATAGTCCCACGTTGGCTGGCTGGTTCGGGTTATGTTACTTTCTCTTTTTCTTCTTTCATATCCTTCTTTCCTCCTGCTTTCCTTTCTCTCTTCCCTCCTCCTGTCCTTCCTACTCTCCTTCCTCCTCTCTTCCCTTCCCCCTTCTAGCGCAGCTGAACTGGGGAACTTGCCTAAAGTAACCTAGGAGTGATGCAAGGCCCGGTCCTCCTGACCTTTGTCTCTCTCCTCAGGGAAGAGAGGAAGGAAGCAGGAAAGTACCATTGTCCAGGCTCTAGGCTAAGTACTTCACTCTAAAGCTAGGGGTTTTTCAGCCTCCAATTCCTTGTCTGTAGGTCTACAGATGGGGAAACTGGTGCTTAGATGCTAGTAGGCTGTCTGAGGTTCCGCCAGCTGCAGAATACGAAGGAAGGGCCTTATGTGGATCCTGCCAACAGCACCATGAGGACCGTGATTGTGCCATTTTCCAGGTGACCAACAGCCGGCTCATCACCACACATGGCCCCAGGCCCTTGTCGGCCCCCTCCCCACTAAACCTCTGGACAGAAGCCCTTCAAGCACATCTCCCAATGGCCATTTTATTGTGACTGACTAGATCAAGTTTAGATCGTGTTACGTGTCACCCGTTTACAAATGATGGATGGAGGCTGTAGCTTCCAGGGCGCAGAGTGTCCTCTGATCCCAGACACACAGGGGCAGGTGTGGGTCACGGGAGCAGGAAAGCCTGGAGGAGTGTTGGATTTGGCCATGTCATGGACCCCACAAACACTTTTATTATTTTCACTGACATGAGAGGGGAGAGGCTCAGAGAGGCTCAGGACACGCTGCTGGTGTGAGGAGGGTCTGAGCCAAGGCTGAGGTCCTGAGACCCCATGTTGGAGGGCTTTTTAAATTTTTAGAGCAAAGGGTGGGTGTGGGGGCCTCCTCTGTTGAAGGGATATCTACCCAGAGCTCTTAGACCTACAGAAGCCAGGTTGTGGGGCGCCTGGGTGGCTCAGTGGGTTAAGCCTCTGCCTTTGGCTCAGGTCATGATCTCAAAGTCCTGGGATTGAGCCCCGCATCGCATTGGGCTCCCTGCCCAGCAGGGAGCCTGCTTCCCCCTCCCCCTCTGCCTGCCTCTCTGCCTACTTGTGATCTCTCTCTCTCTCTCTCTGTCAAATTAGTAAATAAAATCTTAAAAAAAAAAAAAAATCCCAGGTTGTTCAGCCTCTGTAAATGCTCCTGTAAAAGGGACAATGATCATGTCTCCCCACGTTCTCCTTTCCAAGCCTGCCCCCTCTGCCAACAGTAGAGAGAATTCTCAGCTTTTCAGCAAAGCTCTGGGGCATTAGGGGCGCTGTTCCTGGAAGAGCCCCCCTCCCCCGACTCTGGCAATGTGGGGCTAAAAAGCCAGTCTCTCCTCAGGGCCCCCTGCCAGCTCTGTGTCCCACTCTCCTCCAGGAGTCCTGTCCTCTACAGAACAGTGGGAGCCGGGGGGCTTCTTCCTGCCTGGCTTTCGCACCGCAGGAGCCCACACAGTTCACCCGGGAGACCCTGGGTAAAGGCCCTTGAGTCCTGGCTCCCACCGCACCCCCCCACACCTTTGTATGACCTTGGAGCTTTCATTTGCTTCACTGGGTTGTGAAGATTCGATGGGTTTCTGTCCATGGGATGCTCTGTATACTGCCTGGCCCAGAGCAATCGCTACAGGGGGGCTGTTTTTATTTTCCTAATGCAGCAAATACTTAGGGAGCTGCCAGGTGCTGGGTGCTGGGCTAGGTGCTGGGAGACTGAGATGGATGGGTCAGAACCCTCTGGGCCCTCATGAGGCTCAGTGTCTGCTAGGGGGACCAGCTGTTCTGGCCTGGGCCTGAGGGCTTTCCTGGGATGTGGGCTTATCAGAGCCAAACTGGGAGCATTGATGGCAAACTGGGGCAACTTGGTCACCTGACTGTCTCATGGGGACACAGATCCTTAAACAGGCCATCCCAGGTAGGCGTGGTGAAGAAGTCTGGGGTATCTTGGAAGCACCGAGTTGGGGAGGACCAAAGCCTGGGGAGCAGGGAGAGTTTCCAGAAGTAAAGGGTTTAAACTGAGGCCTGGAGAATGAAGAAGAATGAGCAAACAAGGAAAGGAGGGTGTCGGGGAGGACAGTGTGCTGGGCAAAGGAATGGCATGTGGGCAGAGCTGGGGGCCGGTAGGAATGGGGCACACGTGGACCAAGATGTGCCCAGAAACTCAGACAGACTCACCCAGGACACCCTCCCGCACCCAAATGCTGGGGGCAGGGCGCACGGGACAGTGTGGCAGGTGGACCTGCTTGTATACCTACACATCTTAGCTGTGGCCGCCTCTGGGAGAGTCCCAGAGGAGGGAGCGCTGCCCGGAAGGATAGAAACCCGATGGAACTTTAGACCTGAGAAAATGGTATGCCTACACCAAAACACAAGATCCTCTAAACCAGCCACTGTGCCTGCTTGCGCTCCCCTGCTCCCAGCTCCTCCTAGCTGGGGGCCTGGAGGAAGAGACCGCAAGACCCCTCACAAAGGCCTCCCCAGCCTTGGGGGACTAATCTGGCCCAGGAAGGGGAAGAGGCCACAGCCACGCTGTCTGCACCCTGGGCCTCCCCACACGACCTCCGCAGATAGAACTAAACAGACTGGCTTATCAGCTGTGGCCATGGTGTCCCACCCAGCTGAGCCTGCTGGGAAAGCCGCCCCCAGCCTTTTGCCAGGGATGGCGCTGGCCCAGGGCTGGGAACTAACGTGGGTGTTTTCCCAGGGGTCAGCCTGGGGTAGGGGTGTCTGGTAAGTTGGTTTGCTACAGGCCGGAAGCCTGGGAGCTGGTCTGCAACGGATTCACTATGGGGTTTTACAGAATTAATTTGGGATGTTGTTTTAAAATTATACGAGTGATCCTAAAATGTGTTCTCCTTATAAAATAATCGGGTACCTCTTTAGCATGGGAATGATAAGCTCCCTTCTTTGGAAGCAGGCCTCTTGGCTGCTGGGTCCATGCTGTGCTTTGTAATATACTCGCCCTCATTTAGTACTCACAGCTCCTGGGGAAGCCAGCACTGAGCCCCGGCTGGGTGAAGGTTGTCCTGGACCCCAGGGCAGGGGAGCAGCAGACCTGTCTCTGAGACACCTTCCCACTCTCTTCCAGGAGGCCCTCAGCAGCTCTTCATTGAGAGGTGGGGACACTGATATCAGAAAAGCATCATTTGGCCTCTGTGGAACTCAGTGTTCTCATTTCAGCAATGGGTCAGACATTATGGCCCTGCTTTTAGGGTAGGCACGAGGTGGGACCAGGCACTAAGGGTGTCTGTTGTGCCCAGGGGTGAAGAGGTGGGGAGTTCCTCCTATGTTCACCTCTCTTTATCTCAGGGGCCCCAGCTGGGGGCGATGCAGGTGTTGCCCCCAACCACTGCCTTTGTCACGCAAGCCCTGTCCATCCCTACTGGGTTTGGTCCCCAGATACGGCACACCTAGCTTCCCCTGGCTGCCTCCTGGCTCCTTGAGCAGGGAGACCAGACTGTGGCCTGCCTGGCCAGCCTGGCTGGGCCAAACCCACCTTTCTGGAGGTGAGGAGCAGAGCTGGGAGGGGGAGAGAGGGAGGGAAGGAAGAGGGGCCTTCAAAAGGATAGTTCAGGGGCGCCTGGGTGGCTCACGGGTTGAGCCGCTGCCTTCGGCTCAGGTTATGATCTCAGGGTCCTGGGATCGAGCCCCGCATCGGGCTCTCTGCTCAGTGGGGAGCCTGCTTCTTCCTCTCTCTCTGCCTGCCTCTCTGCCTACTTGTGATCTCTCTCTGTCAAATGAATAAATAAAATCTTTAAAAAAAAAAAAAAAAGGATAGTTCAGACAGACTGGTGGTGGCTAGAAGTAAGAGGTGGGGGGATAGAGTCAGGGCAGAGGGGAGGGCTAGGGCCAGGTCCCCAACACTGTGGGGGCTCCCATACCTGACTCACCATTTTCCCCCCAACCTGCTCTAACTCTCAAGGGGATTGGGGAGTATACCATCTACCCGGACACAGGCTAAAATCTGTGTGTACTTCTGGTCCCTTGCTCCCTGAAGACAGCCAGTCAGCTGCCTCCCCTCTTGCTCCCCAGCCTGAGATTTCTTCCCATGCTCTGGGGCTCAGGTCTCTTTTCCTTCTGTCAGGATCTTGACCTTGGTTCCCCAGTAAGGCCTCCCCTGCCAGGGTCTCAATCAGTGTTTGTTGCATGGGTGGACAAGAGTGAGGACAGACAGAGCTAGGTGCTAAGGACAGGGAAGATGGGAGCATGGGGCCCCCTCTTTAGGAGCCCCCAGTGATCTGGGTCTGGGGGCATCCCATTCTTGTAGAGAAGACAGGACTCTGTTCCCAAAGAGGCCTCGGCATCCCTCCACCCCCTGGCCCCCGAGCACCTCCCAGGGCAGGCCCAGCCAAGACCTTCTTGAGCAGGGAGGGCTCTCTTGGCCATTAAGCCCTGTCCCTGGGTGGCATCATCTTCCTGAAGCTGTTTCCAAATATTCCCTCGGGGTCCCTCCCTGGCTCGTATCCTCCCCAGCTGGGTGCAGCCTGCTGTAGGACGTCGCCTCCCTGTGGCCAGCCCCCCATGCCTCCCCAAGCTCTTGTCTCAGCCCTGGCTTCCTCTGCTCACAGCCCGGGCTCTGACCACCGGCCCACTGAGGATGCCTGGCTGTTCCCTGGGAGCATCCTACTTCACCCCAGTCTTTCTCTGTGCTAAGTTCTGCCTCAGGGTTCTCCCCACTCCTCCTCCTGCAAAATCTTGCCCCCATCCAGGCCCCAAAATACAACCTCTTCCAGGCTACTTTCCGGATCCCTTTGCTGACCACAGCTTCCCCTGTCTGGTATTGGAGTTATTCTTTTCTTTCTTTCTTTTTTAAAAAATATTTAACTTATTTATTTGACACAGAGAGATCACAAGTAGGCAGAGAGGCAGGCAGAGAGAGAGGAGGAAGCAGGCTCCCCGCTGAGCAGAGAGCCCAATGCAGGACTCTATCCCAGGACCCTGAGATCATGACCTGAGCAGAGGCAGAGGCTTAACCCACTGAGCCACCCAGGTGCCCCCAGAGTTATTATTTTCTGGTCTTATGTCTCCAGGAGCCTGGAAGGATCTCCTTGACCCCATCTTGGCACTTAACCTTTCTCTGCTTTTTCTGTAGCCTGGAGACCTAGCCCCAGGCTGCCCAGGTGGTTGTCCTGTCACAGCAGAGTTGGTCAGCTCTGAGTTCACGTGTGACCCACTCCCTCCTGGCTGCAAGGCTTTGGACAACCAGCTTACACTCTCTGAGCCTTAATTTCCCCTTCGGAGGGTAGCGGTTGAATCTACCTCCAGGAGTGCCTTAGATCCAGCCCTTCCTCCAGACAAGTCCCTCTCATAGAGTGAATGGCCTGAAGAGCCAAAAGGATGTGTCCATGCAAAGCCCACACACCCCCTTTCCTCCTAACCACATTCCAGCCCCGGGGACTGGAGCTCCCTCCCAGATAGCCATACACCCTCTCCGGGGTCCACGCTCCTGAAGGCAGACACGGATGCTGGTGTGAGCACCCCGAGACTGGGTGCTGGTCTCGGGGCACATGTTTGGAGGCAATCCGGAGCTGGGGGCAGAAAGAGAAGGGAGAAGGCCAGGGTGGGGGCCACCAGTTCCCAGGAGGGACTCTGAGATATCAAGAAATCTAAGCGTGAAATTGTCCTTCCCAGGGATTCTGAAGGGATTCTTGCTGCTGTGTCAAGGCAGAAGGGTGGGACACCTAATTGATCGTTGATTTGACTTATAACTTTTAAATATTTAGATGGAGGGTGAGTAGGCCAGGGGCCCTATAAACATTAGGGGGGTCTGCCCTACTGGAGGGGATCGTGAGCGTTAGACCAGATGGCTCCTGCGTGTTGCTGGGAGCACAGCAAACACAGGGAATGCTAGTTACCATCACTGAGGACAGGGGAGTCTGGAACGGGAGTGGGGCTGCCTTCGGAGGAGTCTGGAGCCTGAGAGGAACAGAGCTGCCCCTTGCTTTTGAGCTCACTGCCGACCTCCCTGCCGTGTCAGGGGCGCAGAATGCCACGGGCGCAGAATGACTCTGCAGCGGCTGGCAGCCTGGCCTCTCTCCTTTCTCTGTAGGCTCTCAGCTTCCCAGGTCATCAGGGAGGGCCTCCCTGAGGAGGTGACATTTGCACTGGCCCAGGAGAGAGTTCCCTGTGTTGCAGCAAGGTGAAGTAAAGAAAACTTTTATGCTCTGGAGTAAGAGTCAAAACCAGGCTTTCCATTCATTTTGTAACTTGAAGAACTGGTATTATTATTTTTTACTCTACAGCAATATATAGCCAAGTCATTGCCAAAATGGCAGCATATGGAGATAAGCAAAAACTAAAAAAAAAAAAAAGGAAAAAAGAAAAAAAGAAAACCCAAAAACCCAAGCCCAAAAACAACACTGGCCACCGTTCCACCAGAACAAAGCCCCCGTGAACATTTTCCTGGGGTTTCCTTACAGCTAAAGCCCTGAACCCACACTTTTCTCGTGAAGCTTTCTGTACCGGGATGGTAACGTTTAATTCTAGCAAACTGTGTCCTGTGGCCTGTCCTCTGCCTATCCACCAGGATCTCCCAACCGGGTCTGCTCAGCACTCCTTGGGCAGCACCCCCTTTTGCCGGAATCGCCAGGCTGAGTCCAGCACCCAAGATTTTGCTGAGGAAGTGAGTCAAGGCAGGCAGAGGATCAGGCTGAGTGATCATTCGTGTTGACTCTTTCCAGTGAGAGGGACCCCTTGGCCAAAATACACAGCAACTTGGTGGCCCGGCTGGGGCAAGGGCTCAAATCTTCCAACGGCCAGTCTGGTGCCTTTCTCTGTGACCACCCTTTGTAACTGTCCCTTGTTTACCCCCTCTCGGTCTGGTTCCTCCCCATCCACCCAGCCTGCCTCCTCCAGGGAGCCTCTGTGACCGCACCCTGGAGCCTTCCCTCTGCCCTGCAGCCTGCTGATAATAACTGATCTACCGAGCACTTTCTTGTGCTAGGCGCCATTCTGAAAACCACAGGATAACCTGATGATTCCCTTTTTACAGAAAAGGAGCCTGAGACTTTGAGACATGAAGTGAATTGTCCCAGGTCACCAACAGCTGGCAGTGACCGCCCCTGGCCAGGCCACTGGCTCTAGAGCCCCTGTCCTCGGCCCTTTCTCTTCCTCTGCTCTGCCTCTTCCTGGGAGGGGAAGCCTTGACTGCAAAATCCTTCTAGGCAGCTGGGCACAGCAGGAGGAGTCCTGACTGGATGTAGGGTCTAAGTTATGTGCCTTTAAGTTCCAGCTCTGGGGCCCCTGCCCAGCAGGGGGAGCTGGGGGAGCTGGGAGAGAGGGGGAGCCCCACCCCCTCCTCTGAAAAACAGCATTGCCCTGACAGGCTTGTGTGAGCACCAGCGGGCCAGCAAGGGTCAGACTGATGAAAGCGTTTGCTCCCCAAATGTGAGGAACCCGCGAACTCCCAACAGGCCTCCACACGCAGCTTTGCACGGAAGAGGGACTCAATCTAGAGGTGGGGGGCTCTGTTTGCTGAGGGAACTTTTTGAAGACTGAAAGGAAGGGAAAGAGGGTCTGTCCTGGGAGTCAGGAGAGCTGGACCCCCCACCCTGGCCCTGGAGAGTATGTGGCCTTGACTTCCCTTCTCCTCTCCAGCTTCTTGGGGAGGAAGGGTCTGGGTCCTGACTCGGCTCTCAGCTACTGTGTTCCAGGTTCTGAGCCCAGGCCTTTGAAGAGGCCCATCCCTCCCACTTGTAGGAGGCTGGCCTTGAACAAGGGGCCTACGGCCCCGCCACCTTGGAGGGGTCTTTTGCCTGGTTTGGGAAGGCCAACAGGGCAGAAATTCCATAGTGGATCTTCCTGGCAGGTCCCCCGGAAGCATGATGCTAGGCCCAATCTCCTGGGGGCACCCCCGAGCCATGAAATGTGTTTTTAAAGCCCGTGTGCACATGGCCGGCTGGACCCTAGCATCTGACAGGATCCTAGTGCAAGGAACACAACCGAGTTCCTTCCAGGGGGTCGGTGGGGGCCACCCTGGAAGTGCAGTCAGGGAGGAGGGCAAGAGAAACAAGGGGATGATGGCTTGTGGAGGATAGCGAGGGGAGGGAGCTGCCCCAGGGAGAGCCCTGCTGTGGGAGGCAGGTGACTTTCAGGCCTCTGTGACCTTGGGCAGGTTGCTTCCCCTGTTGCTTTGCTTTTTCCACTTCTCTTTCTTGCACGGATATTGTGAAGACAAGAGATGATGTGTGTAAAGGTGTTTGCCATCAAGCCTTTACACGGGAGGCATAAAGGAAGAAAACCTTCAGATCCTGGGGTAAGAATCAAAACTGGGACTCCTGCGAATTTTGTTACTTTGAAAATTATTTTTCTTGCTGTGGAACAATGTATGGTCACTGTCAGAATGCTCGTGTAAGCGCGGCCCCTGACTTAGCATGGCTGGACTCAGGACTTCTCGGCTTTACGTGGGTGTGAGCGCGGGACACGTTCAGTAGAAGCTGTACTTTGCGTTATGAATTTGGATCTTTTCCTGGGCTAGAGATGTGTGGTGTGATCCTTTCTGGGGACACTGGGCAGGGACAGGGGCAGCGGCTCCCAGGCAACCGCTCCAGCCACACCACCACAAGGGGAAACCAACCAATATGTTTACAACCCTTCTGTGCTGAGACATCTATTCTAGACTTTTCCCTTTCAGTACAGGATTCAAAAAAATCACAGGAGATATTCAATACTTTCTTATAAACTAGGCTTTGTGTTAGAAGATTTGGCCCAGGGGTGCCTGAGTGGCTCAGTGTGTTAAAGCCTCTGCCTTGGACTTTGGGTCATGATCCCAGGGTCCTGGAATCGAGCCCCACGTCGGGCTCTCTGCTCCGTGGGGAGCCTGCTTCCCCTCCTCCTCTTTCTCTGCCTGCCTCTCTGCCTACTTGTGATCTCTATCAAATAAATAAATAAAATCTTAAAAAAAAAAAAAAGAAATTTGGCCCAACTTGAGGCTAAGTTAAGTGTTCTGAGCTCGTTTCAGGGAGGCGAGGCTGAGCGCTGGTGGGTGAGGCGAATTGAATACATTTTCAACTTTACCATATTTTTAAAAAAGATTTTATTTATTTATTTGACAGAGAGAGATCACAGGTAGGCAGAGAAGCAGACAGAGAAAGAGGGGGAAGCAGTCTCCCTGAGGAGCAGAGAGCCTGATGTGGGGCTGGATCCCAGGACCCTGGGATCATGACCTGAGCCAAAGGCAGAGGCTTTAACGCACCGAGCCACCCAGGCGCCCCATATCATATGTTTTTTTTTAAGATTTTATTTATTTGTCAGAGAGAGAGAGAGAGCACAAGCAGACAGAGTGGCAGGCAGAGGCAGAGAGAGAAGCAGGCTCCCCACTGAGCAAGGAGCCCAATGTGGGACTCTACCCCAGGACCCCAGGATCATGACCTGAGCTGAAGGCAGATGCTTAACCGACTGAGCCACCCAGGCACCCCCGACTTTACCATATTTTCAACCAGTTTTTAATGAGTTTATCAGGATGTCGCCCCATCGTAAATTGAGGAGGATCTGGATAGAGATCTTCCTTAAGGAAAAAAAACCATTGGTAATCTCTTAACCAATTATTATTATTGTTATTTATTATTATTAAGTGTTAATGGTGGGATTTAGGGCATGGGAGGGGGTGCTGACGGCCTCCTATTCTCAGAGGGCTTCAAATTACTGTGTTTAGGCTGAATGGATGAGCTACCACCCTCCTCTGAAGCAGGCAGCCTGGGGTGGAGGTGGTGGCTGACCCTTGATATAGTGATGCTGGAAGCTGGCTTTGCTCTGGGAGGACACCGGGCCTCAGCCTGCAGTGGTGGCCTGGCCAGCCCACTCCGGACAGCATTTCAGTGACGTGCGAAGGAAAGGGGCAAAGATTTAAGGGTCTGGAACCCCACAGACCTGGGTTCCAATCTGGCTTTGGCCCTAGGATACTTTATATAAAATTTTTATTATTTTAAGGGCATCTGGGTGGCTCAGTCAGTGAAGCGTCTGCTTAACAGTCATTTAAGAGTCCTGGGATCGAACCCGTATCAGGCTCCCCTCTGCCTACAGCTCCCCTTGCTCTCTCTCTGTGTCAAATGAATAAATAAAATCTTAAAAAAAATAAAAATTCTCTTATTTTAATAGAAATGATGTTTTTACAAGTGATTGTAAAATATATATATTTATATATATATATACAAGTGATTGTAAAAAAAAAAATATATATATATATATATAAAATGTAGGCTAGTATAAGGACAAAACTATAAACCCTAGCCCCCAGGGGTAGCTGTGGTGATGAGCCCAGGGAACACCCATCCGGGACTGTCTCGTGCAGAGAGATGTTCATGTTCACTTGATTTGCATAAACAGCGTCAAGTGATGGATGCTGTGAGGGCAAAGTGTCACTTGCTTAATTCCGCCTCACAAAGCCACCTGGAGGAGGGTCAAGTGGAGACAGATAGCATCGCTGTAGTGTAGGATCGTTGTGGGGGTCAGCAGTGGGACGCCGCTCTGTATTTCTAACATGTGTACCCCTCCCCGCCCCCTCCCCCGCCCCCTGGCCTGTCTGTTGTATCCCAGGCATTGTGTTCGGGGAGAGCAGGAGCTGCCTTGTTGCCGAGACAGGGCCCGAAGAGCTCATGTATCCTGGACCGTTCGGGGAGCCAGGGCAACTCAGTGGTCAAACAGAGTCAGTGCTGGTGCTGGGCTCCCTGGGTTCAAATCCCGGCTCTGGCACTTGCTAGCTACCTCACCTTGGGCATGTTACTTGATCATCCTGTGCCTCAGTTTCATCATTTGCAAACCAGGGGATAATAATAGAACCTCCCTCCGAGGCCAGCCTGAAGCTTAAATGAGTCCATTCGAATAAAGGACGTACCGAGCCTGGCACCAGGGCCTAACTGATAAATGTTGGTTGTTGTTAATGCCAGTATTATATTATTCAGTAGCCATATTGCTCAGTCTGCAGAGCCAGAGGTTACGGCCATGAAAGCCAAACTGGCCTGCCCTTCCTTCCTTGAAACTTGGCCCCTTTGGATCTTGTTCCCCAAAAGCACCCACCGTTCTAACAAGGTCTGGGGAGGCAGTGATCACAGTGGTATCATCGGTTAAGTCCTGGGCCCACGTAAGCCCACTGTTATCCTTGGCTCCTGCTGGCTTTCCATCCCCCCCAGCCAGAAGCAGAGCCAGAGAACTGTTGATCTTGTGCTGGTTGTTTCAGAAAAACAGGCCATTTGGAGTCCTCTCAACCGCCCTGCCATTGTACATAAAGGAAGCCCGAGGCCAGAGAAGTAAATATCGTCGCCCACTGTTAAGTGGCAAGCCGCGCCTCGGAGTGCAGACCACGAGTTCTCTTCTAGACATGGGGCGGTGATCCGCCTGAGCCCCAGCCTCTGTGTCCATGGGCAGCCTCTCCCGAGGCTCTGTTAGCACAGCTCTGTGTTCCCTTCATGCTTGTTCTTCAAGGACCCTAGGAATGCATCCTCCGCCCTCTTGTTATACAGGAGGAAGCTGAGGCCCAGAGGGCTGTCTGGCGTCTCCTGGGTCACACCATGAGCCAGGACACCGGGGCCGGAGCCCAAGTCTCCTGGTGCCTGGGTCCATGCTGTGCCCGCTCTTCTCCCACTTTTCCTTCTGGTTGGTGCCCTTACAGAGCTCCTCCACAAAGGAGCCAGGAGCAAGAGAGGAGTATGTGGGACCAGGGGGAGGGCCAAGGAGGGCGGTGCTCCGGGCCAGGCCTGAGGCATAGGACAGAGAATGGGATGTGGCTCAGGCCCAGACCCTATTTCCAGAGGGCATCCCTTCATCAGTCCAGAGACCAGCCTTGGTCTTCCTGCAGTTCCTGCTGGTTCCTGTGCAGTTGGGAAAACTGAGGCAGAGAGCGTCAGAGCAAGATAGTGATTCATTTGGTTCCAGAAGAGTCTATACCAAAGCCTTCTGCTCTCAGCCCCTGACTTCCAATTCTCTGGTGCAGGACCCCAAGGTCTCGCTCTCCCCCCAACCCAGAAGGATCTGGAGGTTTGGGAAAAGCCCACTCTGCCTCTCTTTTGCTGAACGACCAGACCATGTCATAGTCCTTCTCTAGGCCCTGTTTCCTCCTCAGCACTAGGTGCTAAAGGCTGTCACTGTCCTTGCTCATCCCCCAACGACTGGGAACATGGATGTGACTTTTCTTTCCTTTTCTTTTCTTTTTTAAAGATTCTATCTATTTATTTGACAGAGAGAGACACAGCAAGAGAGGGAACAGAAGCAAGGGGAGTGGGACAGGTAGAAACAGGCTTCCTGCTGAGCAGGGAGCATGATGTGGGGCTCGATCCCAGGATCCTGGGATCACGACCCAAGCCGAAGGCAGACACTTAACGACTGAGCCAGCCAGGCGCCCTTGGATGTGACTTTTCTTTGAGAATTATAGAGGGCATGTGCGGGGTTCATGAAGAGAACTCAGGGCTAAGGGTTGGGGGGTGGGTGACAAGCACCAGGAGAGAGGTTATTGTGGGATGTGTCCAAATTCTGTGTCTGTGTTTAATGTTACTCTATTTCTCATATTTGCTTATAATTAGTTTCTCTTTTTATTGCTCTCTAAACAGACTTTACCACAAGTGTAAGGAAACAGGAAACAGAAAAAAAGGAAGGAAGGAAGGAAGGAAGGAAGGAAGGACAGACCCCATGGTGTCAACTCCCAGAGAAACCACTGTTCGTATTTTAGTGGAGCTCCTTTTTTTTATGCCTGCACATAAAAATATCTTTATGTTTACATAGGTTGAAGACTAGAATATTTTGTATATTGTCACATAAAATTTCCTCCTTTTTCCACTTACCAATACTGCAATAACATTTCACCTTGCTAACAGATGTTTATCTGTGGCACCCTTCGTCCCTCATGGCCGTGGAACATTCGCAGCTGGGTAACTGTAGCTTGGGGAGCCAGCGACAACAGGTCCAAGCGGTTTCAGTGACAGACTGTAACTTCCCAACATTCCTACCTCTACTCCTTTGCCCCAAGTGAGGTGAGGGCTGGGTGTAGGGCAGGAGGCTGAGGAGGCCTTCCCGAGGTGAGGTGAGGCCTTCCCTTGACTGCTCTGGTTGGGAGGGGACAAGGGCAGTGGCTAGGGAGGGAGAAGGGCCTCAGATCTGCCTGCACCAAAGCCTTTCTTTGCCTATTATTGGGGCCTTTTGCAGAGCTGGGATGGCTTCCCCAAAATAGACTTTATGACTTTGCTGAGCCAGCAAAGGACTGGCCCTTCAGCCAGGGTTCCTCCCCAACCATGCCCCCTTGCCGGGTGTGGGTAGAGCAGTGGTGGACTGTGCAAGGCCACTGTGGCCTAGGGCTTGCTTCATCCCCTGCTCTGCCCTCCAGACCCTGGATCCCTGAGAACTTTGTTCTCTCCGTGGCTGTGGGAGCCAAAGACTGTTCTGGACCTGTGGAAGGCCTTAAAGAGTAAAGGAAGAGGGTCATCTGATCTTGCTTGTCCTATGGCAGGTGGAAACACTGAGGTCCAAGGTCTCACAGCAATGAGGGGTGGAAGTAAGGCTGGATGACCAGCCTGGGGCTGGGTCCATGGTACCTCACCTGCAGTAAAGCATTGCTGATGAGATCACAGTCCTCGGAGCCCATCTTCTCCTGGCACTGCCATGTAGGACAGCGAGCCAGTCACTTGACTTCTCTGGACCTGTTTCCACTTCCTTTTTTTTTTTTTTTTTTAAGATTTTTTTATTTATTTACTTGACAGAGAGAGAGAGAGAGTGCGCACAAGTAGGGGGAGCAGCAGGCAGAGGGAGAGGGAGAAGCTTGGTGGGGAGCCTGATATGGGGCTCCATCCCAGGATCCTGGGATCACGACCTGAGCTGAAGGCAGATGTTTAACGACTGAGCTACCTAGGCGCCCCTGTTTCCCTTTTCCTGAAGTGGTTATAAGAATTGTCACATGTATCAGAGGATTGCTGTGAGGTTAAAGTGGGTTAGTACACGCAGGGTTTTAAGCAGGCACCCCCCACCATAAGTGCTCATTACGCTGGCTGCTTTCTTCCTGGCACTCAGAAAAAGTGTAAGCCTGCTTGTACCCGCTCCAGGCCCTCCCCACTGTCTTCAATCCCTAGGTTTTCTGAGCTGGCAGAACACAGATGTGAGGGTGGCCCCTTTAAGGGGCCCTCAGCTGAGGGACTCAACATTGTCCTCTTTATACTGTCTTCACTCAGATTCAAGGAGCCTGGAATTTATGGATATTTTTCTTTGCTATGTCACCAGGGATAATCATATACCCACTCTTAAAAAACAGGAATTGGACTTCAGGATGGTTCTTGTTCCTTCCAGTGATGAAGCAGAGGATTCTGGGTTGGAGCCTGGAACAGGGCAGCTTGGCAGACGGGGACTTGGTGGGTGTTATAGGCTGACCTGTGTCCTTCCAGAATTTGTATGTTGAGGTCCTAACCGTCAGTGCGGCAGAATGTGACTGTATTTGGGGATGGGGTCTTTAAAGAGGGAATTAGGGGCGCCTGGGTGGCTCAGTGGGTTAAGCCGCTGCCTTCGGCTCAGGTCATGATCCCAGGTCCTGGGTTCGGGCCCCACATCGGGCTTTCTGCTCAGCAGGGAGCCTGCTTCCTCCTCTCTCTCTGCCTGGCTTTCTGCCTACTTGTGATTTCTCTCTGTCAAATAAATAAATAAAATCTTAAAAAAAAAAAAAAAAGAGGGAATTAGGCAGGGACGCGTGGGTGGCTCAGTCAGTAAGCGTCTGCCTTCAGCTCAGGTCATGATCCCAGGGTCCTGGGATGGAGCCCCGCATCAGGCTCCTTGCTCAGCGGGAAGCCTGCTTCTCCCTCTCCCACTCTCCCTCCTTGTATTCCCTCCCTCACTGTCTCTTTCTCTGTCAAATAAATAAATAAAATCTTAAAAAAAGAAAAAAGAGGGACTTAGACAAAAGTGAAGTCATTGCAGGGTCCCCAATCCGATGGGACTGGCGTACTTGTGAGCAGAGGAGATCAGCAGAGACTCATGTGGAGGGAAGAGCAGGCGAAGGCAGTCTGAAGTGAAGGAAGGCCGTCTGCTAGCCAAGGACAGAGGCCGCGGAAGGAACCAGCCTGCTGACCCCATGGTCCTGGACTTGCAGCCTCCAGAGTTGGGAGAACAGAAACTCCTGTTCTTCAAGTTGCGTTAGTCTGCGGTTCTTTGTTACAGCAGCCTAGCAAACGAGGTTAGAGGTTGTCTGGTCCCATAAGGACCGTCTTTGATTTTCTAGGCTGTCAGAACCTGTTGAGGACAAAGAACCCATGGGCCCTGATGCTTCCAAAAGAGGACAGAGTCCTTCATCATGGGACCAATGGACCCTGGGGTCTCTACGGTGATAAAAGTTGGCCCTACTGTGTGGCCCGCCCCAGCCATTCCTGCCTCCCTTAGACTTTGTGACACTTCGAGGTAGGCATTCTTAGTCCTGTTGTTCAAAGGGGGAAACGGAGCCTCAGAAAGCCACCTGGCCAAGGATGCCAGCCAGGCTTGGTCTGCCTCACCCTCCCCAGTGCTCTGTGCCCACATACCCTGTGCCCTCCAGGAAGGCCTCCCATAGTGCCCCGTGCCTGTGTAGTGGCCAGAGCATCCACACCCCAGCATCCTGGGAACAAGGGAGAGCTGGGAAGGCCCAAGGCTCTGGGCAGGAGTGCCCTCCCCCAGCTTCCTTCAGCTCTTTTTCTGTTGTTTCTTTGCTCAGCCGGGCCCTGTTATCTTCCGCTGAGTCTGACGCCTAGTTCTTCCTGTTTAAAATTCAGACTCTGGACCTTTCCTTTGGGGGTGGTTATATGTTTGTTTTGTGTTTTGGATGCCCCCCCCCACCTGCCCTCGCTACAGCCCCTGTCTCTGGCACTTAGGTCCGTCCCCAGGCTCAGTACCTCAGTGCCCCAGTGAGCAAGGGGTCCTCCGCCCAATGCCCTGCCTGGGGGCACTTTGGAGGTAGGGGAGCAGGGAGGCATCTGTTTACTTTCCCTGGTGTAATAGCCAGGCTCCCTGCTGCCTCCTTGCCACCCCGAGCCTCTCCTCTACCCCAGCCCTAGCTGAGGGTGTCCAGGCTCTGGGGAGGACTCTGCTTTGAGCCTCCAACACCCCAGGAAGGAGGTTTAGCCATAGAGCAAGAAAAAATGGTTTGGACATGAGTCACTTTGGGGAGCTCTAGTCTCTGTCATGGGCTACCTGCGTGGGAGAACACTGAACCCAGCGCCAGGAGACCTGGGCTCCTATCTTGACTTTCCAGCCCATGCTGGGTAAGCTCGGGTACTTCGTGGCCCTCTCTGGGCCTCCGCTCTGCTGCAGGAGGGTGGCTGAGGCGCTTAGCTGACTGGCTCCTGAGGGCTTCCCAGCCTGATGAGCTGTCACTTAAAATGACCTAAGGTCTTTCAGGAGATGCTCTTGGGGACTCCAGGTGGGGGTGACTGTGAGAAGACACAGGGGACAGAGCAGGCAGGGGGCACATTGTGCATGGCCTCCGAGGGGCAGACCCAGCGTTGTCTCTGGAAGGCCTCAGGCTGGAAGTGAGACTTCGGGAAGGTGCTTAACCTCTCTGGGCCTCAGTGTATTCCTCCATCAAATGGAGTTGATCTCATCTTAGGGCTGCTGACAGCGCCTTGCACATGGAAGGTGCTGGGCACACAGTGGTTCTGGTCATCATTAGCTCCTGGGAGGGGAATGTCCGTGAGGGCTCCTCACTTGCTGAAGGGCAGGCGTCGGGTCTGACCCATCTTTGGGCACCCCTGGCCCAGGGACCATTGATTGAGAAGGGGAGCACCTCAGTGGGACCTAGTGTCAGGTGCCCCTCGAACCCCATCTCATTTCCTCTCAGCTTGCCTTTGTACCCCAGCTCTTGCCGAGGCCACTAGCTCTGCCCAGGTGGAAAGTGACGGTTCCTGGCCTCCCCACCCCGCTAATGCTTGCTTTCTGCCCCGGGGTGAACAGAACCCATTGGTTATGTCTCCTTCCAACCTGCAGAGGACTGATTCTGAGACCATTCCCCACAGTTCCTCCGAGGGGCCCAGCAGTATGGAGTCTCAGTCGCCTACAGTGGTGACCGGCTCACCCATACCCCTTTAATTGGCTCTCCGTCTCCCCCTCATTTCACTCATCCCAGCTCACTTCTGACTTTGAAGTGGAAGGCTCCTGAGGGACAGTATGTGAGCTGCAGCCTTGTGCCTGAAAACTTCAGGCTGCTGAGGCCACGGAGAGCCTGGAGCCTCAGATGGAACCCAGCTCTGGGGTGGGGTTGGGGGGGGGGTCTGTCTCTGCCCAGGTTCTCCCTGCCCCCCTCATGGGTCCTGTGAGCCAGGCATGCATTGCCCTGTCTCATGGATGGAGCAGCTGGACGTCAGTGACAGAGCTGGGCACCGACCCCCCACCTGCGGGCTCCCAGTCCACACAGGGGTCGTTTGTTCCACTGCGTCCCCAAGGAGGGGCCAGAGCCCAACCAGGCTTCACTCCTTTTCTCCCTCTGTCTGTAGGTTTTAGAATACCTTTCCTGGTTATTGACATTAGAAAAAAAGTCTAGCTGCTCTTCCCTATCCCTCAGCTCCTCCCCTTTGAGCCCTCAGTGGAAGACCCAGAGTTGAGAGACAGGGGCCCTGGAGTCCCCCCAGTCTAGGGGAAAGCTGACTGTCCTCCAGAGCCTTGCAGAGGCCCAGTGGTCAGGAGCTGTGTTCTGAGTGGTTCTCCGGCTCCTCAGACAACAGAACCCGGCTTTGCAGACTTGGTGCAGTATGGGGTGGACGGGAGCCTGGAATTCAGGGCCTGAGAACTAGGCCCTATCCTGGCTCTGCCACTGACTGGCTGGCAGACTTTGGCCCAGTCAGAGGCTCCAAGATACCGCTTGTGTATGAGGATAATCGCGAGGAGGCTCCAGGGAGACTGGAGGCCGGTGTGCTGGGGCCTGTCCCCGCTGGCCTGGTCCCAGTCCCCACCCCAGCTAGCTTGGGCATCAGGACAGGCAGGCCCAGTGTTCACGGGCAGCCGGCTCCCAGCCTCCTGCCGCCAGCTCCCTAGGCCGCCGTCTGCACGTCCTGCCCTGCCCAGCCCGCCAGGGTGGCTGAGGGCTTGGAGCCGATGGAATCAGCGTGCCCTTCCCTCCTTTGTCTGCTGGTGCTTCCTTCCCTTCACAGTGTGCTTTCTTTTTTCTGGTTTATCAGGCCCTGGGGAAAGCGGGGGGCCAGCCAGACTCCCAGCCGAGCACCCCTGGGAGGCCGCCAGCCAGGAGCAGACGTCTGCATCTCTGGGGCCAGAGGTTCAGCACCCCCTCCCTCCACCTGACCCCAGCAGCTCCAGCCTGGCGGCAGAGCCCTCTCCCAGCATGGGGGTGGCCGCCCAGTGTCCCTGGGCTACAAAGCCTCCTTTCAGAGGCTAGAAGCCTGGGGGATGCTTAGGATACACTGAGGCCCTCTCCCTCACTTTAGGAGAAAAGAAACTGCCCACCTCGTCCCGTCCTCAGAGGGGCAGCTTTGTGACGATGGGCAGGCATTCTGGCCCAGGAGCAGGAACTTCCTGGCAGTGCTGGACTCTCAGCTTAGAGCTCCTGCCCTATCAGCTCGCAGCTCCCCGTTGTCTACCTTAAGGCAACTGGCGAGGCAAGGGGTCTGTGTTCTGAAAGTCACCGCAGCCACGCACCCTGGCCTCGTCACTCGCTAGCTGGGCAAGTTAATGCCTGTGCCTCGGCTTCCAAGTCTGTACAATGGGGACATTGGTGCCTGCTTCACAGGCTGGGGGGAAGGCTAAAGGAGATAACATGTGCGATCGCCCATCCTGGAGGGGGTATTCTTACGGGGATGATGTCTCCCACTCCTACCACTGAAGGCAGAAATTGGGTCTGAGAGGAGGGATGAGAAAATCTAGATCTTCAGTCACTGGTATACATACGGCACTTAAACAGGAAGATAGTATCACCAGGCTATTAGAGTGTCGTAGTGGGGAGTGATTAGAAAATACTGTCCCTTGAGGCTCTTTGCTGGTTGTTGGGGGATTGTGAAATGAAGGTTGAAAATCACCACCTTTGAGCTAGAGCTTGGTTTCCCCCCTCCACACAGATTTTTCCTCTCGCCTCTGGCTGGTTCCGTCTGGCAAGGGCTTTATGGTAAGGCTAGGCTCATCTTTCAAGAACTCATGAGAACAGGCAGTAGACTCATCCAAGTTTTGACACTGAAAAACTCACTCGTTTGTTCATCCATATGTTTGACGTTTGCCCAATGTCCCAAAGTACACTGTTACAAGTACAAGTATGCCTCAGAGTAGGGTACAAGGTGGGCAATGACAGCCCTGGTCCCAGCTCTCAATAAATAGCAGGACAGATGGTGGGGAAAGATCATAAGTCCATCCTGGAGATGAGACTGAAATCCCGTGGGCAGGTGTGGTGTGCTGGCAAGCTTGTCCAGTTCAGAGAAGAGGGGACATTTGGGATGGGCTTTGATGGATGGGTAGGAGTTTCTCAGGTGGGAAAGAGCAGAAGGAAGTGCCAGGTAGAGGAAACAGGTGGAGGGGTCATGAGAAGAACAGGAAGTGGGGCGGAAAGGTGGGGAAACACTACACTAGTTAGGCTTCAAGGGCAGCCTTGTTCCTAAATCCTCTTTGGTCCTCTTTCTCCCCTGTCATGATATCCTTTTTACATACAGCTAACGTGTGTTCTTTGTAGAAAAGTTGGAAGGCCTGGAGGAGTGACTGGGAACTCTAGTCTTTCACGTTGGAGGGGGGGTTTTGAAGGAGTTTCTTTTTCCTGTGTGTCTCTGTGTCTAACGAACCTGCCCTGTAGGGAGAGGGAAGGTTGCGTACACACATCCCTTGGCTCTGTCTGCCCAGCCCTACTGCTTTATATGGCATTAATCCATCTCCTGTCACACCCTATGGGAAGAGTGGCCTTTCCCTCCTTTTTGTGGTGGAGAAACTGAAGCCCAGAGCGACTCAAGGTCACACAGCTGGTGAACAGTGGGCCCTGCATTACAAGGTAGACCTGTCAGTTTTCCGAGCCTCCTGTCACCACGCTGGAGGCCATGGACAGGTCTCAGGCCTTTCAAGCTGTACGTGAAAAGTTAGACACCTGGAGAGTTCTGTGGGGCAGATTTGAGCTTTCATGAGACTCCCAGATGGCTCCAGGTTCCAGACTGGAACCACTGTAGGGCTCCAGAATAGACCCTTACGGCTGACGGCAGAGGTTGCAGTCCCTGTGACGGGAGTCAAGGACACACAGCTCCTTTGGGGTACTGGGTAGGCTCCGCTGTGGCACAGGAGAGAGAGCTCTGAGTGGAGAGAGACTAGGTCTTGTGGGGTCTCTTCTTCCTATGCCTGACTTGGTCCACGCTCAGAAAGTTCTTCCCCACATCTACCCTAACGCTCTTCTGCAAAAGCTTAAACATCTATTTTCCCCTACCCTCTGTGCTACCGAAAAGGAGAAACTGGCTCCAGGGAGTAGAAAAAGCTCTGGGTTTCTGGGTGTATATACTAGGAAATAGAACTAACCAAATAAAGGTGGGTCATAAACACCCATCCACACCTACACCCCCCCAACACACACACACGTGCACAGACACACACGACCCCTTGTAGGTCCCTTAAGAAGAGACCATTTCTCCCCCCCCCCGGAAACACCCGTCTTCTGTTGCCTCTGACTCTCAAGCCTTCAGCCGGAGAGGTCTGCTGACTCACACTACCTGTAGCAAAGTTTCCAGGTCCCTTATGCTACAAGGCCATGCCGGCTGTGCTTGGGTTCTGCCTGGGCCTCTGTCGCCTCACCTGTCACATGAGGGGGTTGGACAAGTTCATCTGTTTGGCTTGTCCAGTATTCACTCTGTGATTTCAGTGATCAGTCACCGATCGCAGCTTTTGTTCATGTCCAAGTACCCTCTGCCAGGGCTCTCCTACCTCTCCTTTCCATTGGACCCGCGCTACCCACCCTTCAAGGTCTGCGGCAAAGGCCACTGCTTCTGGGCGGTCTTCCCCGATTTTGCAAACCAGAAGCAGCTCATGCTTTATTCCGGATCTTCCCTTGCAGTGTTTCATCTTGACAGTACCTCTAGAAATGACATCATTGCCAGCCCCACGAATAACCTGAAAAGCTGGGGCTGTTTTGCCCCCTCTGATTCCGCAGCACTAGCACAATGTCTGGTGTGAAGATAATGCTCTGTGAGTTTATTGAATGAAAGAACCAGTGAATGAGTGAGGGAGCGAGTCAATGAGCGGGTGAATCTCTATGCACCTCCTTCCCCAGCCCCTAAGGGTCAGTGGCTTGGAAAGCCTGTCTCAGCATTTTGGTGTAATTGGCCTATAGCTGGTAGTTCATGTGGCTCAGCTGGGAAGGCTGGGTGTCGCGTATGCACCTGTGTATTTGCCTTGGCTGGCTTGCTGTGGTGCACAATGCTGCCTTAGTCTGGGGAGGCTCATGGGGGCCAGGGGGAAGTAGGATGGGAAATGCTTGCAACAGCCTGGGGATTCTGACCACACCCAGCTGCTCAGGTCATCAGGCCCCCTGGGCCAGCCTCCTGGCCATCTGGCCTATGCCCAGGAGCTTGGGCACAGAATGGTTCGGCTAGTGCTAGAGGCCCCCAGTCCTGATCAGCAGACAGAAATGACTCCTGAGAGCAACTGCTTCAACTCTGGGCCAAGAATACAGTCAGAGAAACTGAGGCCTAAAGGCAAGAAGGTTGCCTGCCCCAGCACCCATTGCCAAGTGTGCTAGAATCATAAAAACAGAGTGGGGTGGGAACTCCAAGGTTACTTGGTCCAATTCTATGAATTATTTTTCTCTACATTTGTCTTGAAAAATGGTGGGTGGCATCTGGAAGGCCGCACACCACGCGAGTGTCAGCATAACTGGCCTTGGTCTTGTGGCTGTTGCATGTCAGGCATGAGGCTAAGTGTTCCACTTCTAGAACAGTGTCCATTTATAAATGAGGAAACTGTGGCTCCGAGAAGTTAAGCAATCTGCAGAAGGTCACACAGCTGCTACATGACCCAGGCAGGACTGAACTCAGGGCTAAGCAGACACTTGGGCATGCACTCCTGACCACTTGGCAGTGATGCCCCTTTGTCCGTTGGGCTGGACTATGACTGAATTCCTTGCTTGGTATTTGTTTAGCTGCATTCTCTCATTTTTCTTCAATGCCCATGGAATACTTGTATAATAAAATCAGCTAAATGAGAGCAGCAGTTGTGTATGAGTTTCTGTGTGTGTGAGTGTATGTTTTAGTGACTGTAAACTAGGAAAGGAGATCTGTGCAACTCCAGTGTCTCTAGACGTCCCTGTAATCCCTCCTCCGAGCCGGTAGTGTCATTCTTCTTTTTTTTTTTTTTAACATTTCATTTATTTATTTGTCAGAGAGAAGGAGAGAGAGCGAGAGATCACACAAGCAGGCAGAGGGGCAGGCAGAGGCAGACAGAGAAGCAGGCTTCCTCCCGAGCAAGGAGCCCATGCGGGACTCAATCCCAGGACCCTGGGATCATGACCTGAGCCAAAGGCAGTGGCTTAACCTACTGAGCCACCCAGGCGTCCCCGGTAGTGTCATTCTTTAAACAGCAGCCCCCCCCCTCAAATTATTAAAGAGAGGCCCCAGCAAGTTGCCCTCCCCACCCCCCAAAACTTAACTCACTGCAAAGTCACTAGTGCCTTTTGAAAACACATCTCCTACTTAATTCAGAATGTTCCCGGGCCCAGACACCAAGGCCACTGGGAGACCACTGGCCTGGGGATCTGGGAGCCTGAGGTCTGGCCTCATGTCCTGCTCTACAGCCCTGAGCAGGCCCCTGCCCCACTCTAAGCCTCAGTTTCTCCATCTGTCAAGGTGGGGTTGTACCAGGTGAGCTCTGCGGAGCCTTCCTGCCCTCATGGTCCTCTTTGTGGAATGTTCTGTCCACAGCAGAACCAAGGTAGAGATGAGGTGCCTTGGATTATCATGGGTCTGTGTGACAGTCAGAATTTCAAATAGCTTTACCCCACCAAGCTATCAGCAGAGCAAAGCAGGCCATCCCCTCTGGGTAACAGTCCTCCAGTCCTCCGGGTAATCCCTCTACTGTGTTTGTGAACACAGAGTTCACTGGGGTCTTGCTTTTGTGTACACACAGTATTGAAATGTAAATAAACACTCTCCTACAATACAACCCTAGGCTGTTGGCCAGCTTAACAGGTTTTGGTGCTACATCTTGGGGGTTGATGTCTAAGAGGGAATCTAGCAAAAGAAGTGGCTGTTCCATAGCTATATCCTTTCTTGGAGAGTTGGCAAATGACCAGGGAAGATAGTGCTTCTCAAAAAGGAGGAGGGATCCAAGGAGGTTTTCAGGATGGAAGATGAGCTCTGTCTTCCTGAGGCCCCCCAACAGCACCTCCTTTTAAGCCAGTCCAGCTGCATGGAGGATTCTGGGTAGATGGGGATGTCCCCATTTTTTAAATAGGCTCCCACTGCAATCCTCCTGCTGGTCCAGCCAGGGGCCATGCTACTTACTCTTGGTCTGTCCCTCATGTCCCGCCTTTCTGTGACTTTCCATGACTCCCTGGAGCCAGGTCTCTTGGGTCAGACCTCTTCTAATGATAGCCCTGACCTCTCCATCCATCATCAGCACCATCAGAGAAATACAAGGAGCAAGCAGAGCCAGCAGTCAGGGGAGGCTTCCTGGAGCAGGTGTCTCTGAGCAGAGTCTGCGGATAACCAGATAGAAGAAATTGCTGGTGCAAAATCGTGTCTAGGAGTGGTAGGGTGAGGTGGGAAGAGCTGGCAGGAGATGAGAGTGTAAATTTTGGAACTTGGATTCTATGCCAAGGAACCTGGGCGTGTTCTGAGGCTGTTGGAGAACCAGAGAACCAGCACGGAGAGGGGAGCTGGGGAAAGATCTGTATTTGAGAAGAGCAGTTTGTATGGGGAGGGAGAGGAGTGGATGGGTTTGAGATATGAGGGGTAACCATGGGTGGAGGGATCAGATGTGAGAGAGAGAGAGAGTGGGAGGGGTCAAGGAGGACCCAAAGTTTCTGGCTGGGGGAAATAAGCATCCTTTGGAGCAGGGAGCAAAGGTGTTTGAGAGTCATTTGTGTCCAGGCGGAAGCTGACTCTAGAAGTGTGGGTGAGGTTGTCTTGAGAGAGTGGGGAGAGGGAGGTGAGCCTGGAGCTAGTGTGTCCTGACATTAGCAGTGGGGTTGGAGGACAGGAACCTCTTTAGGGGAGCCTGAACAGAAGCAGTTAGAAGGGGAGAGGGGCAGGGGGTGGATGGCATGGGCCCCAGAATGCCATGGGCAGGGACAGTTCAGGGAGGGAGCAGCCAGCCGGGCCCAAGGCACAGAGGGTCACGTGGATTTGGCCACATGCAGAAGTCACCAACTGAACCTGTCAAAGGCTGTTCAGTGGAGGGGTGAGGCAGAAGCCCAATGGACCGACTGAGGCCGAGCCCCCTGGGTCTCTTTTATGGGCACCTGCCCCAGCCTCCTGTCTGGTCTTCCTGCTCTGCTCCCACCCTCGAGTCCATTCACCACACAGTGGCCAGAGGACTCTTAAAAATATCCCCATGTCAAGGTGCTCCCAGGTTCTTAGCGCTCTCTGCCTTCCCACGGCCACCCTTATCATGGACCACCCTGACTGTTCCCCCCCGAACGCTTCTGCCTGTCTCCTCCCCATTCGTGTTTTGGGGCTCTGTTCTGAACAGAGGCTTGCTTCAATCTTCTCCAGTCAGCAGGGCTCCCCTTCGGCTTCAGCACAAGGAGACCCCCTGGGTCCACACCCTCACCCCCCCCCCCACCCCTGCTTTCCCTACCATCTGCCCAGCAGTCAGATCTCCACCCAAACTGCCTTCCTTTGAAAGGAGGCATTTCTGAACTTCCCCTTCGCACTCCAAAGTAGGGCAGTTGTGTTTTCTGCACACCGTGCCCCTTGTGAAACACTCCCCAGGCTGTAATCAAGTTGTAACCGTGCTCCTCCTGTGTATCTCTTTTTAGAATGCGAGCTACTGTGAGAGGCTGTGTCCTCCGCACTTTGCAAAAGCAGGCTCGGTGCCCGGCCTGGAGTAAGCGCCTGGTAGAGTTGAATGAATCAATATTAATGAATGAAAACACGGAGACAAAAGGATGAAAGAAAAACACAGATACAAAAGGATTAAAGGAAGTATATTGAGCAACTGCAGGCTCCCTAGAAGTTTGAGAAGTTGTAGGAAGGAGTGAGACACTTGCTGGGGCGGGAGGTGGGGGGGCATTTGTGGGCGGCCTGGCCCAGCCTCGCCGCCAGTCTCTCCGTGTCTTTCCATTTTAAAGGGTAATAATGATCATAATTGTTGGGCACACAGTATGTGGTCACTAAGTGCTGGTAACCAGATCGGCACCGTCCCTTGGGGATGAGGAAGCCCCCAGGACAGCAGGAGCCCACCCCTTCACTCCTGCCCCCCACCCCACTGGCACCGCTCCCTGGAACCCCGCACCGCCCCCCACCAGCCCCAGGAAAGCCTGCAGGCAGGGCGGGCCGCTCCGTCGCGAGCTACAGGGGTGAGACTGGGGAGGGGGGAGCAGGGAGGAGGGAGCCCCCCGCCGCCCTCCCCACGCCGGATGTTTGAGGGCGGCTTCTGTCATCCCGCCGGCCGGGGAGGGGCCGCCCGCGGGCCGCCGCCTTATCGCGCCCTGTCTCCGCGCTGTCTCCCGCCGCCCGGCCTCTCCCTCGCCACCCGCCCCCAAGCCCGGCTCCACGCTGGCGGGCTGCTCCCTGCGGGTTCCCCGGGGGCGACGCTGGGGTGGGGGCGGCCGGCCCCAACCCCCGGGGCCTGGGAGAATGTGCGAGAGGGCGGTGGGGGAGGCGGGGCCGCTGGCGGTGGCGCCCCATGGGCCTCACCACCCCTTTGGCAGCCGCTGTGGGAGGAACTGGCCGACTTGGAGCCGGGAGGGCCTTTTTGGGAGATTGCCCCCTCACCATTTTATAGAAGAGACACAGGGAAGGACACGACTGGCCAAAGCCACTCTATCATCCCCTTGCCTTGGTCAAGTTCTTCCTCATCCTGGTCTAGAAAGGCTTTCCTTTCCCAGTGCCTGGGTGCCAGGGGCAAAGGGAAGGACCTGCTGGGCCCCAGAATGGGCCCACTTCCAGCGAGGACTGTGGGTACCCAGGCCCTGACACAGCAAAAATGGATGGGTTCCTTCAGTTGTAGGGACGCTGGGGACGGAGACAGACGGCTGAGTCCCTTGTCCCTGCAGGGTCTCTCAGTTCTCCCTCACGGGGGCCATCTGGGCTCTGGTTGCTCCCCCTGCTTGGAAGGCCCTGTTTTCTCAGCTTATAGGAATCTTCCCCTCTAAGGTGCCACCCAAATGCGACTTCCAGCCCCTGAGTGATGGGGAACTAGACCCTCATACAGGAAAAAAGGACAGGAAGGCTGTCCTCTGCCTCCTCCCTGTGGCAGGCTGTCTGAAGTAACCCAGGACTTCACAGGGTGGGGAGGTGGGAGGTGGGGTGGTATAACCTGCTCTCTGAGACTCTAAGGGAAGTTGGCCCTGCAGGGAATACCAGAAAGGTGAGTCTGAGCCCAGATATGCAGCCACTCAACAGCCCCCTTGCCCACTGCCAGTGCCCCCTGTCAGCTGGGGGGTGGGGCTGAGTTGAGGGGCAGCAGAGAGCTTGGCTGAGGAAGGCACAGGTCTTGTGGAGTCCTGGCAGAGGAGAGAAGCCAGGGAATACCCAGGTAGGGGTGTTTGAGCTGGTCTGGGGTGGGTCAAGGCAAGAAGGTAGAGAGGAGGAAGGCAGAGAGCCCGGCACAGACAGAGAGGCCTGGCGGCCCACATGAGGAATCTGGAGAGAGCCCAGGAGGGTGTAGGAGCGGCCCCGGAGCTGGAGATGACTGGGTAAGCTAGGGCCACATTAAGAAGGCTCTTAGACCCCAAGGCAAGGACAGAAGGGCAGGTTTCATATTACCTGTACTTGACCACATTATTAAATGGATAAATAATAATACTAGGTGTTACGCCCATCTTAGATGCTAGCAAACTGTGGCTCAGGCAAAGGAGTTGGCCAAGACGACTAGAATTTGCACCAAGATCATGTGCAAAAACCCAGGTTGCTGCCTCCCTGTCACAGCCTCCAAGGAATGAAATTGTGGAGAATTTCATTTGGTCCACTTTCCTCCCACCCTATTTTTCTGGGTGAAGGCACCCAGGTCCCAAGAGGAGCTGGGTTTGGCCCCATTTTCCTTCTTCCCAGTTGGATGCTCCTGCCGCCTTCCATATCCTCCCGGTGTTCCCAGGCCAGGAGCTGGTTAACAATACAGATTTCCATCCCCCTGTCCAGCCTCCTGACCTCCCACTTAGTGAGTTCCAGGCAGGGCCTGGGAATGTGTATTTTTGGCAAATGTTTTGGTGGTTCTGGGTCTGCCGCTTGCCCTCAGGCATTTGGGACGCATAAACTTTTCCTTTCCTTTCAGTCACTCCCTGAGCCTCCTTTCAGGTGGGCTTCCTCCTTCCTCCTCAGCTTGCCCCCCAAGGGCATGCATTCTCCCCATTCCCCTCTACTGGTGTGCACCCCAGGCCCTTCCTCTTCAGGTTCCCCTCTCTCAGAAAAGTGAAAACACATGGTTTCCTAGGCAACCGCATCCCTCCTCCCAGCTTGCCCTGAGACCTCCCAGCGTCTCTCAACTGTTCAGAAGAATATTTTAAATACCAGCCTCACCAGGCCAGGCCTGACAAAGGCTGAGTTCCCCTCAAAGCCTTCTCTCTGAGGGGCAAGAGCCCTGCTCCCCTCAAACCTGGAGACCTGGGGTCTGAGGGGCAAGTTCTAGGCTATCACCTTGGTTACCCTCTAGGCTCACTCTGCTCACTAGCTCTCCACGGAGAGCAGAGATCCCTTGCATGGGGAAGCCAGAGCCTACAGAGGGAAGAGACTCACCCAGATCGCTTGTCAAAACTGTGGCCTGAGTAAGGGACCGAGGGAACAGGAAGTAGGATTGGGTAAGTAACTGCTACCTGCCAGGCCCAGTGCTGGACACTATAGAGACGCTAACATGTTACCCTCCCCACAACCCTGTGAGGTCTGTTTCATTCCCATTTTATAGTTGAGAAGACTGAGGCTCAGAGAGATGAAGCACCTTGCCCTGGTGACTCAGAAAGTGAATGGCAGAGCCACGTTTCAGGAAGCCTGATCTGTCTTCCCAATAAGGCCACCGTCTTTGCACTTAGACTCGGCTGTTCTCAAGGCTGGGCGGCGGTCTGGGGAATTATGGGGCTCGGTGAATTCCTTCCTGATTATTATTTTTACATTTCCTCATTAGAAGATTTGGCTGAAGTTCTGTGGGGGCTGGGCTCCAGATGAGTTCCTCCCTTATGCCTTCTCTCAGCCCTGACCCCCTGGTCAGTATTTCTCATCCCAAGATGCTTTTCATTGGGTGGATAAGGCTGGAGAGGAGCCACGTGTGCAATTCACATCTTCTCTCTGGGCCTCAGTTTCCCACTGATAGTGTGAGGGTGTTGGAATTGAAGAGTTTGAAGATCCGTCCCAGCTCAGACATTCTTGCGTTCTCACACCAAGTATGTGTGTGTGTGATTGTGCGTGCCATTGAGGGCAATTAGGTATGTGTGTGTGATTGGATGTGGGGGTTGGTGAGTACGTGGGTGTACTTGTGTGTGTGAGAGTGCATGCGTGTGGACTGTGTGTGATTATATACGTGTATGGAGAACAGGGGCTGTGAATGTGTCTGTGTGTATTTAAGATGAGTGAGAGTGTGTGCAATTGTGTGTGTGTGTGTGTGTGTGTGTCTGTGCATCTATGTGGGTTGCATTCTGGGGGTCTGTGTGCGGTTTGGGCTGTCTGTTGTCGTGAGAGATATGTGTGTGTGTGGACGTGTGTGTACATGATTATGTGTGGGCCATTTGGAGTGACTGTGTGCGTGTCATTGCTGTGTCAGAGGGCCGTGAAGCCCGTTCTGTGCCGGGTTGATCAGGACCTAGCATGGGCAGGCCGGGCAGAGGAGAGGACCCCAGCTGCCCCCCATGCCAGCAGGGCGGCGGAGCATGGCCCTTTGGTAATCAGCTCCAGACGCAGCTGGGCCGACATCCTCTGATAGGCAGACGCTGGAAGCTCGTTCTGGCCCCAGCCAGGTCTCTTTGGGGGAAAAAGTTAAAGGGGGAGGAAAAATTCCCAAAAGGCAGATCTTTATTGAAGCATTTCGTGACACGCACACCAACTAATTGATTTCCTTATTAGTAGCAGATTTTTCTCCCGGCTTTTTCTCCTGCCTGAACTTATAAAAATGAAGGGTGCAGAGCCAGCTCTGTACAGACCCTGGGCCAAGTTTCTCCGGGATCCTCCCAGGGCCAGGGAGTCAGCAGAGGCACGATGTGTTTGCTTTTCCAGGTCTGATGTATGTAGAGAGGGCCTGAGCACCTGTGGGGTCAGGTTTCAAATGGGGAAGCCCCCTTGTCTTCCCTCTGCTTTTTCTGCCAACCTCTTTGGTCTGAAATCCCACAGGTTCATTACTGCTTCCTTCAGGTCAAAATGCAAATGTGTGCGGATTGGAGCTCTAGGTGGCCTTCGTCATTTCTGTGTACTTCATGCCTTGGGACTCTCGGTGCTTCCATTTTCTCATCTGTACAATGGGAGGCTCCTGTTACTGTTGTTACAGGGTGCTTGTGGAAATAAGATCAGGCTTGTGACTCCCAGAACCCTTTGTAAAAGTCAGTTGTTCCCATTACCATGACAGTGAATGGCACAGTTCAAGGCCTTGGCGTTCACAAGAGGGGGAGGCGTGCCTTGCATTGGACAGAGTAAGGAGGTGATGTTCAGCAGCTAAGTTCAAGGGGTCTCTCGGGAGATCATCATCCTCCAGCCAGAAAGCCAAGGCTACCCCTTCATCTGTGCCTATAGCAGGGGTGGCTCAAGTTTTATCCAAGGGTTCATGAAAAGAGGAAAAGACACTACCCAGACGGTTCCAGCGGATGCTTCGGGCAGCCATCGTCAACCCCATTTGTGAAGGAGGAAACTGAGGCATGAGACGGTTGACAAACATCCCAAAGGGCACATAACTATGAGAGGAGAGGCATTTGAACCCAGGCCTGAGTGGTTCTGAACCTACGTGATGATTTTTATTAAAAAAAAAAAAATGTGACCCCTTTCATGGAGGTAGAGATGGAAAAGACAGCCTGAGCTCTTCTCCCCGGAATATCTCAAGGGACAGACAGATAAGGGAATGGAGGATCATGGTGTGACAAGTGTCGTGATGGGTGTAAGCCTGGCCACTGGAAAGGGTACAAGTACGGAGTGGCAGGATCAGGGAGGGCTTCCTGGAAGGGGTGGCACCTGAGTAGGCAGAAGGGCCTCATCCTGCAGGGCTGACCTTCAGCTAGCATGCATGGGCATGTCTGTACCCATGCTTAAAATATTGACGCTCTTAGGGCGCCTGGGTGGCTCAGTGGGTTAAGCCGCTGCCTTTGGCTAAGGTCATGATCTCAGGGTCCTGGGATCGAGTCCTGCATCAGGCTCTCTGCTCAGCAGGGAGCCTGCTTCCCTCTCTCTCTGCCTGCCTCTCCATCTACTTGTGATCTCTCTCTGTCAAATAAATAAATAAAATCTTAAAAAAAAATATTGACGCTCTTATATAGGTGCTGTAAATTACAGATGCCAATGTCTCTTCCTCCCTCTAAGGCTCAGGCTGCCTAGCCCCTCCCCTAGGCCCCTGGACCTCTCCATATCCAGAACCTCCTTAACAACTCAACCAAGATCCTGCTAGAATAGTGAGTGAACATTCTGACTATAAAGGCACAGAGGAGGCCCCAAGGCCAGGCTGGTGTCCCTTGCTCCGATCTTGTTATCTCCCCCTGGCATAGGGGGGCCCCCGGGGCGGTGGCTGGAAGCCCGTGTCTAGGCTGAGCAGACAGGCTCGCTGCTTGACACGTCCCCTTCCATTCCACGTGGACTTCCTAGGAATGACTGAGGGCCTCTGTGCAGTTCCTGTTCCCAGCGGCTCACAGTCGCCAGGCCCAGGGAGACAAAATGTCCCTGAATGTGGTGGGGCAGGGAGGGAACAATATGGGGCGGGTGGAGGAGGGCCACAGGAAGCACGGCGGGGACAGCCGGGGAGCTGGCTGCGGGGCTGGGGGTGACTCAGGAACTTGTGACTTGATAAGGTAAGATGATTCCAAAGGAACACAGCCAGAGTCCAGGGGCTGGTAAATGGCTGACCGGACGGGATTCCTGGCACCTGTTCAGGCATTCGTTCTTGAGTCCTCGCACGTCTCCACACAGCAAAGGACCTTAAACCCCGTCCAGCCAAGCGTGTTCTAGTCATTGACTGTGTCGGGTAGGTGCTATGACCCCAACTTCACAGAAGAAGAGACCAAGGTTCAGGGAGGTGGGATAGTGCACCACAGGTCACACAGAAACCCCAATGGACCCAGAGTACCCACAGACAGCTCAAGTCCGGAGCTTGTGTGCAAACCCAGCTTCCAGACAGCACTGCCCCCAGGAACCAGGCACGTGCCGATCTGAGCGTGGCTTCACGTCCTTGCCCGCAGAGCCGGTACCCCCAGCACACCCTGAGTAGATCCCCAGTCGATAGGGCCACTTTGCCATGGGAACACAGAGCTTAAGAAAATGTTTGCAACTGGGAAAAAGGACTTGTCTTGGCCCCCCAGTGTAGTAACAACAGTGCAAATGAAATGAATAAACACAGTAAAAATCATATTCATTATAGGATCTGTGGGCTGAAAGTGCCTCCTATTGAGTGGGGAGGGAGAGCTCCAAAGAGTGGCCAGGGTTGAGAAAAGGCTGAAAACGGCGCTGCCAAGCATGGGTCCTCCTGCCTGTGTAGGAACACCCCCAGAGGCCGGCTGTGGCTGGGGGTACAGGCAGCTGCGACCCTCAGGGCCACCATGGCACCTTGGTCAAGCTCCGTTTCATTCCTAGCAGAATGGGACCACAGTAGCCAGCTCGCTCCGGGGTGATGGGAGGGTTAAGTCTGATCCTGGCCCTGTGGTTGGGGCTCTGCTATTGTTCTTGCCTCCTCGGGCCCTGCCCAATTTCAGGAAGTCTTTTTTGGCTGGAAACGTCTTCGGATGAAAGAATGTTGGAGAGGGAAGGCTGCTGGAGATAAGGCAGAGCCAGCCTCTCATGTGGGAGGGTGACTTCAGGGACTCTGAAGGCTGGAGTCTTCAGCCCCTTTCCCACCCTTGCTCTGGACCTCAACTCTGCTCTTCCAGCTTCTCCTGTCCAGCCTCAGGCTTTGATTAGGTTATAGCCCCCCCACAAGGGTTCTAGAAGCAGAGTCCAGGTCAGATTGCTCTCTGTGTTTCTTTCTCTTCTGTTTGAAAACAGCTCTGTTGAGATGTGGTTGACATAGAGTAAATCGCACGTACTTACCGTGTACAACGTGATAAGTTTTGACATATGTTTACACTCATGAAACCATCACCGTAATCAAGAAAATGAACATGTCCGTCACTGCCAGAAGTTTCCTCATGCCACTTTGTAAATCCTTCCCTCTCTCCTTCTCTCCTCACCCCCACTGCAGGCCCCAGGCAACCACCGAGCTGCTCTAGGTGGAAACATTAGTTTCCATTTTCAAGAATTTTATATAAATGGACTAAGACAGTATATATATTCTTGTGTGTGAGGCCCCTTGCTCTCAGCGCGCGCGATTATTTTGAGACTCACTCATAGCCTGTATACATCAACCTTTCATTCCCTTTTATTGTGGAGTGATATACCATCAAATGGGTATCCCACAATTTGTTTATCCATTCATCTGTTAATGGGCATTTGTGATGTTTCCAGTTTCTTACTATTGTAAATAAGGCAGCTATGAAGATTCACATATAGCCTTTGTCTGAACATAAAGTTTTCATTACTCTTGGGTGTATACCTAGCTAGGAATGGGACGCCGAGTCACGTGGTAGATGTACATTTGACTTTTATAAGAAACTGCCAAACTGTTTTCCGATGTGATTGGACCTTTTCATTCTAACCATCAGCATGAGAAAATCCCAGTTGTTCCATATCAACACTTGATATAACTAGTCTTTCTGGTTTTAGACCTCTTAATAGGCGTGTAACGATATCCTACTGTGGTTTTACTTAACATTTCCCCAATGACTAATGATATGGAGCATTTTTTCGTTTGCTTGTTGGCCGTCTGTATATCTTCTTTGGTGAAGGGTCTGTTCAAATCAGTTGCCCATTTTTAAATGGGTTGTTTATTTTCTCATTACCAAGTTTTGTGGGTTCTATATATGTTCTGGGTGCAAGTCCTTCATCAAATATCTGATTTGCGAGTATTTTCTCCTAGTCTGTGCCTTATCTTTTTATCCTCTTACCACTGCCTTTCAAAGAGCAGAAGTTCTTACGTTGATTGATCAAGTTCAATTTGTCATTTTCTTCCTTGTATCAATCGTGTTTGGTGCTTATCTAAGAAATCTCTGCTTCATCCAAGGTCATGGAGACTTTTCTCCTGGGTTTTCTTCCAAGGTGTCATACTATTAGGTTTTACGTTTAAGTCTATGATCCTTTTTGAGTTAATTTTTATATTTGGTGCAAAGTATGGATGAAAGATTTCTGTTGTTTTGTTTGGCATATGGATATCCAATTGTCCCAGTACAATTTGTTGAGAAGACTCTTGTTCCTCCACTCAGTTATCTTGGAACATTTGTTCTAAACATTTGTTCAAATATCAATTGACCATTTACATGTGGGTCTATTTCTGGACTCTCTTCTGTTTCCCTGATCGATTTGGCTATCTCAAGGGTGATGCCACACTGTCCTTGTGACTGTAGCCTTATAGTAAGTCTTGAGGGCAGGTAGTGGGAGTCCTCCTGCTTTTTTTCCTCTTTTTTTCCAAAATTGTTTTTAGCTATTTTTTTTCCAAAATTGTTTTTAGGTCCTTTGCACTTCCCTATAGATTTTAGAATCAGTTTGTCAGTTTCAACCATAAATTTCCTGCTGGGGTTTCAGCTGGGATTATATCGGATCTATATGTGAATTTGGACAGAATTGACATCTTAGCAATATTGAGTTTTCTGATACATGAAGACGGTGTAGCTTTCCAATTATTTATCTATGCTTTTATTTCCTTGTCACACTATTTTGTCATCTTCACTGTACAGCTCTTTCATATCTTTTGTCAGATTGATCTGTTTTTTTTTTTTAAGTCGGCTTCATGCCCAGTGTGGACCCCAACAAGAGGCTTGAATTCACGACCCTGAGATCAAGACCTGAGCTGAGATCAAGAGTTGAATGCTTAACCAACTGAGCCACGCAGGTGCCCAGATTTATCTGTATTGAATATTTTTAAATGCTATTTTGAATAGCATTGAATAGTAGCGTTTTTTGTTTTGATTTCAAATTTTGATTATTGATACTTTCACTTTCAGGTAGCAGGAACTGGATTTACTTTGCCCCCTGAAAATAAGGGAGGGGGGAAAATCAGATAAAATATAAGAAACAATGTCTGTCAAGATATTGGATATTAGGCAATATAGGACAGTGATGGAAAACAAATGAGATGAGCTATGATTGTCCCAGATTACTGCCTAGAGAGCGTTTCCAGGCCCCAGCAGAGGGGCAGTGGTCCAGGTAGAGCTCAGCAGTCACCTTGAGTTGAAAAGATGGATCTGGGAGTCCAGGGAAGCTAAGGTAGCTAGAGTTTACAGGGAAGGGTACTAGAGAGGAGACACCATACAGGGAAAGTCAGAGTTCCTTCTGGTAATCAGCTGCATACTGGTTAGCACATGTGTGAGAAGGCTACCTGTGGCCAGGAAAGAACCTCCAAAGAATAGAAAGAACAGTACTGGGAGCTCTACAGGGCTCAGAATGGTGCTGGGGCCCCCAAACCAGAGTGTAAAATGTCATAGCTCATGGGGCACAGAGTACTATGAAAGCTCTGATCTCAGCAATGGGGAGAATTACCCTCCACCAAATGCTACTCTTGTCCACTTAATGAGGCTAAAAATCAAGACCTTAAAGAAGCAGACTCTTTCTAAGTAACCTAACCATGTCCCCAGACTAATCTCAAGAATGATTTTAGGAATTCAAAAGGGTTTTACCCGACAGGGGAAAAATCACAATACTCAGCGTCCAAGCAAAATTTCCAAAGAAGGAAAATACAACACACAGTGAGGAGAGGGTTAATGCATCTAGAAGAAAGGGTATTAAGACACCTATTATATTATTATATTATATTGTATTCCATGAGTTCAAGTAGCTAAAGGAAAGATTGACCATGTTAAGACCAAAAGCATAAAAAAAGATCAAATCAAACTAAAGATGAAAATCAGTGTCTGAAATGAAAAACATCGTGGACAGGGTTAATGACAGATTTAATATTACAGAAGGAAAGAGCACTGAATTTGAAGACATAGTCAAAGAAACTATCCAAGATGAAACACAGCAAGAAAAAAGAATTAGGGAAAAATCGACAGAGCATTAATGAACTATGTGGTGCTTTGAGGGGCCAAAGAGATGTGTAACTGGAATCCTTGAAGGAAGAAGGTAGTTAGAAATTAACAATGGAAAGATTTCTGGAAAATGAGCAAATATTTGGAAACTAAGTAACATACTTTGAAATAAACCATGGGTAAGATAGGAAATCAGAGGTAAATTAAAAGTATTTTCAACTGAATATGAATGAAAACACAACATCTACAAATTTGTGCATCTAAAGCAGTATATGGAGAAAAATTATAGCTCTAAAATGCCTATATTAAAAAGAAAATGTCCACAAGGGTGCCTGGTAGTGGGAGTAGTGCCTGGTAGTCAGTTGAGTGTCCGACTCTTGATTTCAGCTGGGGTTGTGATCTTGAGGGTTCTGGGACTGAGCCCCACTTGGGGCTTTGCCGTCTGCAGGAGTCTGCTTTGGATTCCTCTTTCCCTGCCCTTCCCCTCTCAAATAAATGAATAAATAAATCTTTTTAAAAATTTAGTCTATAAAAAAAAATGCCCCCAATCTATTATTTCGGTGTCTACCTTAAAGAACTGGATGAACAAATGAAACTCAAAGTAAGTAGAAGAAGGGAAACAATAAAGATCAGAACAAAAGTCAATGGAATAAAAAACCCAGAAAAACAATGGATTAAAAATTACCAATATTCGGGGCAACTGGGTGGACCTAGAGTTTTCTTTGCAGGAAGATTTTTTTCACTACAAATCCAATGTCTTTAGTAAATATTGGGCTATTCGAGTTATATATTCCTTCCTGAGTTTTGGAAGTTCGTGTCTTTGAAAGAACATGTCCATTTCATCTACATTGTCAAGTGTATTGGCACATTTTATACGCAACATTCCCTGATCCTTTTAATATCTATAGAATCTATAGTGGTGCTAATTCCCAATATTGGTGATTTTTAAAAAGAATTTATTTATTTGAGAGAGAGAAAAAATGAGAGAGAGAGCACGGTGGTGGGGGAGAGTCAGAGGGAGAAGCAGGCTCCCCACTGAGCAGGGATCCCAATGCGGGGCTCGATCCCAGGACCCTGGGATCATAACCTGAGCCAAAGGCAGCTGCTCAACCCACTGAGCCACCCAGGCACCCCCTAACCCATGCTATTAAGGTGGCATTACTCTCACAGCCAAACCCACGACATTACAAGAAAAGTATAGACCAATATCCTTTGTAAACATAGATGTTAAAGTTAATAGCAAAATTTTAGCAAATTGAATTTAGTAATATACGAAAAAGATAATATATTATATCAAGTGGGGTTTATCACAGGAATCCAAGGTAGGTATACTATTAAAAAATCAATGTAATTCACCATATTGGCACCCTAAAGGTGAAAAACCATACGATCATTTCAGTAAGTGCAGAAAAAGCATTTGAAAAAATCTGACGTTCATTCCTAATGAAAACCCCGAATAAATTAGGAATAAAGGGAACTTCTCAACCTGATTAAGGACATCTGTAAAAAATCCACACCTACCATCTTCGTGACAAAAGATGGAATGTTTTCCCCCTAAGATCAGGGACAGGACAAGGCTGTCCACTCTCACCTTTTCTCGTCAACATTGTACTAGGGTTTGCAGCGAATGTCATCAGGCAAGAAAGAGAAATACAAACATGCAGACGGGAAAGGAAGAGTCGGGTTGGCTGCAGCTGGGCCGCAGGCTTTTCTGGGCCTCTCGGGGAACGACAGCACGTGTGTCCGTGTGCCTGCGTGTACCTACAAGGGTGTGCAGTGTTGTGCTGGGGTAGGCGGCTCCTTGCTTCTCTGAAATGTCCCTCGACGCTGGGGAATGGAAAGAAGCATCCCCGAGATGGGGCAGACATGCCCAGGCAACCCCTCTAGCTTCTCTCTGGTCTCAGGTTTTTTCTTAAGATTTCAGGTCGTTTTTGCACTTCCTTTCAGAATATTTGTGCGATTTTAATAAAGAAGGGGTGTTTTAGGGGCGCCTGGGTGGCTCAGTGGGTTAAAGCCTCTGCCTTCAGCTCAGGTCATGATCCCAGGGCCCTGGAATCGAGCCCCACATTCGGCTCTCTGCTCAGCAGGGAGCCTGCTTCCCTTCCTCTCTCTCTCTGCCTGCCTCTCTGCCTACTTGTGATCTCTGTCTTTCAAATAAATAAATAAAATCTTAAAAAAAAAAAAAAAGAAGGGGTGTTTTAGATAGCTCATGCCCAACCAGACATTATAGTGGAGGCAAAGAGAGGCACCGAATTCCAGGACTGGCCACCTAGACTGTGAGAGTATCTTACCATGAGACATGAGATTGCAGGAGAAGGAGCAGATGATTCAGGGCACGTGCACGTGGGCGACATGCAAGACACTGGGCATGAGACCTCATTCCTCCAGGCCTCGCTTTCCTGCCCTTTACAATGGGGAGAAGAATCTCTTGATGGCTCAGGATTGGCGCGCTATTGATAACAGGTGAAATGCTCAGAGCGGCCACTTTCTTCTTGCCAAGTGGATGACTGCAAGTCCTTGGCCGGGCACCCCCCCCTCCCCCCGCCCCGTGTCCTCTTCCTTGCAGGGGAAGGGGGGCTGCTTCCAGGGAGGCCTAGCACTGGAGGCCTTGAGGACACCGGGGCCTAGGTTGTCCCACTGTCAGGATTTTGGAGGTGCTCCGCTGATCTCCTGGATATTTAGGGATGGGGAGGTTTGAGGAACAATCTGAGAAACACCTGTGTAGTATGCAGAACCGAGCCGCCCCCCCATCCCCGCACGTATTCCCCAAATGCCAACATCCTAATCCCCAGAACCTGTGAATTGTTAGTTTACATGGAGTTGGGGAATTCAGGTTGCAGGTGGAATTAAGGTTCCTATCAGCTGATCTTAGGATGGGAAGATTATTTTCAGTGATCTGGATGGGCCCAAGGTGACTCCAAGCATCCTGAAGCGTGGAAGACAGAGGTAAGAGGAGAGAGGATGGGAGCAGAGTCGGAAGGGCGTGTCGTAAGGACTTCATCTGCCGTTGTTGGCTTTGAAGGTGGAGGAAGAGGTCCTGAACCAGGGAGTGCGGGAGGCGGCTGGGAGCTAGGAAAGGCAAGGAAAGAATTTTCCCCCAGCAGGCCCAGAAGGAGCGCAGCCTTGCTGACATATTGAATTTAGAGACCCATGGCAGACTTCTGAGCTCTGGAACTGAAGGTACGACATCTGTGTTAGCAAGTCTGTGGCCATTTGTTACAGCAGCAATGGGAAACTAATATATTCCAGAAGCTGCTGCCTTGCCAGCTCTTAGCCTGTACTGGAAACTCCAGTGGACTCAGGGGCACAGCCTCCATCTTTGGGCTTCAGATGCAGTGATGCTCCGAGAGGGGCCCTGAGGCCTGTGTGTAGTCAGGCAAAGGTGCTGGCCAGCCTGTGAGGAGGCCAGAGCTCCAGCTGGGCCTCAGACCCATCCAGAGCCTCCGTGGAGAGCAGCCCTGCCAGCTGCATGGGAAAAAGGGCCCTGGCTGGAGGGTCTGAATCTAAATCCTGCCCTTGCCTTTTATTAGGCCTATGACTGTGGGCGAAGTACTTAGCTTCTCTCTGCCCCGGTGTCCTTACTTGTGAAATGGGGATAGCAGGACACACCTCACAGGACCATTGGAAAGGGTAAGTGAGTTCGTGTAGAAAGCTTGGAACAATGCCTGACACGTGATGCTCACTAAATGGGTTAGTATTATTTGTAATAAGATGACACGGCCTAGTTGCTGTTCAGGTGGTGAATGGCCTAGTGGGGAGAAACACGTGTGTGTATGGTGCGGGGGTGGGATGAGGAACACAAAGCAGGAGGGAGGCATCTTTCCTCTTGGGGTTGGGGACTCAGGAAAAGCTAGAGGTCCACTGAAGCTTAAGCTGAGCTTCCCCATCGCACACGCACATCCCTGTTCCTTTAGTCATTCAACAAACCTTTATTGAGTCCCTGCTTTGTGCCAGGCACTATGCTGAGAGCTAGGCATGTGACAAGAGAAAGTTCTCATGTAAACAAGAGAAAGTCCTGGGGAGAGGTCGGGGGGGGGGGTAATTGGGTGACGGGCATTAAGGAGGGCACGTGATGGAATGAGCAACAGAGAAATGCAAAAGATCAGGGGGCACGAATGTTCTGATGAAACCACGGGAAGTGAGGGGTGAGGTGTGTATAGGGGACACTTTATACTGGGTGGCAAAGCGAGCAGGAAGCCATTCCAATGGGATCAGAGTGAATCCCAGAGTTTCATATCCCAGCTCTGCCCCTGCCATGAGGCCTTAAACAAGTCCCTTCTCTTCTCTATGCCTTAGTCTTCTCTATGCTCATCTGCATGATGGGGATGGCAGTATCTATAGGGTTGAGGAGAGGAGGAAATGAGTTAATACAGGTGAAGTGTTTAGACAGTGCCTTGCACATTAGAAAGTGCTAGAAGTGTCTGCTTCTTTGACTTCTACTTTTCTAGCAAAGGGAACAGCAAGGCTGAAGGCCATGAGGTAGAAAAGGGCTTAGAATGTTGTAGGAAGAACAGGAAGGAAGGTCAGGAGTAAAGAAGGGGAGTGTGTCAAGGAATGAAATTAGGGAGGCAGGGGTATGGGCCACTGTCTCGGGTCAGCTTGGCCCCCTCACTGCTCAGAAGCTTGCCAGGGCTCCCCACTGCCTATCCACGGAATTCCCACCTCCTGGCTCTACATTTCAGCTTCTCTGCCCTCTAGCCTGACTCCCCCGCCTCCCACCCCACCCTCTCTGCTCTGCTCCATTGGAGACTTTTATCTTTTTCCAGAAGTGCTTGGTGTTCGCTCATCCAGGCTCTTCCTTCCATGGTGAGCCTGGAGCCCAGAGAGGGATGTGACGAAGCCAGGGTCACACAGTGGATTAGGGACCAGTTCTGGAGCCCATGTTTTCACGACTGAGCTGCAGTTTCTAGTTTCCTAGGTGGGCCATTTTAGCAGATGTTCTGTGTATCACAGTGTGACTTGAGGAAAGGGTGAGAGGCAGGGCATGAGGAAGGTGGAAGCCACTAATGGAAGTCACTTCTCCTGCAAAAACAATTGTGTCTGGGCCTCTTTAATGCTAAGCATACTGTCCCTGAGAAAGAGAAGCCACTCGTGAGGCTGTGACACAGAGGGAGTAGACAGCCTCCACCTGCCTTTGCTTGTGTCTCCCCCACTGCTTCACTGGGAAAGCCAGAGATCCCCATGGGCTAACTGGCTGTTGTTTAGGCCCCAGGGTTATGTGAGGGGGGAATGGCAGAGCCTGTCACCGTGGCCCGAGGAGGTGTAAGTTCTAGAAAGGGGAGACCCCTCGGGAAAAATGCCATTCACCACTTGAAAATCTGTATTAGTCTATTGGGGTTGCCATAACAAAATACCAGCCTGGGGTCTTAAACAATAGGAGTTAACCGTCTCACAGTTCTGGAAGCTGAAAACCTAAGGTCAGGGTGCCACAGGATAGGTTTCCTCCGTGGCATCTCTCTGTGGTTTAGAGATAACCTTCTTGCTGCCTCTCACACGGTCTTTTTTTGTGGCCACGCACCCCCTGTGTCTGTGTGTCCAAATTTCCCCACCCCTATTAGATTAGGGACCACATAGCCTCATTTTAAGTGAATCACTTATTTAAAAACCCTATTTTCAAATAGAGTGACATTCTGAGGTATTGGGCAGGGGTTGGGTTTCAACATACAAATTTTTGTGGGGTGGGGGAAGGTAGCGGGGGTACAATTTAACCCATAACAAAACCAAACACCAACCAAAGCTTATCTCTGGGCAAGACTGCGAAGACAGGACTCCCAGGAGGGAGGCATCAAGAGCTGAGTATTCTGGGAAAGTTTCCTGAAAGAGAGAAACTTGGAGTTTTGGTCAAAAGAAAGGTAGTAACAAGGGCCGGGAAGTACATGCTGAATGTATTCTCAGGGGCAGCCTGCGGTGTCTCGTCAGTTAAGGGTCCCACTCTTGATTTCTTGATTTCACTGCCATTTTGCATTGGAAAACAGGTCCCAAAGAGCTGGGTCTCACAGAGCGTGGTGTGACAGGCAGCCGGGGAGCGAGCCCCGGCAGCCCTAACAGGGGGCGGAGCTTTCCTGCAGCCCTGTGGGCAGTGTGCCTCTGCCGCGCTGGCCCCGCCCTGCCTCCGACCCCGCCCAGTGTAGCCCCGCCCCCACATGCTGCCCCGCCTCCCCCTGGGTGGTGTCCTCAGCCCGGTGCCCTGAGTGTAGTCGCCCGCCCGCCTGGCTCCACTGGTCTGGCTGAGTCAGGCTCTGCTGCCAGTATGGTGACCCTGGGACAGCTGAGAATGGAGACTGGCGACAAACAGGAGAGAGAGAGGAAGGGGTGTGGCCAGGTTGGGGAAGGAGGGCTGGACCTGGTGGCCGGCCAACCAGGCTTCCATGGGAGCCATATTTTGAAGGACTGTGGGACCTAAAAGAACTTGCTGAACTTCTCTGGGCTGCATTCATCCAAAGAAAACTTAGGGTAGATTTAGTGTGTGCCAGGTGCTGGGGATATGGTGGTGAACAGGGCCCATGGTGGCGACCAAGCCCTGGTTAAGGGTGTGGCCAGGGAATCCCAGCTTTACACCCTACTGACTGGGTGACCTTGGGCAAGGTAATCAACTTCTCTGTACTAAATTATCCTCATGGGTAATTTGGGAGTAACACCTACCTTGTAGGGCTGTGAGGATTAAATATATGCATACGTGTAAAATCCTAGGAATAGTGCCTATTAAGCACTATTATTAAGTGCCTGAGAACCTTCATTATTAGCTGTTGCTATCTTTACCCTCCTGGAGCTTGTATTCACTGACTTTAGTTTCAAAATTTCTTTTCCATTTTGAACTGACATATAAAAAAGAACATTAACGCTGTGTTCCACCATCCTATTTAAGAAAACGTTATAAATACATTCTCTTTGCCCTAACTTGAGTCAAGCCTTGCTTGATATTTCCTACACGGGAAGCCTCCAACCCATCCTCTACAGAGCTCACCGTCTGTGAGAGATCCAGATAGAACACAAACTGGACCCGGTCATAACTTTGCTTGAAAACTTCCACCTATAAGATAAAGTCAGACGCATCCCCTTGACGCGCAGACCCTTCAACTCTGATCCTCGCTGATACTTCCTGTTTGGTCTCCGGCACCCACTTTGGTTAAGTTCCTCTTACCATTTCTGGTCTTCGTATATGTTGGTCCCTTGGCCTGGGGTCCTGTGCATTCTCTCTCTCTCGCTCGCTCGCTCGCTCACTCATTCCAGGAGAAGTGCCATCCTTTGATTCCGCCCAGCCTCCTGAGACCTTCCCACTGGTGTGAGTGTCTGTCCTCCCCTAGACTGGGAGCTCCCACAGCAGGCCGTGTGCTGACTCATTTTCATCTGCTCCTGGTAAAGGGAAGGCATGTACCACACTCCACGGTTGGGTTGGAGCTGTGTCTGGGACGCCCTGCTAGGGTGTGGTAAGGATGGTCATCCAGTGACTCCAAGGCCATCCTTTTCATGGTGAATTATAGACCCTCCGCGGTTAAAACCACTGCAGAAGAATACAGAGGTCATTAAATGGGGTCCGCATTGTAAAGCCACTCCAGCACAGTGCCATTTTCCTTCTGTGCCCACGTCCCCCTCCCAAGCCCGTGCTGACTCTTTCTCCCTTCCTGCTCCATCCCTGTCTCCTCTCTGTGAGGACACTGGGTCCCTCCTGATGAGTAGATCTTCCCCAGGGACTAAGATGTAGGCCATGCAGTGACTGTGGCGTGGATCCAAGAGGCTTGTGGTTTTGGGCAAATCAAGTGGATGCCAAGCCTGGTACCAGAGAGCCTGGGTTCTAGGAGCAGAGAAGAGATGGTTTCAGAGCAGAGGCTCCAAGCCTGTTTCTGTCCTGTCAGATATATTTGCGAAGCAGAGTCTCTTCACAGAAAGAGGGGGGCCTAAGTCCCCATTTAAGTAAATCGGGAATAAATTGTTCAGTGCCCTCAAACTCAAGGGAGGGAGCTGGGAGCTGGGCAGAGAGGGGTGGGGAGAGGACAAAAGGGACACTTCTATGATTCTATGGATATTTTGAATTTTGTACTATATTCACATCTGACCTATTGTTTTAAGAAATGAAATCCTCCATTGGATGGAAATCAGAAGAGCTAGCTAGCTTCCAGTATTGCAAATACCAATTACCAGTCTGCTCACCTTGGTCTCTCTGAGCCTCACTTTAATAACCACCCAGGTCCCAGCTCAAAGGGTAGGCATAAGGGAGACCTTTGTAAACTTGGTGGGGCTGGGTGAGCTTAATTGGTATTTACCCTTCCTTCAGTTTATGTCCTAGACAATAACCAAGCCCTTCCCTATGGCCGCAGTGCATAGGTCTCTCTGTACAAGTGTGGGTGTGTATGTCTGGGTGTGTGCTCTTCTGGACATGTCAGGGTGGCCTGTGGGATGACTATGAAGTTGGCCATTATGGGGTCCCTGGCCGAAGGAGCTTCGGGCACAGTGGGACAGGTGACCAAGTAAACACTTTCCTCTAACACCCTTGAACTCTGTGACAGGCCAAGTAAATGCATGAAAAATGTGGATGGATAGAGGAAGGGACATACATTCAAGCAGGGGCCTTTGCATTAGCTGTTCCTCCTGCTTGGAATGCTTTTCCCCTAGGATCCTCAAGGCCCATCCCCTTGCCTCCTTCAACGCTTTGAGCAGATGTCCGCTTCTCAAGAAGGCCCACTTGACCTCCCCCATTGAAATAGCAACTCCTCTTTGCACGCCCCAAGCTCCTCTCTCTTATTTTTAGCCAAAGTCCTTATTTTCAATGGCAGTGAAATTACCTATACTGAAAGTAACTTAAAATACTCTGCATTTTACTCATTTTAATTGTTTCATTCACATCCTTCATTAGAATGCAAGCTCCATGAGGGAAGGGACCATGTGTGTTTTGTTTACTGCTGTGTACCACCCAATTCCACCCTGGGCCTAGAACAGTACCTGGCCTAGAGTAGGACCCTTGGTTCCTGTTTGGGAATATGGGGGTGAGGGGGTGGGGCTTGGAGTGGATGGCAGAGTGGCCATGGCCATGCCTGGGGAGGTAGCCAGAGGCCCAAGGCTATAGCCATGGACAGAAGGAGCGCCCTGTGATGTGGGAATTGATGGAGATGTGGATGGTGGGTTGGGAATGCTCCAGTGGGCATGAGGTGGAAGATGTGACCTGGAGAAAACCTGAGACACCTTGGGGACCATTCTGTATGCTCCCAGTTGTAGCTCAGTGCCTATCCTTTCCCTTGTCCTGAGAAACAGAGCCTGTTGCTATGGGGGAGGGGAGACTCAGGGCCCCCTCTGGTTTGTTGGGGAAGGTGATGGTGGACCCATTTGTGAAAACCAAATGCCACTGGCAGGTCCCTTGCCTATGAGAGAGTACCTATGGGGGACAGTGGGCAGTGTTGCGAAGGAAAGAGGTAGCAGAATGCCCTGTGCTCGTTATGGCAGTGGCTGGATTGTAGACTCAGAGCAGAGATGTTTCTGTGAGTGTCAAGAACAGAACACAAGACCCAGGTAGAGGGCACTCTTGGGACCAGAGGCCAGAGAAGGAAGGAAGCAGACACTGAGGCCAGGTTGGGAAGGGCCTCCAAGGCCAGGCCAAGGAGTCAGGAGAGAACTCAGGAGGTCCAGGGAACACACGAGCATCTGGAACTGAGAGCAGGAGGTGGCCAAGGAAGGCAGCCACGTCCAGGAAGAATTACCATTCAGGGGTCTTTACCAATCTTTACAGAAGCGGGGGAGGAGACATGCTCTCTAAGGCTTGGAGACTAACAAGGGGGCAGAGTGGCCATTTCACCTGGGCAGCCCATTCATTTACTGTATCAGGCACTTAATGAGTCTGCACTCTATGCTGGGGAATGGGGTGCCATGAGGAATCTGTCCTAAACTTTGACCCCACACAAGGGAGAGGGTAGCCCGGGAGAGATGTGACAGGTTCAATCTATGCTAGCTCAGAGATTAGAGAGGGCTGCCTGGACAGGAGGCATCTGAGCTGGGCCTTGAATGGTGGTGAGGGGTTTGAAAGTCAGCTGCTCTGTGAGAGAGGACATTTGACTCAGAAGCTACAAACCAGGGGGCTTTGATGGGCCCTATTACACTGAATTCCCCTAGCAACTCTCAGAAGAGGGAGCCAAGGTGGAGGGGAGGATTTATCTTAAGGGTAAGGATATAAGGATCTTGGGACCAAATCTAGAGAGGGTAAGGGCCCAGCCCTAGGTCACTAGCCTGAAAATAGCAGTTGGTCGGAACCCAGGGCTGTTGGACTCCCAGCCAAGTGCTCACCTTGCGGGTCCACAGCCGCTTCTGGCTATTTGGAGTTTGATTCACTGTGGCTTTCCAAAGTGCTGCGAAGAAGCTGTCAGCTAATCTTCCACCCCCAGGATCTTGATCTGCCTCTGCCTGAACCCAGCGAGGATCCAGGACACAGACCAGTGACCCAGTCTCAGCTCCTAAAGTGCTTGGCCAAGGGCAGGCAGAGGCCAGGATGGAAAAAACTCGTCAGACTCTGAGTCTGAGGGCTTGTGGCTTGTTTCGGCAGTGTCATGTCCTGCCTATACAGCCTTCAAAGCATGTCACCTACCTGCCCTTCCAGCCTGCTTCACCCTCAAACGGGGACGCCATTCAGTCCAGCATTCCCCACCTAGGGTGAGTTGAGAGACTGAGGGCATGGTGGGCGTGGCCGTCCCAGAGAAGAGTAAGCTGGTATTCCTTTGAGGGACTGGGGGTTCCCTGCACCACTTGAATGATGATGAGAATGCTATCACCCTCCCTCCTGCAACCTGACTTTCTCTGAGCCCTCACCAGGCCCAGAGCTAAGGGCTTTCCCCACGGTAATTCATTGACTGGAATGTGGGTTGGAAAACACTGGAAGGAGCAGCACTACTGTCCATATGTACAGTCTATGAAGATGACGATGATGAGAAAGTGGCCTCCCAAAGCACTGTGAGAAATGGATTCAGAAGTCCTTGAGAGCAATGGAGAGTTTTACCGACAACATGGCCCGACCCCTTGGCACAGCCCTGGCCCTTTGCTTCCTCTGTCTCGGTGACTGACATGCTCCCTGTACAGGCAGCCAGCTCCCTACCCTCCGCCCTCGACCCCTGGAGGAGGTATTTAGGCCCCAAGCCAGGCCAGCTCTAGGATTCCTATTCCCGGGCAGCCTGGCTGTAGCCCCAGGAGGACAGCCAACAAGGGGCCCAGCGGCTTATCGCGCTGCGGAGAGTCTCCAGTGGGCAGACTGTCTCCGCTGCTGCTGAGCCAAGCTGATAATGAGGACAGACCCTTGTGTTTACTGTGGCTGGGAGAGTGGGGCCTCCTGGGGGCGGCCCCCGGCTCCTCTGGGAACAGACTGTCTGTTTGCTGAGATACCATCGCATTCCTGCAGCCTCAGCCACCCCAGGATGGATGGGGGGGTGGTGTGCAAAGGGAGGGGAGGAGGAAATAGGACAGCTGCTGGCCCTCCGTTCCCCTGGGGCCCACACTGAGAAGGCTGCAGCTCTGGGTCCTCTGGGGGGTCTATGGTTTTCTGGCCTGCTTGGTAAGTACTTTGTAAAGCTCCTTATTAGCCAAAGTGGGCACCCCACTCTACAGTTTACAAAGCGTTTTCTCAACAATGATCTATATTGCTCTTCCAGATAACCTTCCGTGTAGGTAGTCTGGGGTGATGAAGTTTCACAGAGGAGAGCTGCCTAGCTGATGGCGAGTATGGCCATCGTTGGAGCAGGAGCCCTTGAATGAGCCCCAGCTGACCAGTTCCAGCCACTGGGAATGCTTACCGTATGGCGGTGACTGTCAAAAGCACGTTAGATGCATTAGCTTGCTTATTCTTCACTAACAGCCCTTGGGAGGTCAGTCTTACAGATGGGGAAACTGAGGCGGATCCAGGCAAAAAGTAGGAGAGCTGGGATTTGAACTCTAGTTAGCATGACTGGGCTACAGATGTGTCCGGCTGAAAGCCAGCTAGCGATAGGTCGGTTTCTAACTGGCTTACAGAGGCAGGGGGCATTTCTGACAGCAGAGGCAGCCTAGCAAAGCAAGAACAGGCTTTGGGATTAGGCCTGGGTTCTACTCCCAGCGCTGACACCAGTGAACCCTGAGGCCCATCCTCCCCTGAGTCTCCATTTCCTTCTCTGGAAAGTGGAAATAAGACCTGCCTTAGCAGTGGGTGTGAGACATGATGGATGAGAAAGTTCTGGCACATGACAGATTTTCGTTAAATAATTACTGTTATGGGGGCTCCTGGGTGGCTCAGTGGGTTAAAGCCTCTGCTTTCGGCTCAGGTCATGATCCCAGGGTCCTGGGATCGAGCCCCACGTCGGGCTCTCTGCTCAGCAGGGAGCCTGCTTCCTCCTCTCTCTCTGCCTGCTTCTCTGCCTACTTGTGATCTCTATCTGTCAAATAAATAAATAAAATCTTTAAAAAAAAATAATTACTGTTATGACTTTGACGGCTGAGCTGGGGAGGCGGCCTGCCCAAAACTGAGACTTCAGAAGAATATCTCTTCAAAGAGAGGCCCAATCTTCCTCGGCTATGAGAGCACCGAGGAGGGAGGACCTCTAGTTGAAGGGGCCTGGTGACTTCAGAGGAGGCAGCATGAGTGTGTGTTTGGGACTCTGGCTTCAGAGACTGATAGACGCGAGTTCAAGTTCTGCTATCTAGTATATGCTCTCTGGGTGGCTCCTTGGGGAGCCTTGGGGAGTTGCTTAATTTATTTCAGTCTATATCAGAACACTGATAAAACCTTCCTCATGGGGATATGAGAACAGGTGGTATCATTCAGGGAGAGGAGACCTGGGCATGCCAGTGGGCACATAGCATGTGCTCAACAAAACGCGGCCGCCATCAGCGTTCGTGGGTGGGGGGGTGGTAGGTGGAGGAACGGCCTCCAGGGAAGGCATTCGTGTATGGTGCCTGGAACCTGCGAGTATGTTCGGTTACATGGAGAGGAGAATTGCACTTGCTGGTGGACTTGAGGTTGCTGGTCAGCCGACCTTGAGGTGGGGAGATTATTTTGGCTTGTCTGTGGGGACCCACTGTAATCACAAGGGTCCTTATGAGCAGAAGGAAGAGGGAGAGAGAGAACTCATGTCAGAGTGAGGAGGAGAAAGACCCCACCAGCCATTCTTGGTGCTGAAGGCGGGTGAAGAGGACATGAGCCAAGCCCTGCAGGCTGCCTCTAGAATCTGGAAAAGCTCCCTTGAGCCCCTGGAAAGGTTTACAGTCCTGCCGATGCTCTGATTTTAACCCAGTGACACTCATTTTGGACTTCAGACTTCCTGAACTGTAGGCAATAAAATCTGAGTTGCTTGAAGCCGCCAAGTTTGTGATCATTTGATATAGCAGCAAAAGGAAATTAATGTAGTGTATAAGTTGGTCCTCGATGACTGGCAGGATGATAACTGGTGGAGGCGGAGCTTAGATGTATGAGAAGAAGAAACTGGACCCAACAGCCTTTAGGCTAGAAAGCACAAAGCATTTTTGAGCACTGGTGGGAAAGCCTGTTTGGTTCTTTGCAAAAATGGACATTTTTCCTTGCCCAGATCTTCCTTGCAATGTAACTAGGCAGCTCTTCTCAATAAGATGTGGCGTGTATCTCCCCTGTGCCTTGAATCTGCACTTGGCCCTGTGGCTTGCTTTGGCCAAACACATGGCACGTTCTGAGCCCGGGCCACGAGTGGTCTTACACACTTCTGCACTCACTCTTGCGGTTTGGAAACCAGTCTACGACCAAGCTCAGGTGTGACCTGCAGCCTCCAAAGTGGCTCCTTGTAATCCCCACCCCCTGAGATGAATGCCCTGTGTAATCTCCCGGACTTGTGCCTCCCTTCCAATGCACAGAACACATCAGAAGAGATGAGTTGGAGCTTCTGAGATTAGCTTAACAAAAGACCGCGTGACTTCCATCTTGCTTTCCTTTTTCTTGCTCTCTTGCTGGCTCAGAGGGAATCCAGATGCTCTGTGGGAAGTGCCTATGGAGGACCCCATACTCTGTCTGGCAAGGAAAGGGTTCCTCTGGCCAACAGCTAGCAGGACTGGAGACATACCCAAACCCGTGGGAGTGAGCAAGGAAGAGCAGGTCTATCCCTGGAGCCTTGAGATGGCAGAAGCCCTAGCCGACACCTTGACTGTAGCCCTGGGACGGTCCTTGAGCCACAGATACCCAGCTAAGTGACACTAGGCATCCTGACCCCCAGGGCCTATGAGAAAATACCAGTTTGTTGTTTTTAGCTATGTAATTTGCTCTGCAGCTCTAGACAACTAGTATCCCACCAGACTGGTTTGCTGGGTGATGAGTGACATGTGGCCCAGTCCCTTCCTTTCACCTAGACAACCGCTAGACAAGGGAGTGAGGCCATCCTAGACCAGCTAGCCCTTAGCCCACCTGTCAGCTGCTGGCAGATGCGTGAGTGAGCCAAGCCAGGATCATCTGAGTCTGGCCCAGAGCTGCCAAAGTTCTGGCTGACCTTTGACTTGGTAGCAATAATAGACATTGTTATTTTAAGCAACTGAGCCTTGGGATGACTTTGTACCCAGCAGTAGCTGACTGATAGAACCTGTCTAGACCGGGGGTCCTGTGTGCAGTAAGAAATGGGGCTGGGAACCTGTGTAGCAGCCTAAATGCATAGGGCTTTATGGCCAAGTGAGGGCATTTGGAGAGCAATTAGCAGGCCGTAAGGGCAGGTGTGGAGCGGGAGAGTAGATTCTGATCAGAGCTGTGGTTGCAGACATTTCTTGGGGCAGTGGCCTGCGTTGGAGGCAGGGAGATCACCTAGGAGGCTGCTGTCGCGCAGCAGATGAGCTGTGATGGAGGCCTGAATTGGAACAAGGTGAGGAATGGGAGAGACCAGTAGAGGTGGGATCAGCAAAGACTGTTCTGGATTGGGTTGGGGGCAGGGCAACGGGAAAGTGGAAGTCAACACCCAGGTTTTGTTCCTGGGTGCCTGAATGGTTGGTGGTGCTGTTGCCAAAGATGGGGAGGTCAGCATGGGGGATGGGGAGATGCCAGCTACCGGGATGGACTGAGGGTGCAATTTAAAAGAGACCTCTGGGAAGAGGCTCAGGAGACTGTCCAGGCTTCAAAGGGAGCTTTCTTTATCCCCTGCCTCGTGTACTGTCTGGTCTTGGGAAGGGTAGAGAATGCACCTTTAGATGGGCAACTGAGAGAAGTGGAGAAAGGCCTAATGACAAGGGTGTGTGAAGGGTTTGGGCATTGCACAGGGCTGGTGAATGAGTCTGGGCTGGCAATGGGGAGCAGCTCTTCTCACCCCTTAGGTTGGAGAAGTCCCCGAGGACAGGAGCAGGAATGAGGACCAGGAGAGAGAGTGCATGGAGAGGGCTGCCTTACAGGAGTCGTGGGCCCATGCCACCCAGCAAGGAGGACACAGAGGAATGAGCACCCTGGCTGCTCCTTCTTCCTTCCTGGTAGTACTTTCTGATGTCGCCCATTGGCTGAGTCCAACCTAAAGGCCAAAGGCAAGGTTGCGTGTTCATGCAGCCCCTGCTCACCAGCCTCCCAGGATGCAGAGGAGGCCGGGTGGGGGAGGGGTAAGCAGAAGGCACCTGGCCACCTAACAGATGAAACTCGTTTACTAAAGTCCATTGGTGACCCTGTTCTGGCAAAGGAGATTTGAGGGGATATCTGCTAGAAGTTTCTGGGAAAAGGTCCTTGACTTTTAGGAAGGAGGCTGTAGGAGAATTGTTCTTCATTGCGTCTGCTGTGCTGGCCAGAGCTGCAACAGCTCTCTTGCCGTGATGGGGGAGCCAGCCACAGGTAAAACCAACCCACTAAGGATGGAAAAGCAAAGAGACGGAAAGAACTGGGTCCTTGATGACCTCGTGGAACGCCTCTAAGAACCTGGGGTTCTTTTTTTTTAATCCATGAAATAATGAAAGCATTATTATTATTCTTAGCATAAGAACCACTTTGAGGGGCAACTGGGTGGTTTAGTGGGTTAAAGCCTCTGCCTTCGGCTCAGGTCATGATCCCAGGGTCCTGGGATCGAGCCCCGGATCAGACTCTCTGCTCAGCGGGGAGACTGCTTCCTCCTCTCTCTCTGCCTGCCTCTCTGCCTACTTCTGATTTCTGTCTGTCAAATAAATAAATAAAAAACCTAAAAAAAAAAAAAAAAGAACCACTTTGAGTTGGATTTCCCATTACTTGCAGCTCAAAGCTTCCTAAAGGAGAGAGCTGTCCCCCACTGTCTCCAGGCCCGTGTGCAAGCGCTCTGGGCTCCCGCAGCATGCTGGCCGAGTCCTCCTATTTCCCTCTCCTGACCCTGGGCTTGCAGCCACCAAAGCAGATTCCATGCAGAATTGCGAATGCTTTTTCAGTCTGTGATGAAAGAGTCTGAAGTGCAATGGGCTCTTCTCTGCGGTGCTGGCCTGTGGATGCAGAGGACGTCCGCAGCATGTAGACATCCGCAAAGGCAGGAGGGATGGGGTGGTGGGGGCCACAGGCCTTGTAGGTTGTCAGAACCAGCTTCAAGGCTGAGTCGACTGCTTTCTAACTGTGTGACTTTGGGCAAATTAGTTAACATCTCTGAGTCTGGGATTTCTCCCTGGTGGTGGTAAGGGGTGAATCAGACAGAAGAAAGAAAAACCAGTCAACCCTGACATGAATCCTAGACCTGAGAGGCCACCCTCCAAAGACTTCCTCCCGTTCTCTCCCTATTCCTTTCCACTACTGGGTTGGATATGAAGGAAGTTGAGAAGGGTCCAAAGGGATATTGGCAAGAGAAACAACCCAGCGAGTTGACCTGCCACACAAAAAATCCCCGTCCATGTGTTTGATGTATGAATGTATGAATGAGTAAAAGAATAAATGGGGGGAGAAAGAATGAGAGGGCTAGAAAGACAGGGAAATTTCACCCACAGGGAGAAAGACTGATGGAAGACTATAAAACTCCCCAGGATAAAATTTGCCCAGCTGAAAAGAAATCCTCATTCTGCTATTAAAGAGAAAGAGGGAGAACTGAGGTTGCCATAGGCACCTACGAGTCTCTGCCAGGGGTTCGCAGTCCTGATTGTCTAGACCAGAACAACAGATACTTCGCTTACACTGGGCTCTCCAATTTGCCACAGACCCCTCTACTCCCTAATGCCTCCCCCAACCCTTGCCAGCATCAGTTACTATTTATCAATGGGCTCATGCTGGTTTTATCTTTTCTTAGTGGAATTAATAGGAAAAAGAAATATTTCCTATGTCTCTATTAGAAATCAAAAGAGCAAAAGATATACCAACAGAGACATGTATTTCAAGAAAAATGAGATTAGAAGCCTATTTCTTTGGGGAAGAGAAAAATATTCCTAGCTGTGTATCATGCAAACAAGGTGTATTGAAAAAAAAATGCATCTTAACACTGTTAAGAAAGAGCTGACTTGCTTTTTACTCCCCACTCTGGCCTGGCGGGCATTTTACTGGTTGTGCAGCTCTCTGGGATGACCGTGGACCTCAGATCTCCCCGCTTGTGCACAGCTCACCCCTCTCCCTGAGAGGAGAGCAGCCCCATTTTGTCCAACCCCTCTTACCCCTCATTTGGAATGCTGTCGCCCTTCTTTGTGTTCGGGGCTTATTTTGAGCAAGTTCAAAACCGTCTTGCAAAGTTCAAGATCATTATGGCAGGCAAAAATGCAGTGAAATAGCACACCACTGTCAGTTAATTACTAAAAATCCTTTAATAGCTGACATTATTATAAATTATATACCCATTATGACAGGGACAATTGGGCTCTCTGTTTTTCTTGCCCTGCATTGGAACCCCACACAATGCCGGCTTGTTGGGGAGAGTGACCTGGGTGCACTTGGAGGCAAGTTGGGAGTTTATGTGGGCTACCTATGCTGACCACAGCAGCCTTCGGGCCTCTGAGGACACCCTGTCCCTGGGTGGGGGTGAGGCCACTGCCTGACAAGGCCCCAGAACCCACCTGTCTCTATTCCTACTTGCCGCCCCCTGCTTCTATGGCTGGCTACAAGTCCCTTCCCTGTGGGCCTTCCTACTCCCTCTGTCCTGTCCCCTGCTCCTCTCCATGTCTGGGCTTAGCTCAAAGAGCTCCTCCTCTAGGCAGCCTCCCCTGATTCTCTTTCCAAAGCTCCAGACACATGGTAGGCTGGTTCTTATTTATTTATTTATTTATAATTTTTAATGATTTTATTTATTTATTAGAAAGTGGGAGGGTGGGGGGCAGAGAGAGAGAGAGGAAGAGAATCTCAAGCAGACTTCCCGCCAAACAGGGAACCTGACATTGGGCTCAATCTCACGACCCCAAGATCATGACCTGAGCCAAACACCAAGAGCTGGACACTTTACCGACTGAGCCAGCCAGGCGCTCCAGTATTTGTTTTATTTTTGTCAGGTGCACCTTAAGTGTCAACTTTGATGATTTTTTTTATAGCTGTGAACACTGCATGACCCCCCCTCCCAAATCAAGATGTAGAACCAACCCCAAAATGTTCCTGTGCACAGACATCCCCTCCAGAGCTTGTAAAAAACGTAGCTTCTGACTGAACCCAGAGATGCTGAGTCAGTGGCCCAGGGGGGCAGGGTGACCACACGAGATCTTCAGGTGGAGAGGGCCCACAGCCCCACTGGGGAAGCCCACTCTGCGCTTGGTGGGAAAGTCCTTGGGTCTTAGTCTTTCCCCTCCTGTTGGCTGGGAGGCATGCACTGGTCCTTTCCGTCAGTGTGTCTGTCCAGCAAGTTTCCAGGCTGGGAGTGGCCCCCACAGGGGGCATCGTGGTTGGCTGCCATCTGAAGATGCTCAAGATGAGGGCGCTGTCTTTAAGAAAAGTGACGTTTGCCCCACTGCCTCCGGCAGCCACTGAGCGTCGGTGGGCTTGGATGTTGTCAGGGTGCGAAGCTGTCCACTGGACGAGACAGCATTCCCCAGCTCACTCCTTCCGTGGGCAGGAATCCCACGCGATGCTCAGCCCTGCCCCCTGTTAGAATCCCCAGGGCGGGGTTGGGAGGAAGCCCGAAACAAAAAACCACGTCTGGTCCCATATCAGTTCCGGTGGGGACAGGCTCTAGTAGTTTCTATAGCTCCCAGGTGATTCTAATGCCTAGTCAATGACCAGGATCCCTAAGCAGAGAGGCCTTTCTCGGAATTTTAAGCTGTCTTTATCTGACTGTGGTAGGTGTCCTTGATGCCCACCTACAGAGGTCTCCCTCCAACCTGGGGACAAATCATCCAATAACATTGGGCGATTATCAAGCCCCTAATCCTCATGGTAGCACTGCCTGTTAGCAGTGGGGACGTTGAACTCCGGAAACTTTAGTGATGGCCTTCAGAGCCCCAGCGGGTAAGGTGGGAGCAAGGATAGGGCCCACGTGGCTTCCCCTGGCCAGGCTGCCTCTAGCAGCAGTGCCTGCTTACTGACCACGAGCCAGGCCCAGGGCCAACTTTATCCTTAGGCCCAGGAAGACACAAGACCTAGGACCCCACGGTAATTTTAGGAGACTGATAAAGTGTTTTCAATTTGCATTTTGTCTGAAATCAGAAAAAGAAATGACTAATAATGAATGTATCATAATGAGTCTAGCCTGGATTACATTTGTCTTTATACCAGTACTTTTGTAAAATATACTTCCTTCTTCTTTTTTTTTTTTTTTTTTTTTAGTGGAAGAAGGGACCCAGGAAGATGGAAGTGTCCAGGGCCCACAGAAGTCACAGCACAGCCCTGCACACAGTCCTGGGCTCTGGAAGGCAGGCTCTGGCAACGGTGTGCCTCAGTCCCTTCCCCAACAGAGCACGGCTGATGTTAGTGGGGCTGGAGGCCAGAAATGTTTATCACACACCTGCTGGGTGCCTAGCCCTGGGGAGGAAAGGAGAGCATCAGGCGTGCCCTGGTCGGCCTAGGAGGAGAAGATGTACATACAGGGAAACCAAGGGCAAGGTAAGACAGGACACACTCTCCAACTGTGGTCAGTCTTACTTGTATCTCTTTTTGTGTTTGTCATTTTCTCTGTCACTGGGTCAGGCCCTCTTTGGTTATAGAATTGTTTCATGTCTTTGATTCTTCAACCATTTTTTTGTTGGTTTATTCCTTTCTTCAACCAATGTTTATTAAATTCATTATTTAGGTTTTTTTAAATTTTATTTTATTTATTTATTTGATAAAGAGATACCACAAGCAGGGGGAGTGAGAGGGAAAGGGAGAAGCATGCAGAGCTTGCTCCCAGAATGTGGAATCGTGACCTGAGTAGAAGGCAGATGCTTAACTGACTGAGCCACCCAGGCGTCTCTTTATTTTTATTTATTTATTTTTATTTTTATTTTTTATTTATTTATTTTTATTTTTTTTTTTAAAGATTTTATTTATTCATTTGACAGAGAGAGATCACAAGTAGGCAGAGAGGCAGGCAGAGAGAGAGGAAGAAGCAGGCTTCTGAGCAGAGAGCCCGATGCAGGGCTCGATCCCAGGACCCTGAGATCATGACCTGAGCCGAAGGCAGCGGCCTAACCCGCTGAGCCACCCAGGCACCCCTTATTTTTATTTTTAAAAGATTTTATTTATTTGACAGGCAGGGATCACAAGTAGGCAGAGAGAGAGAGTGGGGGCGGGGGGAAGCAGGCTCCCCACTGAGCAGAGAGCCCGATGCGGGGCTCGATCCCAGGACCCTGAGATCATGACCTGAGCTGAAGGCAGAGGCTTAACCCACTGAGCCACCCAGATGCCCCATTTTTTTTAAAACATTTTTTTTTTAATTTTTTCCAGACATCCCTTTAATTCAGGTTTTTTTTAAAAGATTATTTATTTGAGAAGGAGAGAGAGAAAGAGAGCAGATGCATGAGAGTGGGGGTGGGGTGCAGGGGGAGGAACAGAGGGAGAGAGAAACTCAGTCAGACTCCATGCTGAGTGTGGAACTTGACGTGGGGCCCAATCTTGCAACCTGAGCCAAAACCAAGAGTCAGACCTTAACCGACTGTACCACCCAGGAGCCACAATTTAGTTTTTTTTTTTTTTTTTTTTTTTTTTTTTAAATATTGAGGGCATCTGAGTGGCTCAGTGGGTTAAAGCCTCTGCCTTCAGCTTAGGTCATGATCTCAGGGTCCTGGGATCGAGCCCTGCATCTGGCTTTCTGCTCAGCAAGGAGCCTGCTTCCCTTCCTCTCTCTGCCAGCCTCTCTGCCTACTTGTGATCTCTCTCTGTCAAATAAATAAAAATAAAATATTTAAAATAAAATATTGGAGGGCACCTGGGTGACTGAGTTGGTTAAGCGACTGCCCTCGGCTCAGGTCATGATCCCAGAGTCCTGGGATCAAGTCCCACATTGGGCTCCCTCCTCCTCGGGGAGTCTGCTTCTCCCTTTGACCTCTCCCTCTCATGTTCTTTCTCACTCTCTCTCTCTCAAATGAATAAATAAAATCTTTTAAGATAATATTGGATTTAATTATTTTTGAGTGGATAATTCTTGCCACAGTGCAAAGATTGAGGAGGTACCAAAGAGGGCAAACCAAGAGGCAGGAGAGAGAGGGTGGCTTCTTTTGGACTGAACTTGGGTCTTGCTTAGATGTTGTACCATGTGTAATCAACACCTATTTAACAGAATGACTTAAAACAAGCAAGCAAGCAAACAAAACAACCAGTTTTGGGCTGAAAAATAATCTCCGTCTCATCTAGCTGCCACCCGCAGCCAAGCTCTCCAACCCCACAGACAACCACCTTGATTGGCTTATCCTGCGTCTTCCCAAAGACATTGTGTGCACACGCACACCATCCTTGAAAAAGAATTTACGCAAATTGTCGCATCCCACCCGCATTGTTGTTGGTCATTTGGTATCTTTTCATACTGAAGGCTGCCTCTTTTTAACAGCTGGATAATATGCCATCATTCATTTAACTAGCTCTCTACTGATTAACTTGTTCACAATTGCTTTCTTCTAAAGTGACTTGATAGGAGATAACTCCCCAGTCTTGAAGCGACGCAGAGGTATGCATAATTTCAGTCACGAGCAAGCACATCTGGGTGCTCTCTGTAGAAAATCGAACCCCCAGGGTCAACAGCTGTGGAAGGGAAGTCGGGACAGCTGCTCTGGGAGACCGGTTTGGCCGTATCTATCAAAAATGAAATCCCTACCCCCCATTTCTAGCACCTCCTGGGTGCTAGGGGAGGGCTGGAGAGATGAGGGGCACTCGGCTGAGCTCCTGAGGGGCTCTCAGATGTGGACAAATCATTCCCAGTCCTGGGAAGGAGGGATGGCAAAAGGCAAGGAAAATAGCCTCAGTCCTCTCACTGGGGAGAGAGGAAACATTTGTTCAGGGGGAAAGAAGGAAGGGCATTTTGGGCAGAAGGTCCAGCATGTGTGAAGACTGGACATCACAGAGGAAACAGGGGAACTGTGGGGTATTCCGAGGAGCAGGCCCTCTTTTGTTCAGGGTCCATGTGGTGGGAGGGGGACGTGAGGTGGGACCTGTGCGGCTCTCTCTGGCCATGGTGGTATGGAGGAATGGCTGAATGCAGACATGGCTTTGAATAAATTCCTAGTCCTGGAGGGATATTACATAACTGTATGTATTGTCACAAATGCCTTTGGCTTCTCACAAGTGCCCAGGAGAAATGTGTTGAAGTGTAACTAAGCCATATCCCTGGGCACTGGACTCTTCAGTGAGGGTCCCTCTGTTCCCCTGAAAGCTGAGGGAGTGAGCCTCGGCCAGGATACCCCAGGTCAGGCCTGGGGTGGTGGTCTGCTGCTCGTGATGCCATTCTTTGGAAGTCTGCCTTCTCTGTCAAAAGCTCATGAGAATCTTGCATTCTATTCCTTGATATATCTGGGTTAGCTTTAATATTAAACGTGGACTATATTACAGTGTAAAAATAAATTTCTCCAACATTAAAAAAAAAAAGATTTTATGTATTTATTTGTCAGAGAGAGAGAGAGTGTGTGTGTGCAAGCAGGGGGAGCAGCAGGCAGAGGAAGAAGTAGGCTCCCTCCTGAGCAAGTAGGACTTGATCCCAGGCCCCGGGGAATGTGACCTGAGCCAGAGGCAGACAGAGCCACCCAGGCGATCCTCTTCAACGTTTTTTTTTAAGTAGGCGCCACACCCAGCGTGGAGCCCAACACGGGCCTTGAGCTCATGACTCTGACATCAGTACCTAAGCTGAGATCCAGAGCCGGACGCTAACTGACTGAGTCACGCAGATGTCCTTTCTCTAACATCTCTGAGTCAAATGAACTCTTTGACTTCAAGAAGCACCCCCAGTTGCCCAGCCTGAGAAGGATGTAGATTACCTAGGGGTGGGGTAACCCAGCTGCCTTGCAGTAAATCCACAGTCCTCACTCTGATCTCTGTGCAGCTGCCTCCAGCCCTCTTATCATGAGACTTGCAGCACTTCACTCATTCATGCCTTCATTCATTCATTCATTCTCTATTTCTGAAAGCTGATAATGGGCAGGGTGCTGCCTTCTCTGCTGTGTCATCCACAATGAGTTGAATGAGAATAGCAGCTCTAAATGCTTTGCATAATAATCTGGGTCAATACTCAGATTGGCCCCTATGAGTTAGGTCCAGTTATCAAGGATGGGAAGCTTAAATAATAAGTAAGCATAGGCAAAGGGACCAAGGCCACTCTGTAAGGGGCAGAACCAGAGTTAGAACCCAAGAAGTCTGACCCCAGAGCCTGCCCTCCTACTTTCGTCACCACATCTGCTGTGCTCTTGGGTTGAGACACCTTAAGCCATGGGAAGAGGGGCAGGGAACCCTGGGAGTCAGAAAAGCCTTGGCTGGATCCCTGGCTCCCTGCAACTGGCCGTGTGATCTTGGGTAAGTAAGCCTCCTTGTCTGGTACTAGGTGATCTCTCCAGGCACCCCTATCCCTGCCCCCTTCTGCTCTGCACTGGTGAAATGCTGCTTGGAGAGTGGTGGATTTGGTGCAGCCCAAGGGGTATGATCCGTAGCACAGGAAAGGGATGATTCTCTGGGTTCCCTTAACACAGCCGGCCTTCTTTCTCCAGGTCACGTCTCACCATGGGTTGCTGAGTCCTACTGTGTGGCACAACTTAACTCCTCTCACTCCCACCTCAGGCAGGTAGGTCCGCTTTATAGATGAGGAAACTGAGTCTCCCACGGGCTAGCTTGAACCACCCTGTTTACCCAAGTTTGTCCTGGTAAAGACTGACTCCATGCTCATTTCACTAATCACAGCTATCATCATTTACTGAGCACTTACTAGGTACCAGACCCTGTGCTAAGCATTTTAATCTTGAAAACAGTCTCCCAATATTTTTATTACTGGTTACGTCTCAGGCTCCCCACCTGGAATCTACCATCTGGGCATGAGCATAGCACCTGGTTAGAGGGGTAATCCTAGGAGGTAAAGGAAGTTGCCCGAGGCCACACAGCTAAGAGGTGCTGAACAGGATTTGAACCCCAGTCTGTTGGGCTTGACAGAGCAATGGTGAGGAACCACCACTCTGTGCTTGGTTGCCTGGAGGGGCCAAGAGTAAATCCAGCATTCAGTGCATGGGGGCTATGGGCATGGGTCCCCTAATTTTAGACAGGAACTAATTATAGATAGGAAAAAGAAATCATCCTTTCTGCGAGAAAGTAGTAAAAAAGCAAGCAAATAAATAAGCAAAATAAATAAATAAATAAATAAGCAAAAAAGCCTGAAAGTGGGTGATTAGCAACTGGCTGAATCAGCGTCCTTAGCATTGCATGGAGCTAGGTGGTCCCCAGGCTAATTCTAGATGATGCGCAAACATATTTTATGTATTTATTATTTTTTAAAATATTTATTTATTTGACAGATTTCATAAGTAGGCAGAGAGGCAGGCCGAGGGAGGGGAAAGCAGGCTCCCTGCTGAGCAGAGAGCCCGATGTGCGGCTCCATCCCAGGATCCTGAGATCATGACTTGAGCCGAAGGCAGAGGCTTAATCCACTGAGCCACCCAGGTGCCCCTATATATTTACTTTAAAGTGACAAATATAACTAACACATTGGGACACCATGGATATTATTGCTTACAACAAGGCTAAGTAAGAGTGAATTGATTTTAAAAAATTAAGCAAATAAGAGTCAGTAACATGTGTTCACCATAGAGATGTTCTTTCACACTCAGATCTGTAACAGCAAATGATGCTGGTTCCGTCTTCAAATATGCCCAGGATCAACCCAAGCCAGCGTGGTCTCTCCAGGGACAACCCCCCAAGTCCCTGCTGCCTGGTCTGTCCCCTGCACTCTAGTCTTCACATGGCCACTAGAGGGAGCCAGCTAAAACAAGGCAGAACATGCCCCCCCATCCTTCTCAGAACCTCCAGGGGTGCTCTAGGTGCTCAGGGGACCAGCCAAAGACCCCACAATGGCCTGTGTTACCCTTCGATCTGTCCCCCAGTATTTCTCACGTATTATCACCTCTCTGATGGTCCTGGAACACGTCAGGCACATTCCCACCTCCAGAACCTTGTACTTGCGGCTTTCTGTGTCTGGAACTTTCTTTTGTCAGTAGTGTCTTAGTGGTTCCCCCACCACTACCAGGACTTTGTTCAAATGTTACCTTCCCAGGAAAGCATTTCCTGACCACTTTCTCTGAACCATGCCTACCCTCTCCAGACATTCCTCTCTCCTTTTCTCTGCCTTATTTTTAACCTCACCCCCTTTACCTTCCAAACACTATATACCTGATTGTTTTGTTTATGGTCTGTCCTCCCACTAGACTCCTTGAGCTTAGGAATTTTGTGTTTTGTTTATTGCAGGATCCCTAGCCCTTTAAGCAGTTGCCTCTTCCCACCACCAAGAAGCAGGTGCTGCCTTGTATGATTTCTGCTGTTTCATGCCTTGTGTCTTCCCAGCTAACATGGAAACTTCCCAAGGGCAAAGGACCATGTTTCCTTTTCCAGGACCACGTGTTAAGAAGATGCAGCTCCAGCATCCCTGGGTTCAACTCTGAACCCAACTCTGCCACTTATGGGCTGGGTGACCAGAGACAAATTACTCAAGCTCTCTGTTTCCTTCTATACAAAACAGGTCTAGTAAGAATGATAACTTCTTCACTGCCTTATTTTGTCGGGGAAGGGGGACTTGATGAAATAGTGCATATAAATGTTTGGCACAGGATGTTACACTCAAAGCTTGGCAAAGTGAGAGGTTTGAATTCAGCCATCTCCCAGATTCTTACTGAGTGCCTGCTATGTGCCACGTGTTGGGCTAGGGACTGGAGAGAAGGAATGGGGCAGGGGCTGTCTTGCATGAATGACCTTTGTTGATGGCACAGGGTGGTCTCAAATGACCTTTGTTGATGGCACAGGGTCTGACTCCCCTCCCTCAGTGCTGCTGCGGGTGGCTTCATGGTATCACCGTCTCTCTCCACGTGGGACTTACGTTCCAGAAACAGAGGAGAATGGACACAGAATTGTGTGATTATGAATTGTGAGCAGGACTGTAAAGAGAAGCACACGGTGCTTCCGGAAAACACTGGAATAATGGGCAGGGATCAGATTGGACTCTGACGGGTTAGGATTCGTTCTTTGTGAGGTGCTTTCTGAGAAATATGGCTGCAGAGACCTGAGGAGAGGCAGCTGGGACCCCACTCTCCTCCCCTCCTACATCCCCAGGGAACTGGAGCTTGCATTCCAGAGGGCAGTCTAGGACGGTGCCCTTAGGCCCTAGCTCATAGGCCCTGCACTACCGGGCTCTCACACACCCTCTAGTGGTTATAGTGCAGGCGGCCGCTAGGTGGGATGGGCCCTGGGATTCCAAGGACAGTGGAACTGTCATTGCCCTTCCCTTCCTGATACTCTCTCTACTAACAAGCATCTTCCTGTAATGACTCTGGGTCCTCATGTCATTTAATTTTGGTAACAGCCTCAAACATGATTTTTTTTTTAAAGATTTTATTTATTTATTTGACAGACAGAGATCACAAGTAGGCAGAGAGGCAGGCAGAGAGAGAAAGGAGGAAGCAGGCTCTCTGTCAAGCAGAGAGCCAGATGCGGGGCTTGATCCCAAGGACCCTGGGACCACGACCTGAGCTGAAGGCAGAGGCTTTAACCCACTGAGCCACCCAGGCGCCCCTCAAACATGATTCTTATTTCCATTTTTATAGACGAGGACCCAGAGGCTCATAAAGCTGAGGGAGGTTTAGGAAGGTCAGTACTAAACTCGGGCCTCCCAGACTCTGGTTTCAGTGCTCCTCAAATGGCATCCAGCAGGTGCCTAATGGCACCCCACCCCTAATGTCACAGCTCTGCCTGAGCAAGAGCAGAAGCCAGACTTTGAGTTATTGCCCAGAGAAGAAGGTAGCCATCCATAGGATGGTAACCCATCTCCAGTCTGTTGCCCCATGACCATTGCTTCCCACATACCTGCAACCCGCCCCCCAACTGGCTGGGTTCAAATCCCGCCTCTGCAACTATCTAAAAGCTTGTGCCAGTTAAAGCCTCTCTGCCTTAGTGTCCTTATCTGTAAAGTAATGGTAACAACTATATCTACCCCCAACGTATAAAGTGGCCTGTGGAGTGTCACCCCATCATACTTTGATTCAGCAGGTCCAGTGGACCACATTTGGAAAGTCACTGCCCTGGAAGGGTGTGTTCTGGCAACACAGACCCACGTACTACTTTCTAGTGGTTGAGGGTGAGCATACATACTGGTTTAGGCACTCTCAACACTATCTTCATGTCAGTGGCAAATTGAATGGCAAGTTCCTGCACCTCAGTTTCATCTGTAAAATGGAAATAGTAATAGAACCTATGAGGGTTGTTCCGGGAATTCAATGACTGAATCCTTACCATGCCTGAAACCATTGCCTTGCCGGTAGTAAGGAGTCATTAAGCACGAACTATTGTTATTGCAATCCACAGCCAAACCAGCAACTACCCCGATAAAAGGAAATATTTTATATTGCATTGAGTTTCTTTTTGTATTCCGCCCCCCCACCTCCCACCAGGGGCGAGAAATGACTGAAAGGGACCACGAGAGGGGCTTCTGGGTGCTGGTTACGCAAGTGTTGTATTCACTTGGGAAATTTCATCTTGCTGTTCACTTGGCTTTGTGCGCTTAAAATGCAGTATCTCCTAGGATCTCCACGGTGCTGCGAAGATTGTCATCTCCATTTTTCAAACAAGAAGCTGACAGCGATTTTGATTTGGCCAAAGCAGCAGGGGATGGGGATGAGGAAGCTCCTTTCCAGAGAACCACCAACTCTCCCGGAGAGCACAGCGCCAGCAGTACCTGGCTCCAGGTAAAAGCAAATGGTTCTGAGTCCTTCCTGAATGTACCGCCCTTCCCCCAGCGCTCACGCAGACTCGCGGCCCCGAGGGGTACTTGCAGAGCCGCACACTCAGAGGGCCAGCCCCACACGTGGGCACCCCTGGGGGAGACCTGCGCGCGGGGACCCCGCGGGGGAATGGCGCCCAGCCCCGGGCCAATGAGAGTAGCGGAATTTCTTTCATTCAGTGCGGGGCCGGACTCCCGCCCGGAAAGGGGCGGGGCGTCGTGCCGGGGGCCGGGCCGCCGCGCGCGGGGGAGAGGGCGGTGCCCGCCCCAAGACCGGACCAATCGGCGCCGCGCCCGGGGGGGGAGGGGGGAACCAGGCCTTTTTTCCCTCCGCGCGGGACCAATCCCGACTTTACAAGCTTGAACTTTTGCCACCCTCGGACGAGCTAGCGCGCCCGAGGAGGTACCCCGCCGCGCCGGCTCCAGGGGCAGGAGCGGCCTTAACCCTTCCCGCGCCGGGAGGCTCGCTGCTACCGCCGCGCCACCCCCAGCCAGCCCGGGGCCCGGCGGGGCGGAACCCTGCCCCCAACCCACCCCCATTTCCTTGGGGAAAGCACGACCCCTACCCACATTCCTCTCGGTGGTGTACAGAGTCAGTTGGGGAAAGGGGAAGAGGAAGCACCCGGCCTCGAGGGGACCCGGGACGCCTGGCGGTCCGCCTAGCTCCGAGGGAGGGCTGTGGCGACCGCAAAGAGCCGGAGAAGGGACACTCCCCGCCTCAACCCCATTCCCTGCAACTCCCTACCTCGCGCAAGCCTGGAGCCCCCGTGCGCCAAGCGTCCCACGCCCCCCGTTTGGCCCAGCAGAGCGACCCCTGACTGCGCAGCGGGTGTGGAGACCTTGAGCCATCGCGGAAGATCCCACTACCCCAACAAATCAGCCGCCCCCCTGCTCCCAAGGGACTGGAGCCGGGAAGGCACACACGCACACCCATATTTATTAGCCTTCCCTGGGATGGGGGTTTGGACCAACTCAAAAGTGCAATGTGTGTTTGCAAGTTTGTGCACAAGCCAGGGAGAGGCAAAGCGCCCCGTTTGCATACAAGTCTCAGTGGGTCCACCGAGCCCTCGCGCCGCTCACCCCTGGTTTGTGTAACTCGCGTGTGTGTGTGTGTGTGTGTGTGCGCGCGCGCGCGGGCGTGTGCGTTTGCTCGCTCGCATCCGTGCCCGCGGCGCAACGCGGGCCAGAAAGCGGGCCGTGGGCGCTGTCAGGCTCGGGGCGGGGGTGCCGGGGCGAGCGTGGGGCGGGAGCCCAGGCTTGGCCCGCCCCGGGAGCCGGCCCCTCGGAGCCTCGGGCCCTGCAATGGGACGTGTTCTCCTTTAAGAGTTAAGAAACTTGAAACCTTGTTTGCGCAACAATCAGCGCCGCGGAGCCGCCAAAGTGTCTAGACTGGCATATGATGGGAGGCAGCCAATGACTCCGCGGCGCTCCTCCGGGGGCCCTCAGTGTGCGTTTGAGGAGAACAAAAAAGAGAGAGAGCCGAGCGGGGGAGCGAGCGAGGGAGCCGAGCCGAGAGAAAGAGCCGCCGGGCGCTGCCTCGCCAGACCTCGCAGGGACCGCGGGGCCACCGGGAGGCACTTTTTGTGGAGGGGGGAGGGGGACGACCTCTGCAACCGCGGCGCCCCGGTCGTCCGAGCGCAGCGTGGGGCGGGCTGCGACCTCTGCCTCGGTGGATTGCATTTTTAATTAAGGATTCCCAACAGCTCTTGGGATTTTTACAGTTTCCACTCAAGTGTTGACACCCGCGTTCTGGAGAAACTTGCTCCAAGTGCATCTAGCGCCTGGGACCTGAGACGGAGTTGGTTCTCGTGCATGCAATTCCAGGATTTTGGTTTTGTTTGGGGTTCTTTTTCTTTCTTTCCTTTTTTTTTGTTTTTTCCTTTTTGCAGGGAGTAAGAAGGAAGCTGAGGGTATCAACAAGCCTGCCTTTCGGATCCTGCAGGAAAAGCCCATGTAGTTAAGCGCTTGGGTTTTAAAGGCAGGGCTGCCCCCGACACATCTGGAGGGTTCGGCGCGAGCGCTTTGTGCTCATGGACCAAACGCGCAACTTTTGAAGGCTCGCCGGCCCATGCGGGGTCTTCCTGGCGCGGCGCCGCCTGCAGTCCCCCTCCAGCGCCGGGGCTGGAGTTGCTGAGTAGCCGGGCCGCCGGGGTCCATGTAGCCGCTGGCCCCGCGCGGACTGCGGCTCGGCGCGCGCCTGCTCCCCGCCGTCCCGGCCCGGCGAGCTCCCTCATGTTGCAGCCCCGCGGCGCCCCTTCGACGACAGGCTGTGCGCAATCTGCACGGCGCCCGGCGGCGGAGCTTCATGTGGGGCTGCGGCCCGCGCAGCCGGCGCCTCGCTGAGGGAACGGACCCCCGGTAACCGGAGACCGCCTCCCTCCCACCCCCGGCGCCAAAGGATATCGTATGTTCAGGTCCAAACGCTCGGGGCTGGTGCGGCGACTTTGGCGAAGTCGTGTGGTCCCCGACCGGGAGGAAGGCGGCGGCGGCGGCGGCGGCGACGACGAGGATGGGAGCTGGGGCAGCCGAGCTGAGCCGGCCCCGCGGGCACCAGAAGGCGGAGGCTGCGGCCGCTCCGAAGTCCGCCCGGTAGCCCCGCGGCGGCCCCGGGACGCGGTGGGACAGCGAGGCGCCCAGGGCGCGGGGAGGCGCCGGCGCGCAGGGGGGCCCCCGAGGCCCATGTCGGAGCCGGGGGCCGGCGCTGGGGGCTCCCCGCTGGACGTGGCGGAGCCGGGAGGCCCGGGCTGGCTGCCCGAAAGTGACTGCGAGACGGTGACTTGCTGTCTCTTCTCGGAGCGGGACGCCGCGGGCGCGCCGCGGGACGCCGGCGACCCCCTGGCCGGGGCGGCCCTGGAGGCGGCGGGCGGCGGGCGGAGTCGCGAAGCCCGCTCGCGGCTGCTGCTGCTCGAGCAGGAACTCAAGACGGTCACGTACTCGCTGCTGAAGCGGCTCAAGGAGCGCTCGCTGGACACGCTGCTGGAGGCGGTGGAGTCCCGCGGCGGCGTGCCGGGTGGCTGCGTGCTGGTGCCGCGCGCCGACCTCCGCCTGGGCGGCCAGCCCGCGCCGCCGCAGCTGCTGCTCGGCCGCCTCTTCCGCTGGCCCGACCTGCAGCACGCCGTGGAGCTGAAGCCCCTGTGCGGCTGCCACAGCTTCGCCGCCGCCGCCGACGGCCCCACCGTGTGCTGCAACCCCTACCACTTCAGCCGGCTCTGCGGGCCAGGTGAGCGCGCACGCGCCGGTGGGAGCTGGGGGTTCCCCTTCCCGCCCCTTTCCGAGGCCTTTTTGGGCCGGAACACCGCGGCCCGGCGGGCGGGTGGAGCTGCGGCTGCACCCGCGCGGGTGCCCCTGGAGCGTGGGAGCCCCGGGTGGAGGCGCCTCGCCGGGCAGGACAGCCCGAGAAGTGGCACACGTGTCAAATGGCACCTTTTTAAGACTTGGGAAAACTCGAAAGGGTGGCATTGGAGTTTCTCTGCAGCTTCAGGGACCTAATGTAGGCTACAGCTTCATAGACGGTGAAAGAGGAGCGCAGGCCTAGGAGAAACCAAACACAAGTGTCGTCCAGTCCCCCCCTCCTCATTTTACCCTCAGTCCGTGCCCAGGCCTGTAGCGTTTGTGTGCATATGCTTATCCCTATGCTGTACTTCCCTATATCCAGGTAGATACAAGTTGTGAAATTGGGCGTAGACAATTCATGTCTAGAGTCAGAAGTGTTCATAAATGGTCACATTGGTTCCTTTGTACAATTTGGAGCAAAGCTGTCTCCAGGTGGAGATCACCTTCTTGCCCTGATTGCTGCCAGCATCCCTTGGGTGTCAAATATCAGCGCGCGCGCGCACACACACACACACACACACACACGCACGCGCGCACACCCGGTGGTGTCATCATTGTCAGTTCTGTGTACAGTTTTTCTAGAGTTGAGGGTCCTGGAGGCGACCGCAGGTGGAGGAAGCAAGGAAGCCAGATAATTTATTTACCTCTGAGACCTGCCTCCCTTCTTTGTTCTCTTCCTGGGATTTCCCGCACACACCCCACCCCCAGCCCTGCTTACTGAGCAGGCCCTGGGTTCTGGAGCAGAGGTGAGGACAGCCGGAGGCTCCCCGCCCCCCACCCCACTCTGACCTCTGCAGTGCATGGCTCACACATTTCAGCCCATAGCATCTTAGGGGCTTGAGCATTCGGTAGCATTGGGGATTCTGTGGGGGTGGGACTAATAGAAGATTGAAGGCTGTTGGGCCTGGGTAGGCTCTGAGCTCCTCCAGCCTATGTCCCCTCTGGAGAGTCAGCATCCAGCCTGGGGGGCACACAGTGGTCCAGATCACAGATCTCCAGACTCCCAGTGTGGAAGGGGACGGTGGGCCCAGGATTTGTCCCAGATGTCTTGGTTCACGTGTGGGTGGTGGCTGGGGGGAAAGGCAGGTGTAGCTGTCTTGGTGGTTCCTGAAGAGAGAGCACTGATTGGGGGATGGGGGGAGGTTGGGGAGAAGCACCATGGATCTGGCTGCCCTGAACCCTGCATGGTCACTCCAGGCCTGACTCAAGGGCTTTTGGCAGTACCTGACCTGTGGCCCATGGGAGTCTTTCTGTGCTCCTTGTTCCTCTTCGGGACAGCTTCTCCTGGAAGTGGCTTCCTCTTGTATGGTACCCCATCTCCTCCCTCACTCTGGGGCAAGGGTCGCTGTTGGTGGTTGCCCTGTTGCCGGTCATTTTTGGTGCATGGGAGGTAATTGGTGGGGCCCACTTTGTGCTTTCAGCAGGCCCTGGCAGCTTACTTTTTCTCTTACCAAGTCAGTGTGCCCACAGATACATGTTGAACACTTACTGTGTGCCAGGCATGGTGCTGGGTGCTGTATAGCAGAGAGAGTAGAAATAGGAGTAGGGTGCCCTCGAGAAACAGTCTTCCCCTGGGAGATGGGTCAGAGATGGGGGAAGAAGGGCCAGGTCTTTAGGTCTGAACTCTCTGAGCGCTGTGGGATGTGGAGGTTAACAGGATCCCCTCCTGGAGCTCCATAGTTCTGTCTGGAGACAGCCTTGGAGGGTGGGTCGGGGAGGTGGGCAGAGAGGAGGAGGAGGAGAGGGCCTGCTGAGAGTCAAGGTGCCCGGTCTGCTCAGGTGTGTGAGAGCCAGAAGGGATGCACACCCCTCTCTCCCCAGCTTAGATGCCAACTTAGGTGGTGGTTTGAGTTTGGCCAACTTGGGGGCGGGGTACAGGTTGAGGGGTGAGCTGTAGTGGAGCAGTTCTTCCCCATAGCCCTGGTCCCAGGGTCTTTAGTAAGCTTGACCTTGGATGAGTAACCTGCCCTTACAGTCTCCCTATTAGTTCTTGGGAGGCTCTAGGAACAATTCTCCATATCTGATTCTTAGCCTGAGCACTGGCACTTGACTCCCTCCCTCCTCCCCAAAGGAGGCACTATTACAGGAGCCTGGTGTCTGTTCCCTGTCTCTTTGCCAGCCCTCTCCCCTCTCCCCATTGAGGCCACCCTGGGGGTAGGTGGGAGGACCGATGATCTGGGAAGAGTTTTCAGGAGGTGCCAGATTGACCCTCTTGCTTCCTCCCCTGCCCGATGGTGTGGGCCGCTGGAACTGAGAACTGGGGAGCCCTTTGCTGCCCACTCCACCCCTGCTGCCTGGCCGCCAGCCTGGCTCCTAGAACTGGGCGGGTACATAGCTGGAGCTCAGCGGTGCGCATCCTGATAAGGAGACTGCTCCTTCCAGGGCCCTGGGGGAAGAGGGCTGGGGCAGTGGAGTGGGTGGGCAGGCAGACAAGACAGATGGACAGACAGACACACTTGGGGAGAGCAGGCACATAGCTGGAGAATACAGCAGCATACTCAGCAGGCCAACTGAGGGGCACCCACTAGTTGCCCCAGTGCCCACCTGACCCCCACAGGGAGCCCAGGTGGCCAGGAGGCCCCTTTCTGGGCAGTGCTGACTCCTTCTGCTCGGAGCAAACTCTGATCCCATCCATCAGCTTGCTCTGGGACCCTGGGGCCAGTTCCCCTCTTTGGACCTCTTTTCACACGGTGTAAAATGAGACCGTGGGCAGAATCCTGGAGTCTGATGGGCAGATTCCAGGCGACCCAGGCCTCCTCCCCTACCCTCTCCCCCATGCTTGTCTCAGAAAGTTGGGGTCCTCCCTCCTTGTGGGGCTTTGTCCTGCACCTCCGTCCCTGTGGGAGTCAGGCCCCAGCTGCCCTTCCCTCTTGTGTGTCTTTCTGTCCCGGGAAAAGCCGGTTCGCTGAGCTGGGTGCCTATGTGGACGGAAATGTGGAGAAATACTTTAATCACAGTTCTAACCTGTGTTTATACAGCTCCTTTCTCCTGAAAGTATCCATTAACTTTGGAATAAATCTCCTGCTCTTTGCTCCACCACTGTTTTTCTTCTGTAATTATATTCAGTAAATTACTATTATCCAAATTGCGCCAGGGAAAGAGAGCGAGAGCGAACTTCTGAGCGACTGGAGGAGGCCGCCTAGGAAAACACAGGGCTCCCAGGCCAGGACTATAGGAATTAGAATGGGCTAAAAAGTTTTCCTTTTATTTGGCCTGGCATTATCCCTTTGAAATGAGATCAATTTCAAGTTGGGCTTCCAAGCCCCTGCCCCGCCCCTCTGGCGGCCCCTCGGCCTGCCCGCCCTACTCCTCAGAGCTCCTCCTTGGAGGTGAGGAAGGGGTGATAATGTGCTGTTTGCCTCTTGCTGGCGCCAGCCGGCCCTGCTGTTTATCTGGCTGCCGGGGGGGAATCTGGGCAATTAGGCTCCGCCGGCCTTAAAGCGCCAGGAGCTCCTTTTTTTGAGGCTCCCAACCCCGGCTTGGGCATGAGCCTTCAGGTTCTGGGGGTGGAGGAGACTGGTGCTTGCGAGGCCCCCTCCCCACCCACAGCCACCCCTGGGAGGGGGGCAACCGGGAGGCCCAGGGCATCATGTGGATCCTTTCCTAAGGGAGGTGCTGGGCTGCAGAGCAGGGGTGGAAGGCTTTGTCCCAAACTGAAACCTTACCAGGCTCTGGGAGAGGCTGGGAGCTCTTCTGGCTTTAGAATTAGGATCTAGATCCCAGAAGGTTAAGTACCCCCTGGGGGCTAACCAGAGGCCGGTCTGGGCTGGGCTGAGCTGAGCACTAACCTTCTGGTACCCTCGGCCCCTGGCTGACTGCTGTTGAACTTCTGAAGGAAGTTGGAGGAGATTCCTGAAGTTGATGCCTGAGGCTGGAGTGTCTGATCTCTCTCTCTCTCATCCAGTTCTCTCAGAGGGCCCCCAAGGGTTCTAGGCGCTCTCCCCTTCGAGTTTAGAGCACCTTAAGTTATTACTGAAAAATCAGTATGACTTTTGGAAGCCCTAAGATAGCTCCTAAAAGGGGACTGGATGGAGGGCCTGGAGGCAGCCCACACTTGGCCTTCTGACCTTTTGTCTCCCTCCTGAGTTAATGACCTGGGGCTCCCCTCGCCCAGATCCCCCAGATCAGCGGGAGCGGGAGGCGTGGGAGTGAAGTGGAGATACCAGTTAAAGGTCCCCCAGGACTGTACGCAGCAACATTATTCCTAATAGGCAAAAAATGGAGAAAGTCCAAATGTCCACTAGCTGAGGAATGGCTAACTAGACGTGGTATATCCATACAGCGGAGTATCATTCAGCCATAAAAATGTTCCATCGATGCTGTTGCACTGGTGAGCCTGGAAAGCATTGTGCCGAGGGCTTCAGAAGCCAGACACAATGGGCCGCATACTATGTGAACCTATTCGTGGGAATTGTCCAGGATAAGCACATCCATAGGGACTGAAAGTAGATTTATGGTGGCCTAGGGTTTGGGGGTTGAGGGGGTAGGGACCGATGGCTAACAGGACAGGGCTTCTTTGGGATGAGGAAAATGTCCAGTAATTACACGGTGGTGTTGGTCTCACAACTCTCAGTATACTAAAAAACCACTGAATTGTACACTTTAAAAGAGTGAACCTTGGTATGTGAATGAGAACTCAGTTGTTGGAGAAAAGGTAATTCAGAATCGGTCCCCACCTGGCCTCCCGCTTTGTTTCAGAGAAATAAAATAACATCTCCTGCCTTTGGATGTGGCCTTGGACAGGTCCTGTACCTGGCTGGACCTCAGCTGGCCCAACCAGTTAAAAGGAGCAGTTGAGCTGGGTGAACACGTGACGTTGTAAATCTCTGGGTCTTGGGGTGGAGTTTGTAGGCCTTCCTACTTTTTGCCCAGGATGGAATTTAGCGCTCAGCTCTCAGCCTCTGAAGTTGTTCAGCAGTTCTGTGCAAACCATTTTGCTGGACCAAACGGGGGCCTGGTCAAGTCCCTCCTAAAAGCTTTGCAGTTCTCACGAGCTGGTGTGAGGGACATTTCTAATTTACGGATTTGCTTTCTGCCTTACTCACATTTGGAGACACCCAGACCGGGACGGGCCGTGGGTGGCGGGAATCTCGGAAGCCATCTTCTCTATACCCTTTCTTCCCCTCCATGTTTTGGGTCTCAGAGAAACAGCCCCTGGGAGAAATGGTGGGGTTGATGACAATGGCTTGACTCCAGCCACCACTGCCCATTGCTGCCAAGTTTCACTCTGGGGGGACAGATCCAGGAGGGCAGTTGACCAGAGTGCCCCACCGTGTGTGGCCTGAGCCTCAGCCAATCAGATTTTTGCAAAGGGAACCCTAACACAAGAATTATAGGCCTTCCAGTAAGTGAGTGGGGGAGTGGACAGGGCATGAGACCAGGGATCAGGAGACCTAGCTTCTGGCTGTGGCTTTGGCTCTACTGTCAGTTTGCTGTGTGGCCCTGGGTGGGGGGTGGGGGGTCACCTCCTCCTGTCAGGCCTCCGTGATCACTGTATGGGTGGGAGCGCCTGCCTCAATTCTCTTTCCCTGTGGAGATTTAGGCCTCCTTGCATTTTGCCTCTTGTCCTGAAAGGCTGGTCTTCACTCAGGTCTGGTTTCTAGCCCCTCCAAGTCTTGAGGACCAGCGGATCAAGTAAGTGGCTGCTAGTGAAGGCAAATTGTGAAGGCTCCTCCTGGAGCCTTGTTGGGGGCTCCTTTGGGTCACCCTTTTCAGCCTCTAAGTCCTCATTCTCCGCACCTGTGTCTGCAGAGGCCCCGACTTCTCCATTATCCTGATTACCATTGTCTTTGTCTGTACATGTTGACCAGGCACTTTCTGTGCACGTGATGGACTGATGACTGGGATGAACGAGTGTAATACGGGGGTGCCTCTTGTTCCCTATGTCCTTGGGATGTAGAGTCGAGTTAGGGCCTGGGTCTACATTCCAGTTTCATCATGATTGGCTGGAGGGGACCCTGGGCAAGTCAGTCTTCTCATCTGTAAAATGGGAATGACAACGGCCATCTTAACTTATTTTTGAGAAAAACGAGTAGGCACCCAGAAGCGTGATTAACCACACTATACCTAAGATCCAAAAGAATGATACTACTTATAATAAATGAAGTTGAAAATGCCTGGCATGGAGAAAGACACAGGGTGGGCATTCAGCAAATGTTTGCCTCGGTCCCAGTGGCTCTTCCATGATTCACTTTTCCTTCTCCCAAACTCTGGTCCACAAAAGAGTCCCTGTTTCTAGACTTCAGAGCCTTGACTTTGTTGAAGTAATTTCAGGATGGAAAAGCTGGGTGGGGAAGAAGGGAAGCTGCACTGGGCGTACGGAGCAAACCAAATGCTCCTACAACTAATTGTGCCTTATTATAATTGCGAAAAACACTTATTACCCCTTGTGTCATTACTGATACCGGCCTAATAATAGTTATTACTGCTTTACTACCACTGAGAGTTTGTTTTAGTTTGCGATTTGATGGTGTTTAGTTTCATTTAGGGAAAATGAAGGGTCATTTCATTCATGCAAATTGTTACTTAGTTTAGCAAATTGTTACTTCCCCTAAAGCAAGAGGCTAAGGAATTCTTCTGAAGACAAAATATATGTTTTTAAGGAGGATTATTTTAGGCAAATGAAAGGAAACCAAAAGAAAAATACCGTAGACAATAAGGAATCACAGAGGGTCTGAGCTGGGAGGCCACGGAGAGCTTGGGGTCCGCCCCTTCTCTTTATAAAGGGGGAGACTGAGGCTGAGAGCTAGCTCAAAGTGACTGGCTTAAGGTCTCCCATCTGGGAAGCTGGGTTTCCTTCCTGGCTTCTAGCCTATCTTGCCCTTCTGTCTGCCCCAAAGAATGACAGTTGTAATGCAGCTTATTTGGGAAGGAGTGTCCGTGTCTCTCATGCTCAGTTCTGATTAGAGTTGCCAAATTTAGCAATAAAAGGACAGAATGCCTAGCTGAACTTGAATTTCTGATTAAAAAAACCCACACACACAGCACATAATTATTTAGCATATGTATGTCCCTAATAATGCAAGGGACATACGTATTCTAAAAATGATGCTGCATATATCCCGTGTTTTCTTAGGCAACCCTAGCTCTGACTTTCCCTGCACTCGTGTGTCACTTGTTATCATGACAGCAGTGTTCGTACAGGTACTTTTCCAAAGAGGACCAAGAGCTGTTTTACATATATTATCTGTGTTTTCCCTCCTAGCGAACCTGGCAGGTCTTTATGATTATTAACCCTATTCTAGAGCTGAGGAGATAGGCTCCCAGAGGTGAAGGAACTTGCTTGAGGTCATACAGCCAAAAGGGCCAAAGGGAGCCAATGAGGGCTTGAATCTGGGTCTGTACCCCAAGCCTACAAGCCTTACCTGTTGGGTAAGAGACATGCTGGGAGAAGAGAGTTTCCTGGGGGCTGGGCTGAGTATTTGAGGACACCGATAATCAAAAGCAGGTCAAACCCCCAGGTGTGACCTTCCCTGCCCCAGCCTTGACGTGTCGTGTCTCCTGTCTTCCAGAATCACCACCACCCCCCTATTCTCGGCTGTCTCCCCGCGACGAGTACAAGCCACTGGGTAAGTGTGTGCTCCTTCCCACCCAGCTCCCTTCCAGTCTGGGGGTGCCCAGCCTCAGTGCGGTAGGGCTGGAGGGGAGGGCTGGGAAAGCGGGCCTGGCTGCCTTTGCGACGGGAGGATGGGACGAAGTTTTACAAACACACCTACAGTTGGGCCAAAGGAGACTCGGGGTCTATAGCGGACTATTTACATCTTGAAATTCCTCCGCTCATCATTAACCTCTCTGTGACCTTTAAACATGGGCCTGTGGGAGATGAATGGGTTTTGGCTTAAGTACCTCACTGGAGATGGGTTGGGTTTTCTTCCTTTTCCTCTCTCCCTCCCCCAGTCCTTGGTTGCTCTCCTTTGAGCCTGTGGTAATTAGCACTATGACAGATAGGAGAGCAGAAGTCACCTGGAGGGGAGTGGCATGCTCGCCCCCACCGCCCCTGGTTAAGCCAAGAAGTTCACCTGGGCAGAAACAAGAGTTGGACTGTGGAGAAACCTGTGTGCAGTCTGTGTCCGTATGTTCAGTGGAGGTAGTCATCCATCATTTTAGGCGGGTCCCATTCAGAGGCAGAATGGGTTTTCTAGAAAACCTTGGGGCTAGATGGGCAGCTCAGATCCTGGAGTAGAGGCATGTGGTTTTGAAAGCAGCAATGGCTTGTTTTCTGGCCCTGCCGTACCCTCCCCTGGAGGATCCCAGGGGTGGGGCCCATGAATTTGGCTTTACCAGTATCAGGAGAGGGACTCTGTGACCCAGGCCGTTCCCGTGGGATTCAGGCTATCGAAGTCAGCTAGCACGGCAGGGATGCTCATACATTCCACCAAGTGACCACAAGAAGTGGGTTTTGTTTTGTTTTCGGTAAAGACCTCTTCCCAGTAGCCTGTGTCAGCATCGTCCGGGAGGTCACTTCGAAGTATCCCAGACTTTCAGGCATCTGGGCCAGTTTGCTTTCCAGGCCCCCCTCGAAAGTCAGAGGTGCTCACCAGGTCCGTTCAGGAGTTTGACCTCTTCCCTTGAGAGGGACAGAGGCTGTCCCATGACGGTGTGTGAGTCAGTGGTTTAATGATGGCAGCTTCCTCATTGTTTCTCTCCACGTCTGGTCATCCCGTGGAGGGAGGAGCTTTATTTAGTTCTCCGGGGACCCGAAGAGGTCATCTGGTGGGACCCAGTCACTTTGCAGATGAGGAATCTGGCTGAGGGATGGAGAGGGCCCCGCCAGCTAATGAGCAGCAGGGCTGAGGCGGAAACCCACTAGCAGCCCCCTGTTCAGTTTGGCCGTTCCCCATCCCTCCCTCACGGGCCTGTCTCAGCATTTCCCAAGTCAACATAATTGCACTAGTCGCTTAGAAGATCCCTAGTTCCATTAGAGGAAGGAAAAAAAAAAAAAAAAACCCAAATGTTCTCAGTAAATGTAGCCTCTCTGTTTGAAAGTCAAGGATCATTGCCCTGAGGAATTGCGGGTCAGCCTGTGATAAAGCAGCAGAAATCAGGACTGCGCCTGGCCCTGCCGAGCGGCCATTTGGAAATCAACAGGTGTCTCGGTTATTTTACAAATGGGACAACTGAGGCCTAGAAAGAGGAAGTGACACTCGCTGGTAGTCACACAGCTCAGGAGTCTGCAGACTACGGCCCGCCATCTGTTTTTGTACGGCTCGTGAGCTAAGGATGGTTTGCACTTTTTTAGATGCTTAAAAAAAAAAAGTCAAAAGAATACTATTTCCTTGTATGTGAAGATGATAGGAAATTCAAAGTCTAGCATCCGTACTAATAGGCCTGTGGGAACATGGCCATGTTCCCCCGTTCCCACATTGTTTCTGGCTGCTTCTGACGACACGGTTGAGTCGCTGTAACAGAGATCCTGTGGCTCGCAAGGCTGAAAGTTCTATTTACAATGGGGGTCCTTTGCAGAAAAAGTTGATGAGCCCTGATTTTTACGACTGGCGGTGGAGGTGGGACTCAAACCTGTGGCCCCAGCTTCCAGGCAGGGTCTCTCTGTGGCGCTTGAGCCGTGATCAAGGTTGGAAGTGTTCTTTTTCTCCACCAGCCACTGCCCTGCTTCCAATGTCAGGGGTCATAAGAAGCAGTAAACGGGAGGCTTTGGAAGAAGGCACAATAGGGCGGTCCCACTTCTGGGACCCTCACTCACAAAACTGGCCACGTGGGCTTTCTAGCGGCTCCCTTGGAAGTAAGGTTCAGCCTGCGATGTTGTTTTTCAGACAGGAAGAGACAGCAAGATTCAGGGTGCTGAACACTGTGGGACTGTTAGCTATGAAAAGCAAAACCCTCTTTAAGAAGCTCCCACTTGGGCATTGTGGGTATTATTTTTATTTTAAAGAGATTTTCCATCTGTCCTTATTTCCCTCCTAACACGTTTTACTAGCAGATAACTTTCTCGTGCCCTGATAAACAGTCTGAGCTATTTTTTGGTATTATTTTCTTTTCCTTGCATTGTTGCTTTTTCATAAACAAAAAGTCAGTTCACTTCTAAGCCTCTGTGATCACATGAGACAAAACAAAACAAAACAAAACAAAAAAAAACCCACCCAAAATAAAACCCAGAACACCCAGTCAGCATCTGGCAAGTGGGGAAACAAAAAACAAAAACCTCAGTTCGTTAATGTTTCATCTTCCCGTTCCTCAAACCTTGTGGTAAAAGGAGAAAAAAGAAAAAAAGTCCTACAGGGTTGAATGGAATTCTAGCTCGCCAGGGCCTTGGCTAACGGTTTCTGTGCCAGGAATCCCCAGCTTGGAGTGGTTCTCCTGAGCCAGGTGGGACCAGCTGAGCCAGACCTGGGTCGAGCTGGGTAAGAAGGTGACGAACTGTCAGCCTCCCAGAACATGCCTTATGACTCCTTCGCACGGGCAACACCTCATGGCTGGGAGCAGAGGAAAAATGTTGTGAGTCCGCCTGCCCAAAAAGGCATGGGCTTGTCTGGGTAGCAGCTCAGTATTCCAGAGAAAATGTGCAAAAGATTTTCCTTTCCCCATCTCACTCACTGCACAGACAGGGGAAAACAAATAACACAAGCCATATGAAGTACTTGAAATTACTTAAAAAAAAAAAAAAAAAAAAAGGCAAAAAACCAGTCCAGGCATTGCAAGTTGCTCTGTGAGCAGGTCTGGATGTTAAGGAGTGGAGGAGGGAAGAGGGGAAAAAAAAGTTAATCTGGGAGCAAATGCTTGAGCCGTTAATTAGAGGGGTACAAGTGGGACAGAGTGAGGGTGGCTGGTAACTTGTTAAAACAGAGCTTCCCCAGCTCCAGTGAGGAAGGAAGGAAGGAAGGAAGGAAGCAAGAAGGAACAACTTTAAGAATTTTAATGGTGGTAATTAAGCGCAGCAACTATGAATTGTTTAGGGGCTTAATTTAACCTTACCCACGGAGGCTCCAAGTTACTACTTGCTTAGTCCCCTGAACTTGGGTTATTTCTGTGGTCAGAGTAGTTGAGACTTTTCAGGTGCCAAGGCTGTAAGAGTCAGCATTTTCCAGAGGAGTTCCAGGGCTGGCTGGCCTGGTCTTGTGTGATCATGGGACGAGGTTACAGAGTGGCATCAGAAAGCTGGGAGGGACACAGTGCCCTTTGCAAGCACTTATGTGTGCACACGCATGTGTGCGCACACACACTACACACACACACACATAGAAGAAAAGAGAGGACTGCCCCCACAGCCAACTAAGTTGTCTTTCTCTTTCCTCCGTAGATCTATCTGATTCCACATTGTCTTACACTGAAACGGAGGCCACCAACTCCCTCATCACCGCCCCGGGTGAATTCTCAGGTTGGCATTTCTGTCCTTGCACGGTGCTGTTGTGTTGAACTTCACGGAAGGGGACAGGTTGGGGGGGAGTTTGATGGAGGCCTTTATGATTTCCTCCCTCCTTTTCTTTTCCCCTGTCCTCCCACCTCTTGGATAGGAAGACTCAACGGTCTTCGTTGCCGGCATCCATGGGGTTAAGAACCATCTGTGTGAATGAGATCTAAAGATGGTCACTTTGAAAGTACCTCTTGGGCCACACGCTCACCAGTTGTCTCTACCTTGTCTCTCGTGGGACTGGTGAAAACCTAGCACGACTCTCCATCCCTCAGTTTAGCAGGGGGAAGCCTCTTTTCCCAGCTGCTGAGAGGCTACAAAACGCATGTGTTTGTATACATTTATCTTTGTGGCTTTCTCCTCCTGTTTGCACTCTGGGGAAGGACGGATGTGGAGGGTCAAGAGAAGGGGGAATGGAGTGTGGGTAGAACGAGCTTCGGGGAGGGTCTGGCAAGCGAGGAGTTGGCCAAAGGCTGGTGGTTTCCATGTCTCTCTCTGAGCAGTGGATGCTGGGCTAGGAAGCAGAGAGAACCCCAGTTTGGAGTCCCCCAGGCCCCTGCAATGAAGAGTTGGCCACAGGGATCATCCCGTTCCTGGGAGTAGCTAAACCAGGCTTGCCTTAAGAAATGAGAGACTGGCTGTGACCTGGGGTCATTGTGGGGCCAGGACGGACTCTGGTGCCGAGGTCTGTGGGACCCTTTGGGAGCATGGTGGATGGGTGTCCTGGGAAGACAGCTGGGGCTTGTGGCATGGGTGTGCACTGTGTGGCGTGACAGCCACTGGTTCCCAAGCGGACATGGCTGGCTGTCTGGGTGAGCACTTCTGTTTGTGTGCGTCCAAGCTGTCTTTCCCCTGCCCCATGCCCGTGGCAACAGCAGTGACCATAGCTGTTTATGGAGTGTTTGCTTTCGGCCATGTCGTCTGCTCTGGCGTTGTACGTGCATCATCTCAGAATAGCAGTAAAGTACTTGCCCTGGGTCACATAGTAGCAGAGACATTCACCACCATGCTACTGTGTTCCTGACCGCTGTCCCATCCCCCTTTTCTGCAAGGGCTGAATACCTCCAAAGCCTGCATTCCCCCATATGAAGTTCTGGCTGTCATTCTTGCCATCCCCTCCCCATGACTCTAAGAGGGACGCGATGCTGGCTGCCCGTGACTGCCTGGCTATTACCCAGGTCCTAGCCCTTCCGCATTCATTCTGTATTCCATCACAACCGTGGGAACGAGTGTGCCCGTTTCTGTGATAGGAAAACGAGAAGCTAGAGCAGGAAGTGACTTGCCCAGGGTCCCGTAGTGGGGCTCATGGCTCAGGTACTGGCGTCCCAGTCTTCTGGGTCCCCCTTACCTTCTGGTCTTTGGTGGCCCCTCTGGTTGGGAGTTTCTTCTATGCCTGTGGGCCCCTACTTGGTGATAATGCCTGAAAGACCTTATCAGATGAGCACAAGAAGTTAATACTTTAATCCATTCTTTTTCTTCTGCGCGTATGTGGATGGAAGCCACATATAATTTTAAAGCAAGAGGCTTAACAGTGTTTCTGAATGCATGATTCTGTGCCCCTGCTAGCCCGCATAATGTATTTAATTTAGGTGGAGTGCATTGGCATGGGTCGTCTAGATGGATGGGAGGTGTTTCGACATTCTTTGCTCCCCCTCCCTCTGTTAATGGTGGAAACTCCCATTTGCAGAAATGCTTTAGAGGGCCGTGGTTTGGGTCTGTTGACAGATATAGTCTCTTTGGATCTCTCTCTGTCCTCCCAGAGCGGGCTGGGTGTGTGGCTCAGGTAGGATCGGAGCAGACCCCAGAGTCCCTGCTAGAACCAGGAGAGAGCACCCTCTGGAGGGACATGTCCGGAGACCCTGGGAGCTGCTAGGTTTGGCCCCGGGGCCCAGAGTCTGGGATTACCACCCAGTCATCCCAGAGCGGTGTGTGGTACGGCCAGTGAGCAGACACCCCTGGTCCTCTTTCCTGTGGGTGAGGCCCGCATGAAAATTTGGCATCCAGTGGAATTCTGAGGAACTGGGGAGGCAGTTTTGGGTTTCCGGTGTGGGGGTGGAGGGATCAAGTGGGGTCTGCTGGGCTTTGGTCTGAGTTCGAGGTTGTCTCAGGAGGTGAGTGGAGCGTTCCCCATGTAGTCACCCAGGCACCTTCTGGGGACGTCATGCATCTCCTCCCACTCTGGGGGCTCTGGGGGCTCGCTGGCCAGCTTTTCCAGCTTCCTCGAGCTGTGGGATTCAGAGGACCGGTGGGTCAGCTCTGCCCCTGCCTCCTGGGAGCTCCTAGGTTTGGGGCTGTGGTAGCTGTCATCCTGGAGGCAGGCTCAGGGAGGGAGGCCATGCAGGGTGACAGGAAGCCCTGGAGAGGTGACAGGTCTCCTCCCTGGATGGAGGCAGGATTCTTCCAGCTGGGGTGGAATGCGGGGCTTGCCCAGGGGCAGGACGGGAGGTGAGGTCAGAAAGCTGAAGGGCAGAATGTGTAGGGCCAGGCCAGGGTGTTTGATGTTCAAGGACAGATAACGTCCCTGCTGACAACAGTTGACACTTACTGACACTCCCTACTTAGCTCTTTGCTAAGAGCTGGTCATTCTCCATCTCCTGGACTCCTTACTGCACCCCAGGGAGACGGGTATGATTCCCCCTGTCTTCCAGGGAAACTGAGGCTCTCTGCCGGGCCAGCTGCCCAAATCCTGAATTGTAAGTGGCAGGCTCCAGCTGGGAGCCTGAGCGGTGTGAATGCCCAGCCCTCCTGCCTGAGGGTCCTGCCTGGCATTCCAGCTAGGGCTCCCAGCCCCCCTCCGGGAGACACACCCTGGTGGGGGATGGGGCAAGGGAGGAGGATTGAAAGAATCTGGGGACAGCCTGGCCCTGTTTAGGAACTGGGGATGGGGTGCAGGGATGGCGAGAGGCCTAGAGCTCAGCGCCCATCCTTGTCACCACAGGGCAGGATGGTGCAGACTACCCTGAGGCCACGCCAGCCGGCTGCCCCGGCCCCTTCTGACTCCCTGAGTCCCCAAGAGCCCGGCCCCTCTCTAGAGCAGAATGTCTGCAGTCCCGGGACGGAGCCCACTCCTGTTTGCCTTGCACTATTTTTATCCAGCTCCAAGGTCTCCGCTTCACTTTCCTGTACTGTTGTTGAGGCCACGTCAGGGGGATGGTGGGCATTTTGAGGGGCTGTCATTGCCGGGGCAGGCAAGGACATGTGGGTGGCAGGGTAGGAGAGGGTCTGGTTGCCGCTCTCTGCAGAGTGGTTGACAGGACACTCGTCCGACCTGTTGAGGAGCTCCTCCATACATGATCCCTGCTGAACGGAAGCCGGAAGCTGGGAGGGGACAGATGACTCTACCAAGATTGCTCCGTGAAGGGCAGAACCCAGGGCTTCTATGAGATCGAAAGATTCTGACGCCCAGAGTCTCAAAAGCCTAGAAGTCCCCCTTTTGGGGTGCCTTCAGAAGCTCAACACTCTGGATCCCTGGCCTAACTCAGGGCCTGGGATGCTGCCCTTGACTAGCTAAAGTCTCCCCTCAGGCTGTCCTTACGCGCCTTCCCTGTGGTAATACCTCTATCTTTCTCCTTCTGTTCCTTGGGTTTCAGTCTAGTTTGGGGAGGACAATGAGGTTAGCTGGTTAAATTCATACTAAGGTGTGAGTGGCTGGGAGACAGCCCTTCTTGGCAGTATGAAGGTAGACTAGGCCATAATTCAAGGAATTGTGGGAGGAAGGGCCAGCCACATAGGCATGGCCATTCTGAGGAGGGTTGAGGAAGGGGATTAAGGTTCTCTCTCAGCTCTCGGGGGCTCTAGGCTAGAACAGAATGTGCACTGCACAAGGAGCATTGGGCCCTTTGAGGAGCAGCCAGATGAGCCCCTGTGCTGGGTGCTGAGTGAGCGTTGGGCTGTTGAATGAGAGCCTGAGGTGCTGTGTTGCTTTGAAAGCCAGACTTGCTTCACCTGGGGGCTGCAGCGCTGGGCGGGCTTCTTCAGGAACCAGTGACTCCTCTCTGGTATCCTAGTGCCTAATGGATAACTGTTTGACCGCTTTATTAAGCACCCACTGTTTGCAAGGTGTGGTGTCAGCTGCCAATCATCGGGACTGAGCTGTCCCTTTCGCTGACCTTGGATGTGTTTGCTGGTCTCTCAGTCGTCAGAGTATGCTGTTTCTTTAGAGCTGTGTCAGTGAGGGCAAGCCCCTCATTTTTAGGGGGAAGGGTCCAGCAAAGGAAGGGAGCTGCGTAGGATCACATGGGGGGGTTGGGAGCTCAGCTGCACGTGGGTGTCTTTCCTCTACCAACCAGACTTAAGCTACTCGAGGGCACAGTCCATTCTCCAGGATTCTTACATTCTGTACACTGGCAGAGTTTGGGAACAGAGGCTCAGAGAGGTTAGGAGAGCAGCTGAGGGCCACATAGCAGGCATAAGCAAGAAGAGCCAGGTCCGCACCTAGGGGGGTCCACACTGCCCAAACGCCTGCCTCCTTTCACCTCCGTGGTCTCCGAAGAGGTACCCTTTGGGGTTGGTGCTATCTGGTGTTCATTGTCAGTGTCTACCAAAGCTGGGAGAGGAGCATTGGTGGGCAGCACTGTTTCCTGCTGCTTCCTCCTTCTAGGACCCAAGATGCTCTCCTCGGACGCTCCCGTCTCACAGACCCTAGAGCTCCTTGTTCTCCAAGTTCAGTTCATTCAGCCTGTGCTGAGGCTCTTCAGCAGAATGGGCTGAAGAGCGTGGGCTGTGCACCACGAGGCCCTGAGTTCAAGTCCCAGCCGTGCCCTTTCCTGGCTGTGGGACTTTGGGGCAGGCATTTAACCACCGTGAGATGGTGCCTGTGAATCAGCCACAACTTGGCACACAGCATGTGGTAGATGTGGCCACGACAACGTGGCAGCTGCTGTGCTTACAGCTGGGAGCTCAGAGACACACAAAGTACATGATCTCTAACCTTGTGGTCCTCACAGACAGGTGAAGACACAGTGATAATGAGAAGTAGTAGAAGACGCAGTCTAGAGGAAGAGATTAATGATTGACTCTTGGTGTGGTGTGGAGGCAGCCCAAGAAGACTTCCTGGAAGCGGTGATATGCAAGTTGGGTTTTATGGGATAAATAGGAGCTTATAGAAGAGACAAGGTTTGGGGCTGGGTTGATGTGTTCCAGGTAGAAGAAATAGCAGGTGCCAGGGTCTGGAGGCCTGAAAATAGCCGAAGGCTGAGAAAAGCAAAGGAATTTAGGAGGTTAAAAAGCAAAGCACCAGGTGTTGGTGGGAGTTGAGGCAAGGGGAGGCCAGGGCCTGGGTAATATTTTTTTAAAAACTTTATTATACTATAGAGTGTACAGGTATGTGTCCAGCTCAGTTTTTACAAACCCATCCCACCTGGGTGACAGGCAGAGCCCAGATAATGTCACTGTCACATGACAAGTGCTCATGACCTGTAGATCTGGGGTGCTAAGCTCATGGTTTAGGAGAGAGGGTGGGGAGTGGGGGAGTTTTAGCTGCAAGGTGGTTTCACTTGGTTTTGGAGAGCGGGAAAGAAGTCTTATTCTGAGCTTCAAGGCAGATGGTAGCCTGGCACAATTAGGCTTGAACCCAGATGCGTCTCTGTGGACTCAGAGCTGGCTTTTGGGTATGGCCCATACTTGCTCTGCCTACCCCCCAAGTCAGGCTCCGGCCTGGAGGTGGTGGGCCAGGACTGATGCTGGGCTCCCGGGTCAGGACCAGCTAGCCATGTCCAATTCAGAAATGACCCCAGACTCCTTGCCCTCTCTCAGGGCAGGGGAGTGGCGAGAAGGACCATTCACCTCTGGTTCCAACATGGCCAGCATTTGGAACTTACATCAAGCCTCTCCCGTATGGGTTTTTTTTTTTACGTTTTGACCAAAGGGAGGGAAAAAAAGCCTCTCCTTAAAAACTCCAGGGCAGGTCACCCAAAGACCCATTCTTCCTGGGCTGGTTGTTTGAGGCTGGAGAGGTGGCAGGGGTGAAGAGGAGTAGAGACAAAAGTGATTCTGGCAGTCCCAGGGGACCAGGCAATTGTGGGGCAGGTGGGGGGAGGGGGTCTGGCCAACCTGGTTTGCCAGGAAGCAGGGTTGGATGGCGAGCAGCACGCTGGAGTGGCTTCTAGGCTTGGCTTGGAGATTTCCCCAGGAACGTGACCTCAGGCAAGCACCCTCCCCTCCTTGGTCTCCGTTTGCTCAGCTGTATATTGGGCCACTGATCTCAAGGGGCTCCTTGGTAATGCTGTGTTCCAGGGAGGGTACCAGCTTCTGGGCCTTGGGGTTATGCAGGGAGCTGGGGTTTCTGGCCTGCGGTATCTGAGCTTCCCCTCATTGTTCCAAAGCAAAACCACACCTGGGACAGGGCCATGCAGGGGGAGGGGCTTCGTGTCCTGCACCCCACCCCCCACCCCCAGAGCACTAAAGCTTGGGGACTGGAGTAGGGGTACACTTGACTGATGAAGAATCCAAGGCCCAGAGGGGGCAGCTGACATGCCTGAGATCACACAGCCTTATACCCTCTGGGGTCCCTGACAGAGGAACTCAGGGCTGGTGTGTTTCCTGATGGTTGGCTTTGAGATGAGAAGTGAGTGTATTGATCATTTATTAAGAACCTACTGCATGCCAGGGGCAGGTGATATAAAGTGAAGAAAGCCCATACCTTCCCCTTTAGGAGCTAATAATGGTCTAGCAGGAAAGGTAGGCAGCAAGCCGAGAATGGTGAATGATTGCTTGTGCCAAGTGCTGTGGAGATAGGGGCAAGGCTCAGCACCAGCACAGAAGCAGGAGCAGGGGATGCTTGCTGTTGGGATGGGAATGGGCTGTTCAGGGAGAACATCAAGGAGAAAGTGATTCTGGTTTGGGTTTTGTAGGATGGCTAGGAGTTCATCAAGAAGACAACAGGGTAGAGAGACAGCCTGTCAGATAGAAGGAACAGCTTGTGCAAAAGCAGAGAGATGTGCAGTAGCCCTGTGTTCTGAATTTGTATGTGGCTAGAAGGTTAATATTTGAGAGATGGGGGAACGGGGAAAGATGAATCCAGAGAGATTGTCCTGAATCCACCATTTGGGTGACCTGCCCCGGAGTTTTTAAGGAGAGAAGGCTTTTTTTCCCTCCCTTTGGTTTTCAGAACTTAAAAAAACACACAGGAGAAGCTTGATGCAAATTCCAAATGCTGGAGGAATGGACTGGAATAGAGGGACTATGGTCATTGGGGCCAGAGGAACTCCCGGATACACTTGGCTCTGGACCTTGTCTGGCATCCAGCATGGGACTTAGCCCATAGGCAGAGATCACTATAGAATAAATGAATAAAAGAATAAATGACTTTTTTTTTTTTTTTTTTTTTGCCTGGGACAAAGGGATCCAGAGTGAGAGAGAACACATAAGATGATGACACATATTTGAGAATCACAGTTAATGCAGAGCTCTGTGCCAGGCTCTCTCTGAGTGCCATGCCTTTATTCATTCATGGAATCCTCCCAACCGCTCTGTGAGGTCGCTCCTTTTAGTAGCCAAATTAAAGGAGAAGTAACTGAGGCTCAGAGAGGGGGAGTAACGTACCCAAGGTCATCCCACTAGAAAACGGTAGAAGTGGGATCAGAACTCGGGCTGTCTGGCCCCTGTGGGATTCCCCGTGTCTGGCACAGTGCCCGCTCTGCCCCCCCACCACCCACCCCCGGAACCATGCAGGACCGACACGGTTCCTGCTCCCTGTGGCACATCTGTTCCCCCCGGGGACCCGAGATCTGGCATGAACAACTCTCACCAGGTCCCAGAGCAGCTCTGCTCATTGGACGGTTGCTGGCTGAACACACGAATGACCAGTGGCATGCAGGTGGGGGTAGGGGGCAGGTGTCCAAGAGGGGGCTGTTGCGGCGAGGGCGGGGCCTGTTCCTGTCCCGGGTGGTTTGGCTGGAGCTAGAGGCAGCCAGCGCCTACCCCTCACTCCACCTCGGGCAGCCTGTATCTCTGGGAGAACCAGCAGGTTTTCCAAGGAGACCTGAAATTCCAGAAAATGCACTTGGTTGCATCTAGCCTAATCACAACCATCTGTCTGCCGGGCTCTGTGGCTCGCCCTCCTCCTGTCCCCCCTGGCACGCTTTCCCCGGGCGTCTTTAACAATCGGGAGCCGCGCTCGAAAGTTTCCTTGTCAGGGTAGAGTGGCTGTTGCCAAGAGCCTTCTTTGATGCAGAAAATATATCCTGAAGGTACTTTGTCAGATGTTTTTATATTAAACATTCTCCCTCCATGCCCTTGGCTGCCAAGGGAAGCGGAGATGCATCGCTTTCCCAGTTGCCCTTTGTGGAAAGAATTCCTGGTGTTTTATGGGCCCTTTCCCCACACCACCCCTGTCAGGGCCTGGCACCCTCAGCTGGAGAGGGGAAGGCCTTGCGGGTGGCACCCCTGCAAAGCAGGGGCTGCCCTGGCCCGAGGGAGCGACGCTATTCACCCGTGGTAGAAGCTTCTGGGTTTGGAAAAACAAAGGTCTCATGTCTGGAGCAGACATCAAAGCCACTGCCCCAGACTGCAAGGTGAACCATTGCCAGGACTTCAACTGATCTTTAAAAGGAGAGGTAGGAGCTCAGAGATAGGAGCCTGGAAACCATTTCAGTCTCTCGGAGTAGTCCAGAGTTGTGCCCACACGGGACAGAGCTGGGAGCCACTGGGCTGGTGGGCCTTCTGTGCGAGGTTGGGGGAGAAGGTGGGGAGGTGGGCTCCTGCACACAGCCTGGAACTGGGTTGGTGGGTAACTGTGGGCAGCAGGGAGTGTCAGGAGCGGGGCAGGGGCCAAGTACACCTGTTCTCCCTCTGGCTCTGGTCTCTTGGGCCGAACAGGCTGAAATGGGGGCACCCAGAGGCACCCCTGTAGACAGGCTGTCCGTAGTAGCCCATCAGGATGTATGTATCCCCGCGAGTCCCATACTGTGTCTCTCCCCACCCCTCCGCCTGTCTCTACTCACCTTCCTCGGTCCTCTGGTCTGCCGCCATCTGGTGCTGAGGCCATAGGCTCCCCGGTTGCCGCATGGGGTCCCAGCCTTACACTTAGTGGCTGTGTGGGCTTCTGCAAAGCTCAGATCTGCTCTGCGCCTCAGGCTCTGCCCTGCTGGGCCGAGGGCTGTGGAGGGTCACTCCAGCCCACCCCCAGGAGGAGAGGGGGCGCTTTACAAAGCACGGACTCCAGGCGACTCTCAGGGGGCAGAGGTGGGGAGTGGGGTTTGAGGGGCAGGGCCTGGGTCTTCTCTACTTCGTGCCCAGCTCAGGGCCTGGTGTGTAGTAGATACTGGGATTGTGTCTGTGATTTACAGAAACCCCCATCCCCCAACCCCAGAGGGTTTAAAACAGAACAGATTTCATGGGGATACCTGTGGCTTCTCCATACCCCTAGACTCTCTTATGTTGTCTGTCTTGGGCTCAAGGAAACCCTGATTTGGGTTGGGGGAGTCCTGCCTCTGGGGCACTCACTGCTCTTAGACCTGAGAGAGGAGCCGAGAATGGCAGAGAGGGCCCAGTGCCTCCTACCAAGCTGCCCAGCTCTGTCTTAGCTGCCTGTCCTGTTCCCCACAGGGCAAAGGCTGGAGAGAGCCCCAGGGGTTTCCTCTTGAGTTTAATGGTAGTGCCGTACCTGGCTTGGGGGGCCAGGAAACCCAGCTCCCGGTCCTGGTTCTGTCCCGCATCTCTAGGTGGTCTCAGACTGCTTCCGTTTGGCTTCTCCATCTGTAAAATGAGTCCATTGGTCTGACTCATAGGTTCTCAATCCTCTTTGCACATTAGAGTGCCCTAAAGAGTTCCTAAAAGGCTCAGACCCATTCTGGAGTGGTTTCGGAGGGACCCACCATCAGGATTTAAAAAAAAAAATTCCTCAGGTGACTCTGATATGCCGCCAGGGCTAAGAACCCAGGTCTAGAGGGACTTAGAGCGTCCAGGCCATCTTCCCCTCAAGGCAGAAGCCTGTTCCATAGCTGGGCCCCCAGCCTGTACTCCATCACTTCCGGGGATGGGTGCTCAAGGCGTCTTAAAACAGGTGGTGTAACTCCCAGTTTTCGAGTAAGAAAACTGAGTGTGGGAGGTGGTGAAAATGATTTGCTCTAAGTCAGCTAGAGGCGAGCAGACGTCTGACGAGAGCTCCTCCACGAGGCGGGTGTAACTTCCAGCTTCTTCAGTAAGGTGCTTTCTCCAGCGGCCAGAGGCAGCCCCACCTGAGCCCTACCCTTGTTGCTGGGACGCCTCCTTGGTGTGAGTAAAAAGGAATACGTTCCACTCAGCTCTGCCCAGGCCTGCTTCTGGACCTGGAGGTCAGGTGTGGAGTCAGGTGTATGGGTGATGGGCTACTCGGGGACCCTGCAGGGCAGGGGTGGAAAGCCCAGCCTTGGGGGCCAGACTGCTGTGTACATCACTTAGCCTCCCTTTTGCAGCCTTACTCCACTTCTCCCGAGCGGGCCTGGCAACACCTCACAGACCCCACGGAGGCCCCGTATGTAGGGTGCCTGGTGCGCATTTGATTTTCCGTAAATGGTCATGAGGTGACTTCGTAACCGAGTCTCAGCATGCGGGATAGAATTGCATGAAAGACAAGGTCCCCAAGGTAGGGCCTTCTCAGGAAACTTAGAATCTGATTGGAAGGATGTGGGCTGGGGAAGAATATTACTTCCTAGCGAGGCAGCTATAGTGAATGCTACTTCCTAAGGGAGCAGGGCAGTCTGGGAGACGGCAGCTGCCCAGGGCGGCCACAGGGGATGCTGGGAGTGGAGCTGGGGCGAAGGTCAGACAGAGGGTTTTACCAGGCCACAGGGGAAAGGGCATCCCAGTTCTCGGGGCCTGCTGGGCAAAGGCAAGGCCGTGTGAAGATGCTTCTCTGGGAATGGGAGTGACCCTGGCAGGGCTGTAAGAGGTGAGGCCTATGGCAGGGCCTCGAATGCCAATTCAGGGATGGCCAGACTTTTCTCTGGGGTGAGCCACAGCTGGGTATCCCAGGAATACTTCTGACAGATGGGTGGATTTGACTGTATGCTTCGAGGATGGGTTTGTATGGCCCAAGATTATACAGTTTTATTTGTTTAATGTAAACTTTTTATTAATGTATATATGTGCAGAAAACCACATACATCACAAGGGAACAGGTTTTCCAGACTGAACGTGTTTGTGTTACTATCGCCCAGATCAAGAAACATAATGTGACCTCAAAGGCCCCCTTTTATGTGCCTTTCCAGTCATTTCCCACTGCCCCGCCCCTTCCACGTGGGTACCTGAGCTCTGTTCTGACTTGGAATACCACAGGCTCATCTTCCTCTTTCTGAAGCTGGTACAAATGGAAACCTATACTGTGGGCTCTTCTTTTTTTCCTTTGTTTAATTGAGGTGTAATTGATGTCTGCCATTGTATTAGTTTGAGGTATACAACATGACTTGGTATATGGATATATTATGAAATGATTAGTGCATAAATTTAGCCAACATTCATAAACACCTAGTGACAATGTTTTTTTCTTGCGATGAGAACTTTTAAGGTCTACTCCCTTCGCGACTCCGAAGTACACAATCCAGGAACATTAACAGTGTTGTGCATTTTATCCCCCTGGGATATTTATCTTCTGACCGGAATCTTGTACCTTTTTTTTTTTTTTTTTTAAAGATTTTATTTATTTATTTGCCAGAGACAGAGAGAGCGAGCACAGGCAGGCTGAGTGGCAGCAGAGGCAGAGGGAGAAGCAGGCTTCCGGCCGAGCAAGGAGCCCGATGTGGGACTCGATCCCAGGACGCTGGGATCATGACCTGAGCTGAAGGCAGCTGCTTAACCAACTGAGCCACCCAGGCGTCCCCGGAATCTTGTACCTTTTGAGCACCGTCCTCTACCCCCTTGCTTCTGATAGGCACCCACCCACAGAGCCTGTGGGCTCTTTAACATGACAGAATGTTCTCAAAGCTCTCTGTATTGCTGTGAATGCCTGTGGTCGATCATTCATTGCTGGATAGTACCCCACGGGCCCACGCCTCGGCTCTCCTAGGCTGATGGACCCATCTGACTACCGATAGGCACCTGGGCAGTTCCCAGTTTTTGGGCTCCTATCCGTGACGGAACAGTAAAGATTCTCGGACAAGCCTTTCTGGGGACATGAGGACATCTAGCTGGGAGTGGGATCACTGGGCTGTGCATTACGTGAGGTCAGCTTTATTCCATTTGCTGCCTGGCTGTTGTACCCTTCTAGGATGAACACTCAGTTCATCCCACCCATTTTACAGATGAGACCGGAGAGGGGTGGTGTCTGACCTTGGCCGGCACAGCTCCCAGTGGATTCAGGGCCCCACACCCTACCTCCCCGCTTCACCCCTAGGGTAGGATTTTTAGCTCCCTGCCCTTCCCGAAGGGCCTGGGCAGTGCACACTGGGAAAAACAAAAAGGAGAAAAGAGTGAAAGGAAACCAAACATTGGAAAAGAAGTGTGTTTCCAATAAACTGGGCCTTTCACCGGTAGCCAAACTATTACATTCCTGGGCCCTGGGAGCCGCTGGCCGGGTTTGCTCCTCTGGGCTGTAAATCTTGCCCGGCGTCGGGCTAGGACTCTTGCAGCATCCCTGGGACACACAGACAGGCAGTGTCCTTTGGGGACTCCGCTCCTTGGGCGTCGGGGTGACCTGTCGTTGTTTGGGTGGGCTGGCTCTGCCCCAGGGGGGCCTCTGACAACAGAGCAGCCAAGCCCTTCTGAGGGAGCAGTGTGTGAGTTACCGTAAGAGATTTTCTCTGCCCGCCCACCCCCTCCCTTTCTTGGGTGCTTTGATGGGTTTGAGGTGTTTATAGGCTTGATTCATGACCGAGTTACCAGGGTTTTCCACGGAAATAACTTATTAAAGGGGCCGTGCACACAGCGACATTGATGTCTGCAGAGGGGTGCGCATCAAAGGCGGCCCTCCTTCTGGAGCCAGGCAGTTTCACTGGCCGCTGCTCAGCCACGGCCCAGGAGGGGCAGGAGGGGGCGGGCCTCGGCTGCAGGAAAAACACTTGGGCTTAAGAAAACACTCCCCAGACAAACCCAAATTCAGGTCCATGGAGAAAAAAACAAAAAAGGAGAGGGGAAAGTGAAAGCCCAACATTCCGGGCCAGCCCTTCGTCGGACCCTCCTGCCCAGATGTGGGGACGCATGTGGGTACCCGGCTGACGCATGGTGCCTGGACCTTCTGCTGTCATGCCTGCACCTCCCCTTGGCCCCAGGCTGTTGCTTGGAAGGCAGTGCCAAGGCTGCGGGCTGCTTGCTGCTTTTTGCCAGCGATAGGGTGGGGGAGACGTAAGGGCTGGAGGGATCTTTTGGTTCTCCCCTTCCTGAGAGCTCCTTTCCTTTGATTTTATCACATCTGATTTGCCCTTTGAGGCTGACCAAAAGCCTTCCTTTTCCAGGAAGCCTTCAGGGATTGGGCAGCCCACAGTGGCTGCTTCTTTTTTTTTTTTTTTTTTTTCCCTTCTTTTTTCTCAACATTCAGTGGTTTTCACCTCCATACTGTTCCCTTGCCAGGATTCAACTTGGCTTTGAGTTTATCCTTGTCCCGGAGCAGACTGTGTGAATGCCTTCTAGACAGGACCTGGGTCTGCCTCTGTCCCTCACGGGTGTGACCAGGAAACTAGTAGCCCTGGTCCCTGGCCTAGCCCACCTCGTGTAGGAAGACATGGTTTGGAGACATTCCCTGAAATTCAGTCCTGGCTCTTTCACAGAAATAACAATTGTCGTAGAAATAGTAATAATAATAACCAAAATTTGAGGGTAGAACATGTGGCATACATGGTACATGTTTCTTGAGTTCCTTATGACCTTTCAGTAAGGTAGGTTGTGTGACTACGTATCCCATTTTATAGATGAGCCGACTGAGGCTCATAGGGGCAAAGTCATTTACCCCAGGGGACAACAGGCTAATTAGTGGCAGAAGTGGGTTTTGAACCCAGATTTGGCTGATGTCAGAGCTTGTGTCCTTGGATAAGTCGCTACCCTTCTCTGGGTGGAACCACCCCCTCATTTTGTTCATGAGTTCACAGACTGGTTGCAGAAACAAGACAAGCCCTCATAAGGCTGCACAGGGTTTAGTGTTTGTTTTGGTTTATGAAGATATAATCTGTATACAGTAAAACTTTTGAAAGTGTACTGTTCTAGGAATTTTGACAGTTAATGAAACTGCTGCCACACAGTTAAGGTACAGAACATTTCCATCATCCCCCAGAAAGTTCCTTGGTTTCCCTTTGTGGTCAGCCCTTAACCCCAGCCCCCAGCTGCTGGAAACCCCTGATCTGATTTCTCTGGAGTTTTGCCTTTTTTTGAAGAACAGAAGTTTTTAATTGTGCTGATGTCCAGTTTATTAATTGTTTCTTTTCATGCTTTTTCTGTTGTATAAAGAACTCTGCCAAACCCATAGTCATAAAGATTTTCTCCTATGTTTTCTTCCAAACATTTTGTAGCCTTAGGTATTTAGGTTTATAATCCATGATAAGTGAATTTTTGTATCAGGTGTGAGATAAGGGCCTGGATTCTGTGTGTGTGTGTGTGTGTGTGTGTGTGTGTGTGTGTGTGTGTGTGTGTCTAAGTCCACTTATTCTAGTACCATTTGTTGAAAAGACTGCCCTTTCTCTTTTGAGTCTTCTGAGTCATGTTGGCCCCTTTGTCAAAAATCAGTTGATCTTATGCACATTCTCCTTCTGGACTCTACTGTGTTTCATTTTCTACCTGTCTTTCCTTTTACCAGTACCACGCTGTCTTGATTACTGTGGCTCCATAGTAAATTTTAAAAGTGGTTAGCATGAATCCCCGACTGGTTTTTTTTTCAGAGTTTTGACTATTCTAAGCATTTGCATTTTTCTGTTAATTGTACCATCAGTTGTGGATTTCTACAAAAAGACCTGCTGGGATTTTGATTGGGATTGTATTGAATCTATAGATCAGTTTGGGCAGGACTGACATCTTGACAAAATTGAGTCTTCCCATCAATGAATATGGTATATCTCTACATATATTTAGGTCTTTGATTTCTCTCATCAGAGAATACGGATCTTGCACATCGTTGTTAAATTTTGCCAATGTAGTTTACATTTCTTGGTACTTTTATAAATTGTAAGTAATTTTCCAATTATTACTAATATATAGAAACACAGGGTTTTTTTGTTTGTTTTGCTTTGTTTTTAGAAACACAGTTTTTAAAAATTGACTTTATATAAAGCACAGGATTTTAATGGCTTGGGTGCTTGGTATTGGGTACCATGTTTTGGAGGGAGAGTTGCAAAATGGAGATTTTTTTGTTCTCCTGGACTCTCAGGAATGTCACCTCTGTCCCATGACATTTTCTAAGATGGTCAAGTGTGAATTTTTCCTACTAAGACATGTGGCATCTTGGGTGAGTTGCCACAGCCTCCGTCTGTGAAATGGAAAGCGTTGGAGAGAACTGGATCAGATGACCTGATGAGATCCCTTCCAGCTCTGAGCTAGATGTTCACACTAACTATGGGGTGGGAGCTTTGGAAGGGAGCTGAGTCCTGATCCAAGGGAACCCTCTCCTTATTGCACAGAACTGAGAGGGGAGGATATGTGCCTGGGGTCGCACAGGGGATGGGTCTCCTGTTCTCAAATCCAGTCCCTCACCACCCCCCACCCCGATTCGGATGGGGAAAGACGGTGCAGCAAGACAGCCCAGCGGGAGATGACTCCACAGCTGGGAGGGAGGGAGAGGCTGGGGAGGCGGCCATTAGTGCTGGCAAGCCATGAAGCTGCCAGGCGCTATGACCCTCAGAAGTGGCCAGTTCACGTTTGGCTGTTTTCAAAGTATAAAAGCACCATGCTTGGAAATGCGGGTTTTGGCTGACCTCACCCCAAGTGTGGAGTTTAAAGGCCTTTGTAACTCTTTGGTTTGGAACCGGGTCTGGGCATGGCTGAGGAAAACACTGGAACCCATTAGTGCTCGTTCCAGTTGCTCTGCCTTGAGGAGACGGAAGCAGCCTCCTCTCCCCTTAGCACTACAGACAGCCCAGGAACCTGAAGGGTACAGCAGTGGGGAGAAGGGAAGGGAGAGGTGGCAGGTCCATTGGCTATCGAGGACCTAGCCTGGCCTTGGTTGGATAGTGCCAGGAGCAGCTCGGCTTTTAATGCCTGTTTGCTTTGATATTCCTGGTACCTCTCTGAGTTCTCCCATTCTACAGATGAAGAAACTGAGACTCAGGTTTCACTTCTCTATCAGAGTCACACATGGAGCAAGTGAAGGAGCTGTGAATCAGACCCAAGTTTTCTCTGAGCTCAATAGCTGTTGGACCAGGGCTGCTGATGGGCACGGGTTTTCTGTGGGGTGAGGAAAATGGCCAGGGACTCAATAGTGGGGATGGCTGAAGAACGTGGTAAGTGTACTCAGTGCCACTGAACTGTATGTTGAACAATGATTAAATGGTGGTTAATTTCATATTAATGTGTATTTTACAACCATTAAGGGAAAAAAAAGCTGTGTGTCCTTTTACCCATCCATGCTGCCTCTCTCCACAGCAGGCTTTTTGGCCTGGGTGAGTGTGGGCCATCACACCTGTGCCTCCTGGTTGGTGGGAATGCCTGGGCTCCAGGCAGAAAGGCGGACAGGGGCTTTGGCCAGTGGAGAGCTGCAGCTGGGTTGGCTGTTGATGCCATCCTCTCCTTTAAGGATAGAAACTTAGACCCTGGCAGGATCCCCAAGAGGATGCTGGGACACTGTCCCAGAGCTCTTGATCCACACAAAAGAGGTGGGACCTGGGGTGACCATGGCTTGCTGGCCACCAAAGCCGTGCCATAGTCCAGGGCTGGGCTGGGGCCAGAGCGGCTGCCCTGGTGCCCGCCCGGTTGGCCTCTGGTCCCTGTCCCTTGGCACTGCTGACACTTAAAGCTCTTTCCCCCACAGGGCCTTCCCCTTTGGGAGGGAAGTCAGGGAGGGAAGTCAAAACCAGACTGCCCCCATTTTTTTGGAGATGCATAATGAAGGATGTAGGGGAAATGATATGAGGTACTTCAGCCAAAACAAACAAGCAAATAACTAACTAAAAGGGGCTCCACGAAGCCATATTGGTAATTGTTGAATCTGAGTGAGTCAGCTTAGGTTGGGTTCTTAGAAGCAGAACCTGCGAGGGTGTTGTGGACACACATGGCCTACGGGGAGGCATGTTCTCAGGAGGAGGGCATGAGGGAGGCAGGACGGGGCAGCAGGGATGTGGCCTCAACTGGAGGCCAGCCTTGGGCTCGCCCATAGGGAGCTCTGGAGTTGGCACTGCACCGTGAGCCAAGGGGTCAGCCTTCTGTTCCCACATCGGTTGTTGGCCGTCAACACATGCATGTGTGTTAACACATACGCACACATACCCCCGTGTTGGGGGGGCTCTAAACGCCTGACCAGGACACTGTTCCCATAAGGGGCATCTGGGAGCCATTAGGGGCCCCGACCTCCCCGTAGCCGGGGATTAAAGGAGCCCCGGGTGGGACAAGCAACAGCACCCACTACTTGGATATAGATGGGAGTCTCTAGTCTTTCTACTTTGGGGGTATGGTTGAAAACTTTCAAAATGGGAAAAAAGAAATCTCTGCTGAAACAAGCTTTTGAGAAGGAAGGAAGAAAAAAGGGGACTCATGCCTGCTTGTGCTGGCTTTATGCCAAGCACCCCACTGCCTTCCTCCACCTGGGTGATTTCCCTGATCCGAATGGGGTAGTCAAGACTCAGAAACATTGAGTAGCCCTGAGTCTAGGGGTTGCCGGATTGAGCAAATAAAAATACAGGCTATCCAGTTATAGCTGAATTTCAGATCAACAGCAGCAACAAGTTTTAGTGGAAGCACGTCCCAGGTTGTGTTTGGGGAAAAGTTGTTTGTTGTGTACCTGAAATTCAAATTCTAAGGGGCACGTTGCGTTTTGCCTGATGGCGCTGTCCAGGTCACGTATCTATAAGGTGGGGAGCTAAGAATTACAGTCAAGTGAGGCTGACGCTAAAGGCTTATGTTTTTCAACCCTGAAGAGTACAGCACTCACAAAAGGTGTTTGGAGGCAGCGTCTTGCCAGGGCCTCATATAAGGGTACCGCCAAGAGCAGAGCCCGTTAGAATCATGTGGTCGGCTCTGGAAAATTCTGATGCCTGGGTCCTGCTCCAGACGAACGTAGTCTTAGTCTCTTTTGCACCCCTCCACCTTTTTGAAAGCACCCCAGGTGAATGGAAGGCTCATTGGCCTGGGCCCCCAGCTCCCCATGTGCACGGAACTGGAAAGGCATACACCGGAGACCAAGAGGAACGTACCCCATAGCACCTGCCCTGTGTTGGGCCCAGGAATGTGTTTGCGAGAGGCAGGGAGCCTGGCCCCGTTGGCCACCTTCCCCACTTCAGCATCCTCCCACAGCTCCCTGTCACCTGCCAGCGGAAGTTCGGCCTGGCACACAGACCATGCCTCAGCCTGTCTCGGGCCAGGCTCTTTGATGGCTCCCTCGCCGTGCCGTTCCCTCTGCTGGGAACGCCCCGCCGGGCTGTTTTTGTCCACCTGGCCAACTCCTCCTGTTCCTTCCCAAGGTCCAGCTCACATGCCACCCCATATCGGGAGCTTGCCTTGCCCCCCACAGCAGAGCTTGTCACCCCATCCTCCAGCACCTCGTGGCAAAGACTCAGGGATAGTGGTTCACGACTGCATAGGAATGAGTGAGGGGTCTGCTGGGCCATCTCACTGCTAGCTTGGTACTTGTCCACGTCCGATGGTGGTGCTTGGCACGGCGAGGCACTTAGTAAATGGGTATATGAATTGGAGGGAGAAGGAAAGATTTTGTTGAGGGAATGGAGTCCCATCTTTCCCCATAAGGGTCCCCTCTTTCCTTCTGCTCCTCTCCTTGGCTGACACTTAAGATCATTTGCCTGGAGCCTAGGCCCTGTGCAGGCCAAAGGTAAACAGGTTTATAATGACTTGAGGGGAAAAAAAAAGCAAGTGAGCCAGGAAGTTAGCCAGTGCCAGCTATGGGCCTGGGTAGGTGGAAAAAGGCCCCTGTGGCAGGCCCTGAGCCTTGGAGCTGGGCCCCAGCGGCCTGGGCTGAGCCTCTGCTTCCCAGAACTCCTCTGGATAAACACGGAAGGAAGTGAGGGGGGCAGCCTCCCCCTTTCTGAAACAGGCCATGGCCCAGAAGGAGGCTGAGTGGTTGGGGAGGTGGGGGCCAAGACCCCACTTAGGAGAGGCCTAGGGCGCTTGCGCTTTTGGTATTAAAAGAATTTTTTTTTTTTTAAAATCGTGGTAAAATACACATAACAGAAAACTTACTGTTGTAACCATTCTTTTTTTTTTTTTTTTAATTTTATTTTTTATAAACATATTTTTATCCCCAGGGGTACAGGTCTGTGACTCGCCAGGTTTACACACTTCACAGCACTCACCATAGCACATACCTTCCCCAATGTCCATAACCCCACCCCCCTCTCCCAACCCCCCTCCCCTCATCAACCCTCAGGTTCTTTTGTGAGATTAAGAGTCACTTATGGTTTGTCTCCCTCCCAATCCCATCTTGTTGTAACCATTCTTAATTGTCTAGTTCACTGGCATCGAGTACATTCCGGTTGTGATGTAGCCACAAGCACCGTCCATCCGCAGAACTCTCTTCGTCTTGCATAAGGAGGGCGGCTCTTTGAAGCCTGTTCAATTCTGTTGAAAAATGTAACTGAGAAACAATGTTTTCCACCACCGGCTGGGGCCCGCGTAAATACAACAGCTCCTGCCCTCCAGGAGCTCTCATTCTTGGGGGCGGGGGGAGGGGGGCGGCGGGCAGAGAGGACCATGGCGCCAGGGGAGGTCACGCAGGAGAGGTTTGCAAAGATGCAGCTGGACGTGTGGGGCAGGGGGATGAGGCCGGCCTCGGATTCCTAGTGTGGATCATGTGCCCCCCGTGAACATCGGTGGGGGGAGCGTGAAGCAAGTGTCCCAGCCATCCAACAAGTTCAGAAGGAGAACAACACAGCCACCTTGCTCAGCTCCCTCTCTGCCTGGGTCTCCTGCCACGAGTGTGTGTGTTCATTGTGACGCCGTGCCATGGAAGGTGAAGTTTTCTTTGCCGCCTTCCTCAAGGCCCGTTGGATTAGTATCGCTTTCCCGAGTGGCACCCCTACGCCTACCAAAGTTTCCCAGCCTCCCTGCTTTCCCAGGGAGCAGTTCCGTGCAGGGCTTTGGCTGCCTGTGGGTGCAGAGGACATATTCCCAAGCCGGGCCGGAATGTGGAGGGAGCAGGTCTCCTCGTTTGGAGCAAGGTCACGGACAGTGGCTGTGGGGAGTACTTACGTGGCTCCTTCGAAGCCGTGCAGGTGCTCCTATCGGGACTGGAGGCCCTCACTTGGCGGCAGATGGGACCCAGGTGTGGGTCACTCAACCTGGAAGACTTGAGGACACTGGAGGTGGCCAGTGAGTGTCTGGCATCATGTGTCCATCTTCCCAGGGTCCCAGATGGCCACTGGCAGGACCTCCTGCAGAGAGAGCTCGGTCCCAGTTTGGCTCCCTGGTCTTTCGCCTGGAGACAGAGGCAGGTGGCACTATTCGGGGACGCGGCTGTGCAGGGTGGAGGGCCCTTGGTGAGGGAGAGGTTTGGGGAGGGCTGCCGGCAGCATCATTTTGGTTAGCTTGAAACACACCTCCTGGCTTTCGTTTTCCAGAGAAACTTGTGGCTTATTTATGGACAATTTGGAAAGCATAGAAAAATGGGAAGAGTCGCAAGGAGGGGGCCATAATCCTACCCTTCAGAGATAATCACTGTTACTATTTGGCCTGTTCTGTTTAAATTTTCTTTTCTGTTAACAAAATACAATTTTGTATCCTGCCTTTCCCCCACAGCATTATATAAATATTTTCCCGTGTCGTTAACACTCTTCATAAACATTGTTTTTCACGGCTGCCTTCTATTCCAGCCTGGGGATCTATTAGCGCTGACTTAGCAGCTGGTAAGTCAGACACCTGGCCCCCCCCACCAAGGTGGGAAGATGAACCCCAGCTGTGAGGAGGGCCCTGCCCACGGGGTGCGCTGTGGCTCTGAACTCCTTGGGTTCTCTCTGGCCACTCCTCTGGGCTGCAGTGCCCCCGGCCAACCCTGGCCCCAGGGAGGTAGACGTCCAGCCGGGGTGGCATGACTCACTGCCTCCTTCGAGCTTCAGAAGCCCTGGGCATGAATGGAGGGGCTCATCCAGGAAGCCTTCCCTGGTCACCCCAGCCTGGGGTGGCAGGTGGATGTTTGCCCTCCTCTCTGAAAACCCCGTAAGGGGGAGCCTTCGCACACCCTGCTCAGATGGTGTGTTTGTGGGGTGAGGGTCGTCCCTGCCGTGCCTGGCCCTTTTGCTTCATAGATTATTGGCTTTAGAGGAGGGCCTTGCCATTCACTAGCTGTGTGACTTTGGACACGTTCCATAACCTCTCTGAGTCTTGGTTTCTTCGTCTCTAAAATCAGTGATAATGCCCTGTTTCGCCTGGTTCGTTGGGTAAATGAAAAGAGAGAATCTATCCCAGGTGCCTAGTCCTGTCCTAGGGAACATGGGGGTGCTTGGTCAGTGGTAAGGGTTGTTCTGAGCATCAGCCATGAGACTGTACTGGCCTCTTGTTTCCCCTTTCACCCGCAGGAATGAGCGGCCCTGTGGGGAATGGTTGACCCGAACTGCCGTTGACCTAGCTACAGTTGAATGAACTATCTCTGCTCCCTTTTCTTCTGCCCACACTTTGGTCGGGGAAACTGAGGCCACCCTGAAGTTCTGCCTACACTCCATGACTCTTGGCAGATCCCTGGAGGGTGGCTTAGGGAACGTCTTTAGGGATTCAGGAACACACTGGATACATCAGTTGGTGAGCCAGGGAAATTAGCAGAAACGAGCTCATTTCGATAGCAATGAGCTGAGTCTCCCTCCAGCTGCCAGACATTTATGAGGCTGGCTGGGTGCCGGCAGCCCGAGGCCTCCAACGGCCCCCATCCCTCTGCCTTCCGGCTGGAAATAATTCGTATTTAAAAAATAATAATAATAAAAAAAAATCTCCGTCTCCTCTGGCTTTCTGATTCCTTCAGGCCCAGGTGGGGAGATGGTGGATGCCTTTGCTCTGTGAACTCTGTGCAGGGCAGTCAGACAGGAAAGGTCCCCAGTCGCCCCTCCCATATCTGCTAAAAGGTAGGGACACTCCACCTACCTGAGCAGAACCGCCAAGGGACTTTGCTTCTCAGTGACCCTCCCTGTAGCAAACCCTGCTCTTAGTGAGGGAGGGATTGTTAGAATTCCAGTAGGATCCCGCAAGGGCTTTGGGTCTTTTCCCTTCTCTGGGCCTCAGTTTCCGCATCTGTAAAATGAAGAAGAGATTGACGGGAGGATGTGTGACTTTCAAGCCCAGCATTATATGGACACCGGGGTCCCAGGGTTGAGTGTTTCCAGTCCTGTCCAGGAACCATAATTACCTACGCCATGTGTCGCGTGCAGGTTGTCTGACCTACTGAGTCAGACTCTCTGGGGTAGGGCCCAGCACTGTACATTTCTGGGGTAATTTTTTTTTTATTTTTTAAAGATTTTATTTATTTATTTGAGAGAGAGACAGTGAGAGAGAGCATGAGAGGGGAGAAGGTCAGAGAGAGCAGACTCCCCATGGAGCAGGGAGCCTTATGTGGGACTAGATCCCAGGACTCTGGGATCATGACCTGAGCTGAAGGCAGTGGCTTAACCAACTGAGCCACCCAGGCACCCCTGGGGTAATTTTAAAATTGATACTAAATTAACCTAATATACAACTCACCACGGTAACCAGTTCGTTGGTTCTTGGGATGTTTTCTGGGTTATGCAACATCACCCCTATGGAATTCCAGAAGGAATGTGCATCTTGAATAAGGGCCCCAAGAGATTCTGTTGCCACCCATCCCTTGGGGGGGCCTCTGCGAGCCAGTGTCCCTGAGGGCTTGAGTTGGACCCTTGGGTGCCAGGCAGTGAGGGCCACTCCCTGCTGAGAGAAGCGGGTGTTCGGGATCTCCATGAGCTAAGGTGTGGGGAGGAGGCCAGGGTGGGGGAGGGGGGCCGTGTTCCCCACCCCCAGCTTCTGAGGGGAGCAGGGGCTCTTTCCCCATCTCTGTCTGGTGCATGTCATACCTCGCAAGCCGGTGAACCCTCCCTTACTCAGGTCTGGTGACCCTTTAACTCCCAGCTTGGGATTCTGAGAGTGGCTGGAGCTGCTCTGGGCTCACAGCCAGGACCCTCGCACAGTGATGGCCCACGGGGCTCCTCCCACCCCAGGGACCCCCCTTCTGCTCTTTCTCAGCCCACCCAAAGTGCCCCCTCACTGCCCTGCTTGTGCACCCCTGTTCCAGACACTGTGACCCACCCATGCCACCTCCACCCTCTGTGAATTCCCCTCCAAGCAACTCGGGGCCCCTGAGAACTTTACCCCCTAGCAGACAGGACTTCGACACGGGGGTCACGGAGTCTGAGGGGTAGGGGCAGGGTACTGTAGTTTGCACCTCATCAGTGAAGGGGCCAAGCTCTTTCCCTGGGTGCCCCCCCCGACCGAGGTTGTGTTTGGTGGTCTCTGGTGGGCCACTCCCCCTCAGGCAGGGAGCTCCTGCACAAGGTTCTTGGCGGCCCTCGAGGCTCCGTGGGGTGTCCAGCTAGCCCCGCGGACAGAATGGGACTCGGCCCCCAGTGCTCTTGCTGGGTGACCCTTCCCCTGGGGTGGGGGTGGCCAGATGGCTCTATGCCCCTTCCCTGATGCACCTTATGGCTCTCAGGGTCATCGTGGCTGTCTGACCCTGTCCACAGTCGGCGCCTCTTCCTAGGCCCCCAACCTGACTTAAGGAAGCCCTGGGGATCAGTAGACGTAGCCTTTGCCTCTGGGCTTGGGTGGTTTTACTGAGTGCTTCCCTATATCGTCTGCTCTGAAATTCTTTCCTTGGTGCTCTGGCAGGTCTGGCAGTCCCTCGTGGCTGCCCTTCCATGGTTCGCATATGGTGGGCCACACTCCTGCGTGACCTTTCTCTCCATGGGCCTCAGTTTCTACATAGAACATCACTGTTCCTTTCTAGCCCTGCCCTTGCATGAGTCACCCCTGCCCTGGATATGGCAGCTCCCCAGGGAAGGCTGAGCAGCTGGATGGACACACCTGCAGGGCCTTACTCCTGTGGGATTCCCAGGGTCCCACCCAAACCCCCACTCCCAGCCAATCCCACAAGGTTGACTGGAGTGGCATTCTCTTGGGGTGGCTGCTGGAAGGGCTTGGATGGTGCACAGAAGCCTCTGGGCTGGCATGGAGTCAGTTTCTACATCCGGAAAATGGGTCTCTACCTGAAAGGGCTTTTGTGAGTGGGAAATGAGAAGAGGCATGGGAAGACACGAGCGGATACTGTCTTCTTGGCCGTGAACGTCCCTGATGTCCTTCTTATAGAGACGAGCAAGGGCGGCTCCCAAAGTCACCCTGTGGCTTGTTCATGCAGCCCGTTAGTGAAGGAGCCAGACCCCAGTTCTGCCCATTGCAACAGTACTTCCTCCTCCTTGCCTTTTTTTCTTTTTTAAAGTAACATGTGATCGAAGCAGAACATTTGGAAAACAAGCATGAGGGAAACCCAGGTTATCCTTAACTCTACCACCTGGAAAGGAAATCATTATTATTTTTTAATTAGCTTGGAATATTGTTTTTCTTCTTCTTTTTTTTTTTTTTTTTAAGATTTTATATATTTATTTGACAGAGAGAGATCACAAGTAGGCCAAGAGGCAGGCAGAGAGAGAGGAGGAAACAGGCTTCCTGCTGAGCAGAGAGCCTGATGCGGGGCTCGATCCCAGGACCCTGGGATCATGACCCGAGCCCAAGGCAGAGGCTTTAACCCACTGAGCCACCCAGGCGCCCCGGAATATTGTTTTTCTTGTTCTCTTTCTTAGCAAAAGATGGGCAGCAGAAATCTGCTATATACCCATCTGTCACTAAATGAAAAGAAGGTATAGCCACACACACAGTGCATGTAGCTGGGTGCTTGGCCACATCGAGAACGTTTCCTTAACTCAGCAAATATTCTGTGTGCCTTTTAACGGTTCTTAGTATTCCAGCTCACGGCTGTGAAGCATTTACTCACAGGTCCCCAGGCCTGGACATGGAGGTTGTCACGGCGATTTTGTTTTTCATTTTTTAACTATCATAAATGCTGTGGCCTGGCGAGCATCTTTGTACCAATGTCTGTGTGCATCGCTGGCGGCTTCCTTAGGGTAAGTTCCTAGAAGCGGGACGGCTAGGTCAAAGGCCAGGCACGTTTAAGGTCAGAGTGCCCTCCGGAAAGGCCGTATCCGTTTTCTCCCTCAGCAGCCGTGGAAGAGAGACGGCCCAGATCTTGTAACTCACAACCCTTGCTATTTCCAAACCGTGAGCCCAGAAAGAGTTGGAAAAAAGAAAAGAAAAGAAAAGAAAACCACCGAGCTGGGAGCGACTTCCTGCCAGAGGAAGGGAGGCATTTGGTAAATAGACCACTCCCAGTTTTTGAGTAGATGCTCTGAGGCCTGCCTTTGGGCCAAGCCACTTGGGAACATGCAGAAAAGCCGAGAGCTGGTCCCTGGTCCCATCCAACTGGTCCCTGAAGGCCACGGAGCATCAGCTGCGGGCAGGGGACAAGTTCAGGCTGAGGGCAGGGCTCCCGCCGGCCGCCAGGGGCCACCTCCATCCCTGGCATCTGGTTCAGTGCTTGGAAGGACAAGAGGGGTGGTGAATATTTGTGGAATAACAAAAAGCAGCGTGTACCGACGGAAGCCGGCGTGAGCTCTTTGAAGTAGGGTTTGAGTCTTGTTGGCAGCTGGCTCTAACTCGAGCCTAGAACGAGCCTAGAACGGTGCCCATTCTCTATAAACACTGGCTGGGCGAACCAAGGCTCCACAGGGCAGATGAATCCAAGAAGGTGGTGAAGGGGCGGTCCAGCTCTCGTCACGGGGCTGCTGCTGCTCCATCCCCCAGCCCTCCCGTCAGTGCTAGAAAGCACGGGTTGGGGATCTGGGTGCCCCCACTTCTGTGTGAGTGGGCTAGTTGCTTCCCTTCACCCCCGTCTGAGCTCGACTTTCTCAGTGGCCTGGACTTTGTTCTCAGGGTCCCTTCTGGCTCTCCAGATGAGAATCTCGGTGTCTGTGGACAGGATGGAAGCAGGGAAGAGTGTCACATCCAGTAAGATGGGGGCTCCCACTGGTGAGCTCGACTCAGCCCTGGTCCTGCCCCATCCCTCAGCAGGGCCCTCTCAGGTGGCTGGTGGCACTGCCCTGAGGAGAGGATCTGGAAATAAGGTGATCCAGCCCTTCTCCAGCAGTGTCCTTCTGTTTCGAATAAGGTGGTGGATTGTTTGTTTGAGAGAGGAGAGGCCCCAGCTAAACATCCTGGTTTTAGAGTCCTAAGTGCCAGCCCCTCCACTCCTCACCCCTGCCCTCCATCCCTGCCCCTCCCCCGCCAACCCGGGAGGCTTCTTGGGCAAGCCCAGGGCTCTGCCTCTCAGCTTGACTCCCCCACAGCCACCCTACCCTGCTCCCCTCCTGAGCCCCACAGTAAAACTGCTCCTGGTGGCTCCCTTCTCCCTTCTGGCCTCTTCCGCTCCACTTGATAACCCACTCTGCCCCTCTGCTGTGAGGCTAAGAGAAGCTCTTCCTGCTGGAGGAATGCATTTTGCCACCTTGGACTTGTAGCCTCAAGATCTGCACCCTGACCCCATTTCATCAGTGAGGACACTAAGCACCAGAAAATCGAAGCTTCTTGTTCAGAGCCCCTGGTGCAGCAGTGGCCTGGCACAGCACAGAGAATCAGCCTGGGGAAGCCGGGGTCCCAGCCCAGCCTCTGCCCTCCACCTGTAGCGGGACTGTGGACAAGTCCCCTTTCCTCTCTGGGCCTCAGCTTGCTCATCCACGGAGCGAGTGGGTGCGTGGTCGATGAGCTCTGGAGCTCCTTTCCACCTCTGCTGCTCTGTCTCTAGGTGAGGATTACACGGCATCCGGCGCAGGGGGGGTGGCGGGGGGGGGTGGTTCTGGCAGTGCCTGCGGTGGGGGGGTTCTGGCAGTGCCTCCGGGGCCTCATGGCACCCCCACCCCTCCCTTGCGCCCCACTTCCTGCAGCCAGTTTGGAGCCAGAGACAAAGGCCTGCTCTGGGTAGAAGGTGCGGCCCGTGGGGATGTGTGCCGGTGCCTGGCTGGCGGGCCCTGATAAGAGCAGAGGCTCCCTGTGAATCAGCGGGAGGTGCTGGTAGGGGGGATGATAGGGTGCACTGGCGCCTGTCTCACCAGCCTCTGCCCACCACCCCCTGCCCCAGGACCTCCCCAAGCCCCCTCATACAGTGAGAGGTTTTGTGGAAACGTTGGACCTGCAGACAGCAAGGGACACAGCAACTGTGACTTTGGTGACTCTTGTCCTATTACCTGTCTTCAAGGCTGGGAGTTCTCCGGGCCCAGCAAACCTGGGATTCAGAAGGCCAGAGGACTCTGGGGTCCTGTCCTAGCATGTGGGACGATGTGTAGGATGGGACGTGTGTGGTTTCTGGGAGTTAAAGGCGAGCTGTTTGTTCCACATCCTCAAGGACCCTGACTTCACCCTATTGTTCATGATGCTGACACAGAGGCTCCGAGCTCCTCTCTGGGTTTGCCCTGGGGTGGGGGGTTCCTGGGGTTGGCAGTAGGGACCGGGGGTTGGGACTAATGTGTACCTGCTAATGAAGAGGCATCCACTTGTTTGCTCACTAAGGGAGGATGTCATTTTGGGACAACCTCTTGCTCCATGCGCGGGCTTTTGTATCTTAAGTTTTGTCCAGCCGAGGCTTGGCCATTTCTGCCTACAGCCGACTTCAGCCTGGGTGGCTCAGTGGGTTGAGCCGCTGCCTTCGGCTCAGGTCATGATCTCAGGGTCCTGGGATCGAGGCCCGCATCGGGCTCTCTGCTCAGCAGGGAGCCTGCTTCCCTCTCTCTCTCTCTCTGCCTGCCTCTCCATCTACTTGTGATCTCTCTCTGTCAAATAAATAAATAAAATCTTAAAAAAAAAAAAAAAGTTGCAGAGTGAGTGGAGTGAACTTCATAGAGGTTGAACAGAACACCGCCCCCCCACCGGAATGCAGGGCAAACGCAGGTGACTCGGGGCTCATCGGACAGTGCGAGGTTTTCTGGTGGTCATTTCTGCTCCGGCCACCATTTCCCTCAGAGGGTTGACTGTCCTGCATGGGAGCCACTCACCTGCCCTTCTCATCCCTGCAGACATGGCCAAAAGTTTTCCCCGAGAGCCTTTTGGGTCCTCCCCCTCCCCTCTGCCCCAGCGCTGGGCTGTGTTTAGAGGGCACACACAGCTACCCCCAGACCCTAAATTGCCCCCCCGAATCCAGACCTCTCCCCAAATCATGAATCCCTCCCGGGCTCCATAAATCACCCTAAGAGTGCATTCCTTGGGGGATTTGTAAAATAATCAAAATATTTGGGGAAAAGACCTTAAGATTACTTATGGCTATTAGTGGGATCCATATATTTTGGCACCAAGCATGGCTTAATTGAAAAAATATGTGTGCTTGGTGATTTCTTTCTTTCCTTTTTTTTTTTCCTCCTTCTTTTTTTTTATAAGGAGTAATCCCAGAGAGAAGGGTGGTTAGGGGAAAAAAACCAGGGAGGAATTGAATATCAAAAGGGTTTGTGTGGCGGAGCTGTTTACAGAATTGTGGAAAATATAATGCTAAATGGAAAGTAAGCCCTGCCTATATAGTCCGGGATTATTAATAGAACTGAATTACCACGCACATAATGAACCTTTTAAGAGACCTGGGACAGCTTTCCCCGTTGCAAAACTAGTTTCCTTCGAATAGCACCATTCACACTGCTAAGGGCATTGGGTTACAACAATAAATAAAATGAACAGTGCCCTGAGAAATTCAAGGAATGCACAAACGTTTCAGTGATTAAGTATGAGAAAACACTACTTAAACATTTAATTGAATCGCGTACTTTCATCTTTAAAATGTGAGTGTTTGAACTGCCACCTGAACCTTTCTCTTCACTTCATTAGTTTGCCAGCCTCCTGGGGGGAGGGGTCATGCTCCCACCCCTCCCCAGGCTTTTCCCCTTCCCTGCAGCATCCCAGCTCTCTTTGGCCCGAGATCATCAGGAAAAGGAGACTGGACCGGGAGTTGCTGTAAAGAGAGCTGTAGAGATGAGGTGGGCTTTTCCAAATGCCCCGGCTTGGTGTTGGCTTGGGGAGCCTGCATCAGTCACTGCCCTGTCCTGAGACTCAGTTTCTCCTCTGTCGAAAGAGAGGCTCAGATTAGATAGGGGCTCTGGATCTTTGTCCCAGGACACGTGCCTGGTGCCCAGGTTCCCCAGGTGCTAATGCGATGCCTTCCTGGTTAAAAATGATTGGGGTAGGAGCTCCTGAAGGCCCTCTGGGGTCAGGTGAGGCGACAGGAGGTCACGGACACAGCGAGCACGGTGCACTTCCTGGGGCAGGGCTGTGTGTTTACTGCTTGCTACAAGTTGCCTCATTGAATCCCCCTGGATTAGGGACTTTATGACTCTAATCCTGGGAGGTGGGTCTGCACTGATACCTGCTGAAGGAGGCCTGGCCCCACGCCGGGTGCCGGGCATTGAGTCTGTGTGTGCGCACAGTGGTTCCAAGTTTCCGGGACAGTGGATCCGGCGAGGGCCTGCTGACACTTTGGGCTCAGCGTCAGAGAGCCGGGGAAGATCACGGGTCTGCAGCACACGTGCCACACTTGGCCAGGTGCTGTGCTTCGAGGTTAATGTGTACAGATGAGAAGCACACGTAGGCAAGCCCTTGAACGTTCACTGCAGGCGGGGTTGTGGGTTGCTCCCCGGAGGTTAACCGGTGGCCCTCCCCGGGTGCCTGGCCCGCCCCGGGCTTGCTCTGAGCTGCTGCGGAGGACGCAAAGAGGCTCTGCTCAACCCTGCCCTTGAGGGGCTCCTTTTAGTCTGTTTTTAACAAGGCAGAGGAGCCGTGTGACCTTGGCTAAGTCATCTGTCGGGAAGACTCATAACCTTTTTCTAGATGTCTGGGTACCGCCCCCGGTACCAAACATCTCTTTTTTGGTGAGAAACTTCATGAACTATTTCATGCCTCACCTCCCAGCTACAATGGGGGCTCCTCGGGACAAGGACAAGTGTACCATGTGGCTAGTCTACTCAGAGAATGGGCACTTATGGGCACCTCTCAGGAGCCTGGCCTGTGCCTGGCACGGGGGTGCAAAGCCAAGCAGACCCAGCAGCCCCTGATCTGTGGCACTTCCTGTCTGTCCAGGAGCTTGGGCTGGGGAATAGCTCCTGCAGGCTGCGATACGTGTGGTTCCCGGCCAGTGTCTTCTTAGCTTGGCTGTTCCCAGAAGCAGACCCTGAGACAACAATTCAAGTGCACAGTTCATTGTGGGGGGTGAGGTGTGATGGCTGGACTCCGGAGGCAGCAGTAGGAGAGATGGGGAGGGGCAGTGTGGGGAGCACTAGGAAGCCAGGTGCCTCTGTGAGCACTTGGAGCTGAACCCGGCTGCAAACTTGGGAAACGGTATCCAGCTCTCCTCAGGGTTATCCCGCCTGAGGGGCGAGGGAGCTGGGGCATTCATCCTCCAGGCCTGGGGTGTCCATTTCTAGCCCTTGGTGGTCGTCGGGCAAAGCAAGGTGGCCAGGGCGTGGGCTTCAGATAGAAGCAGGTGTGGGGGGCGCCTGGGTGGTTCAGTGGGTTAAAGCCTCTGCCTTTTGCTCCGGTCATGATCCCAGAGTTCTGGGATTAAGCCCCGAATTGGGCCCTCTGCTGGACAGAGGGCCTGCTTCCTCCTCTCTCCCTGCCTGCCTCTCTGCCTACTTGTGATCTTTATCTGTCAAATAAATAAAAATAAAATCTTTAAAAAAAAAAAAAAGCCTCTGCCTTCAGCTTAGGTCATGATCCCAGGGTCCTGGGATCGAGTCCCGCATCGGGCTCTCTGCTCCTCGGGGAGCTTGCTTCCTCCTCTCTCTCTCTGCCTGCCTCTCTGCCTACTTGTGACCTCTCTCTGTCTGATAAATAAATAAAATCTTTTAAAAAAAGAGAAGAAGAAGCAGGTGTTGGCATGAGGAAGCCAGGCCATGCACCAGCTCCTTGAGGGTGGAGGGGCGGTGGGCAGAGCACCAACAGAAGCCCAGCTCCTTCACCCAGCGTTTCCTGAGCACTGGCCATGTGGTGGCAGGTGGGATGGGTTCTGTCGCTGCCTCTAGGACACCGCGGGGTTCATAGAAACTAAGACTGAAAGCCAGGTCTCCCGCATGCCAGGGCCGCACTGCCTTCCTGACAGGACCGTTGTGTGTCCAGGTCAGAGCGGATTGCGAAGCCGGCCTGGGGGCGGGGAGGAGGGGGAGCCCCCCCCCCCCCCCCCCGCCGCGGGGGTGGAGAGGAACCGGCAGGCTCTCTGGCTGGTGCAGGTTGTTACATCAAGATACGTAGCTTGCTGGGGCCTTACACACTGAGCTGGAGCTCTTGGTTTGTGTAGTCTGCATCTTCAGTGCCTGAACCAGGCTGGCCATGGAGCACCATAGCCGTGCTGGAGGGGCTTTGGCTGTCGGCCAGCCCAAAGCTTTGTTTTGTTGAGAAGAGGAAACGGTCCCAGAGACACCAGTGACTTCCCCGAGTCACACAGTGACTTATTGACAACTAGAAGTTCAGCCAGGCCCGGGATGGCCAGCTTGCTTTTCTTCTTACTCCTTCCGTAGGAAGCTGCTATGTAAAATATGTTTTATTGTAGTTGATTATAAACAATAAAAACCTCTTGCATTTAATGGTGCCTTTTTCTTCTTCTTTTTTTTGGGGGGGGATGCTCCCTTTTTTTAAAAAGCAGTTTACAACCCAGCTTTTCATTGGTTCCTTAGGAAAACTTGAGGGGAAACTGGCATCGCCCATTTTCAGGCTGGGGTAATTGAGGCCCAGGAAGCTTGCCTGGGTCGTGCGAAGCCATGGGCCAGTGCTCAGAAGACTGGGGTTCAAGGCTTCTGCTGGCCCTGGCTTCTTGTGTCTCTGCTGGGCATCACATCACCTCTGTGCTCTGAGTTCTTTGCTTCAGCTAGATGGTCTCATACCACTCCCCTCTCCCCGCCACAGCTCTGGCCTCTTCTCTCCAAAGGTTCACAGTTAATGGAAGCAGATACCTAATTGAAGATTACGCCCAGCAGTGTGTCGTAAGGGTCAACAACGGATTGCTGTGGGATCCCAGCAGGGCTTGCCTAGGCGAGCGTGGGAAGGCTTCATGAAGGAGGTGACATTTCACTCTGGGCAGGGGGCACATAAGGGACACTCCAGGGAGAAGGTGTCAGGGGATAACAGTAGCATTTGCCAGACATGTAGCACAATGCACCATACTTTATGCATGTTGTCTTACAGAATTCTTAAAACAGACAAGCCCAGAAAGGTGGTTTAATTATTACCATTTTGGGGCGCCTGGGTGGCTCAGTGGGTTAAATAAAGCCTCTGCCTCTAGCTCAGGTTGTGGTTCCAGGGTCCTGGGATCGAGCCCCGCATCGGGCTCTCTGCTCAGCAGGGAGCCTGCTTCCCCCTCTCTTTCTGCCTGCCTCTCTGCCTACTTGTGATCTCTGTCAAATAAATAAATAAAATCTTAAAAAAAAAAAATTATTACCATTTTGCAGATAGGGTCATTGGGCCCCTGAGAGGGGAGATAGCTTGTTCAGGATCTCAGGTTTGGGTTTTAAAGCCCCTTGGCTCCCTTCCACCTCTCCCCAGCCTCTCGTGCCACTGCCACAAAGGCCCTGAGGCCTGATTAGACCTTCTGGGCACTTTGAGGGTCTGAGATCTACAAGAGGTGGTGAGGCTGTGAGGGATGTTGGAATAGGGCATGTCCGGGGCAGAAGAGGGTGGAAGGGCACTGGGACAGTGCCCCCATTGGTACCAGCCACCTTGTCCCCTCATCCTAGCTGTGGGATCTGGACGGAGTTGGGCCTTCTGTGAGTTGGGGCATCTCTAAGGAGCCCCAGAACCCTTAGCACCTCCCCTTGGGCACCGTCTTTCCACCTGCCTACTCCTCCTGCCTTGGCTCCCTGAGGAGCCTCAGACATACTCCAGGGGCAAGCAGGAATGGCCAGCGTGGCCTCAGCACGCCTACTCCTCTCCTCAGTCCCTGGGCAGCCTTTTCTAAGGGTCCTGATTCATGGGCCTGAGATACCTTGAGCTGATGGCGCCTGACGTCATCCCACAGACAGGCTACTTGAGGCTCTAAGAGGGGAAGTGACTTGCTCAAAGTCCCACTGTACTGGGGACTGCACCGGAACTACTGGGGATCCCTGGCCAGGAGCGACTGGGGTGGACCTCTAGCCCGTCACCATGGTGGGATGGTTAATGGGGTCCAGTACTTGCGCCTTGTACAGCTCAGGCACCCCCGTTCCAAAGGTCCTCACAGACTCGAGGTGGAAACTTCCAAAATGTTTCTCTCCTCTTCCTGCAAGGGCTTCCTTCCTCTTTTGGAGATTTGTGGGGACAGGGTTTTGCTGAGGGAAAGAGCCCTAGCTGGGTGATGCTGGACTTCTATGTCCTCACACTGCTTCCTGGCCCTGCCCACCTTCATCATTATCAGGGGTCCCAAAAGACAGCAAGTGGGGGTGCTTGGGAGCTTGTGCTCTGGGGTCACATGTCAGCCTTGCTACTTACTCATGGCTGGTCACAGGCTCATCTGTCCTATAAAAGTCAGGATAATGGTAGTGTGACCTCGCGGGAATGAGTTAATAACACATAGAATATAGTAAATGCTCCATAAACGGGCAGTCACCCCTCATTTCTCTCCATCTGCCTCTCGTATTGTGTTGACTCTGTCACCGAGCGGGCGGGCCTCCTGCTTGTGCCTCCTGAAATCAAAGGCAGAGGATGAGCTCAAACTCCTACTTGCAAAAAGGTCGGTTTGCCCGGCTGCAGGGGACACTCCCTGGGGAGTAGGTGGCCTCTCGCTGCCCTGCAGGAGGGCCCGGCCGCCCTTCTCAATAGATGGGGGTTCACACTTCAGTCTCCCCGACCACCTTCAGCTTGCCCACAGACACACACAGTGCACCCCGATTCCTCACAGGAAGTACGACGGGTGGGACTTGGCAGGAACTCGGTAAATGCAAGTGCCTGTTTTATTTTCTATCCCTCGGTGGTGGTGGTCCTGGGCGGGTGCCTTCTTTGCCAGGCATTTGTAGGACGGTGCAGGCTAGGTGCCTCCTGGCTGTTGAGCACGGCATTGGGCATTTTATACAGAGTGTCTCCCTTAATCCTTACCATCGTGTGTTGGGGGGAGGGGTGTGGTTCATTCTAATCCCCATTTTACAGGTGAGTCCACTGAGGTTCAGAGAAAAGACCCATGTCATTGCACATGTTAAAGGTCAGTTTGAGACAATAGTGCAGAGGGCAAGATGGGCCCTTATAGCTCCCTGCAGAGGCAACAGTGAGGAGCCGGGGGTCAGGGGAGCTTCTTTGGTTTGGGGGTGCAGTGTGTCTCACCTTACCGAGGAGGTAAGACTTGGGGCTAGGGAAGGACTGTTTTGTTCTCATCCCTCATCCCTCCTCTGCCACTCCCGTGCTGTGTGACCTTAGGCAAGCCGCTTTCCCTGTCTGGGCTTCTAAGGATTATATACTCATTCCATCCATCTTCTTGGATTTTCTGGAAGCTCCGGCAGCAGATCAGTTGTGTGCAAAAAGGAACTGTCTCTATTGGTTCCAGTACTGTCCTTACTCTTCAAAAGCTCCTTAAGGGTGTGGGGGTCATGGCCCAGCCCTGAGGGTCACTTTCCTGTGGAGCAGTCACCACCAGGCTGCAGATCCGACAGAAATTCCTGTTTGCTCACCGGAAGGTGCCCTGTAGGCCCTCGTGGACTCCCTGGTGCTCTCAGCATGTGTGCAGGGCCGCGCCCGCCCTGAAGCCCACAAACCATGGTCACTCTTCTGTTGCGAGGCCTCAGTTTCCTCTTTGGTCGCAGGAGAGGAGACACCTTGGATCTGTGGGGTTTTGAACTTTGGGGGCGCTATTACACAGCATGAAGTGTGCAGGAGCTGTATTTGTCAAAGCACCTTTGAACCTGGGCTTCTCTGCGAGATTCTGTGCCAGGGAAGCAGCGGCGGGCAGCGTTCCACCGCTAAATAGGAAAACACATTTGAGGCACCAAGTCGATGATCCCTTCCCGACCCAGTCTCTTTTGATGATGAGCGTATTATTCTGCTAAGCTCATGCTTGGTTGAACCTCCAGGGAACCCCTGAGCAGGAGGCTGGGGCACTGGGTAGAGGATGGAGGGCAGGATCCCAGATTGCTTTCCAGTCTGTGAAATGGCCACAGCAGCTGTCTGCTCCCCTGCACAAAGGGCCATCTGGGCTTTGCGGGTGCTCACCACCGATCTCCCAGCACCCGCCTGGGCGAGCAGCCACCCCTCTCCCCCATTTTAGGGACGAGGGGCTGAGGCCCAGGGAAGGAGGAGCCCTGGCTCAGGTGAGGGGCCACGTGAGTGGCAGCACGAGGTGGGTAATCCCTCCTCCCTGGGTGCATGGGGCTTGGCCCCCACCTCTGTATGGGGCTTCAAGCCAGGGGAACCCACAGTGGGGTTAAACAGAAAGGCCTCCTGGAGGAAGGAAAAGATTCCCAGAGTTCTGTGCTTCAAGCCATTTTAGTAAAAAAAACCTAATTAGAGGTGACAATGGTGACTTTGTCTGTGTGCTCACTTTTTCCTCCCTCTTCCCCACACCTCCCCCTTCTCCTCTGTCCCTCATTTGTTACATCCATGGGAAAACTAGGTAACGTTATAATTACTGAAAATATTGTGGGTCTGTGGAAGCTAGGGGGAGGGGCATGCCTGGGAGTGCAGGAGGCCCTTTAAAAAAAAAAAAATTTTTTTTTTTTTTTTTAGGTTTTATTTTATTTTTTTCCTTTTGTTTGGAAACGGAGCCCTTTGCAGTCATGCTGTCACAGTTAAAATAAGGTTTAAATTACAGGCCAGCCCGTGGCTTTTCCCCTTTCTTTCAGAATTTTTGCCAACTTGCAATTTACTTAATGAAATCCTGCTATTCCGTTTAACGGGGATATTTTTTGCAGATGTTGATTTAACTTAGCTTTGCAAAATATGTGAACTGTACCGTTTCTTTTCCTATTTTTAACGGTTTCAGGATTCTAGTTCAGCAACTCCATGGGCTTTGCCATGCCAACAGCGGTGTTTACTCCCATCCCTTGAAAATATTTGTTTTCCATTGCTCTGTCCGCCCTCCCCTCCGTCCCACGTATCCACAGAGGGGAGGGGTCCCATACCACGGCAGAATCTTCCAGCGGGGGACTCCATCAGGTTTAGGAATGGGTGGAATGGGACTGATGGAGCTGGAAGGAACATCAAAGTTTCTTCTAGTCCGAACCCCTTGTTTTCAAGAAATGGACTCTCAGAGTGGGGAAGTGACTTGCCTCAAGTCACACAGCAAATTAGGAGCAGAGTGGCTTGAGGCATAAGCTGGCTTCCCTGGACAGAGGTGAGAGTCGGGGACTGGGGGTTCTCGCCTCGTGGCTGTTTCTGCTCCCTAGGAAGAAACTTATCTCCTCCCAGGGAGCTTTGGGCTTGCCCCTTCTGAGTTGGGAGGGAAGTTCTGCTTCGGGTCTATCTGAGGCAGCTGTGCATAGTGGAAAAGTCCCCCACCAAGAGTCCTCAGACTCTTGGGGTTTGGGGCAGAGCTTCTGCTGCCAACTAGCTTCTGTGACCTGGGAACATTGCTTAAATCTCTCCAAGCCTCAGTTTCCCCATCTGAACTGTGAGGGTGGTAGTCCTAGTCTCCCAGACTGTCGTGGATGAGCTCACGGAGGTGGGAGGACAGGAGAGGGTCTGGCGTATAGCACAACAGGTGTCCAGGGAATGCTTTTCTATAATCCTCACCCACTTCCAACTCTGATTCCCAGAGCAGGGCGTGGGGGGAGAGGTATCTTTGGGCATCCAGCAGCTCTGTCAGAGATGGCAGGAAATGCCCCTTCCCGTTCCACTGGAGACCTCCTCCAGCCACCCTTTCCTTGAGGAGGAGTCACCCAGAATGACAGGGACTCACGTGGAGGCAGGAGACAGTGGACAAATTCTTTAGCACAGTGGGGCAGAGGCCCACAGCCTGAAGCCAGGGTGTCACCCCAATGGCTCCTGACGGGGTGCCTCCCACCACCCCCATAGGATGGGTCTGTCCCTTATCCCCCAGGCTGAAGGGGGGGTTGCTGAGGCATCTGGACTCTGACCCCTCTCGGGGCCTTGCACAGGGTCTCTTGGAGGTCTCCTGCTTCTGGAGGGAGCCGAAGGCCGCTCTGGGGGTGGGGCTGGCAGGAGAGCAGGGGCGGTAGTTCGTAGCTGGGGGTGCGGGCTGGGCCTGCCCCAAGCATGCATTCCGCACACACGCCCTGGATGCCGGAATGTCCGCGGAGCTGAAGGAAGTGCTGGCAAGACAACAGAGCCTCGGGGAAGGCAGTGGGCCGGGCGCTGGGGACTGAGCCCTCTGGAAACGTGGAGATGGCCTGGCTGGGACCAGGACGGGAGGGACGGCCGCCGGGGCCACGGTGACCTCAGGGAGCCATTGCCAGTTTCTGGTCAGTCTGACAGGGCCAGGGGACCCTCCCTGAAGCAAACTGCGCATTATGTGAACTCCATTTATATAAAGTTGTTGTTGTCTTTGTGTCTGCGGGTGGAGGTGGTGGGAAGGAAAGTGTGACTGGAACTTCTGTTGACTGAAGAATTCATCATACTGACCCTTGTATGTTTATGACTCTTGGGTCTCTCAAACTCCTTTTGGCTGTTAAATGTAAAATCATGTGTCATTGCATAAGTCATAGAGTTATGTTTTCTTTATATAAATTTCAAAATATACTGATACAGCAGAAGTCTTCCTCGCCCTGCTCCTTTTCCTCCTGGGAGTTAACTACTCTAAAGAACAAACCATGGTAGATTTAAAACAAAAAACAAACAAACAAAAATGAATAACCATATGGCAAGTCCAGACACTAGTGACAGTAAATGGGATAGACGCTTTCAGCTATATGCTGGATTTCCAGAAGAAACACAACTAAACAAAATTATGTAAGCAGGTCAAAATGACAGGAAATGGAAAGGGAAAGAGAAACACTAAAAGAAAGCAGGTACAACAGTATTAATATGAGACAGTAGAATTCCAGGCAAAGAGCATTACAAGGAACGAAGAGGCAAAATTTTACATGGATGAAGGGTTGGCAGACTTCGGTGAAGGGCCAAATAAGAAACATTTTCAGCTTTGCGGGCTCTGCAGTCTCTGTTCCACTTTCCACTCGGCCATTGTGGCATCCACAGACAATGCATCAAACAGTGAACGTATCCGTGTTCCCGTAAAACTTTATTTATAAAAACAAGTGGTGGGCCACATTTGGCTTTTGTTGACCCCTGACTTATATCAAAGCTAAAATAACCAAGAACCTTTATACACCTAACAGCGTAACTTTGAAATTTCTAAATCAACAATAGACGAATAAAAAAGAGTCTGAGAAGCCCTCAGAAGGTTAGGGCTTGATGACACGTTGCTTTCAGAAGTTGACAGATCCAGTAGCCAGAGACACAGAGAATCATGAACAATACTGTAAGCTTGTTGATAAATACATATTTATAGATGCTTGTCTCGTTGTACTATACCAGGTCTTTGCTCACGCCTTGGGTTTTTTTAAACTAGTAGTCTGTCTTCTCTCGAAATGTGCTTGACTAACAAAGATCAGGAGAAAAAGCTCCATATCTTCTGCACTGAGTGCTTTGTATGGTCCTAGATTTCCCACTTGGAAAATCCACCTGTCTTCTCATATCAGTCATAGCCAGTAGTAACCAGTGTTCCTGCCCTTAATGAGCAAGTGGTCTTTTGGGGTGTGCACCCATGAAACAGTGGGTAGCTGTCAGGGCCATGACCCTCCTTGCCCACCACCTTTCCGTGGCTCCCTGTGTCCACACCACAACACGAGTGGTCAACCCTAGTCCGATGGTGAAGGTCTTGCATGGTCTGGCCTTCGCCAACCTCTTAAGCTCTTTTTTCTCCGTGTTGCCCTTCCGTGTTGCGTGGTCCGGCCACGGGAGGCTGTTTTTGCCTTGTCTTCTCCTGGCTGAGTGCCTTGACCCAGGCCATTCCTCATCCCCCAGAGCATTGCTTTCTTTCCCCATCTCTTCCAGCCCCTCCCGCTCAGCTGTCCTTCTCCCCTAGATGGATTTGGGGGTCTGGCCTTCTTGGCCTCACACCCCTCATTTATAAATGAGTGTAATGATGCTCTTTTGTAGCTGTGTCCTCTCTTCCTTAGGACTTGGAGCTCTAAGTCTGGTCTCCTGACACCCCAGGAGAACAGGGTTGTGCACAGTGTTGGTTCTAGAAGGTGCCTGTGGGAGGAAGGCAGTGTCTGTGGAGAGCCTTGCTGCCTGCTGCACACCACTGGGAGTGAAGAGGTCCGGCTGAATGTTTACGAATCCAGGCGCCACCTTGGATTGGCCAAGAGGCCCCAGTTCTCTCCTTCTCTGTAAAATGGGGCACTAAATAGCATTAGCTCCCAGGGTTATGGTGGGAACTAGCTGTGCCTGGTACATGGTCAGCTTGCCAGACACGTCAGCTATTAGTATGGAAGTCTCCAACCAACGGTTCCTTGTCGTGGGTGTTCTGGATCCCATTTCGCAGACGGGGAACCCGAGGCCCAGAGAGGCTAAAGCCATCTGTCCCAGACACAAAGCTAGCTGGGATTTGAACAGAGGTCCTTGATTCCAAGGCTCACGTGGAGGTGCACGCTGGCCCGAGGCTCTGTCCTCACACACACCCAGACACACTGAGTCAGGGCCATCCACTGTGGCTCCAGAGTGTCGCCTTTCCTGCCGGTCTCCCGTCCCTGGCGCTGGGACCGCCACCTCTGTCTGATGCTAGGAAGTCCCTTTGGTTCGGTCTCCTTCCTGCCCCTGTCATTCCTCCATCGAGGAAGCCAGGTCTCTCGACCACCATGCCAGGCTGTTGAACCCTCCACTCTTGGGATCATGACATATCAGCCAGAAAAGGGGCCTCTTAAATCTTGTTAAAAAGCGTAGGTTCCCGGGCTCCACCCAGGAGCCATGAATCAGAAACTCCAGGGGCGGGGCCTGGGAATCGGGGACACCAGGGCCCAAAGTAGGAGGAACACAGGCTCTTTTAACCCTTTTAGTTTTCCAGGTGGGAAGCTGGGGCTCAAAATGGGGTCCGCATCATGGCGAGGTCCAGTGAGCCTGGGGAACTGGAAAGCCCTCTGTGGACCCTTACATGGGCAGTGGCTGCTGCCCTTTCCCAGTCCTGTCCCCATGCCTCCTTCCCCACCCCCCAGCCTCGACTCTCGAGAAGCCCTGTACAATGGAAGTGGTTGCGAATGGGTGTGCAGAGACCTTTCTGGAAACGCAGGCTCTCTGCTCGCAGACTTCCTGTGTCTTACAATGTTATCTTCAGAATAGGAAACTTTGCCCCATTTTTGCAACGCACATCCTTTGCCTGAGAGTCTGTGGTGGTGCCGGCCAGCCGGGGCGGGTCACTTCTCAGGCGGGGGCGGGGGGTTTCTCTGACAGCCGTGCGAGGAAGGACTCTCTCCCTGTTACCCACAAGAACAAACAAACGGACCCTTTTGCAAAAATAATTCGTGTTGGCTGGCCTCCTCAGGATTATTTGTTCCTGGAGCCCCGTGGTATCGAGGACTGAACCTTTCCTCAGAGACGGGGCGCCCTCGCTGTGGGGCCCGGCCCTGCTGCCTGACCTCTGGCAAGTGATTTCTGCTCTCTGAGCCTCAGTTTCCCCTTCTGGAAAGGGAGGGCGTTGGGCCGAATGGTCTGTAGCCCTGAAGCTTAGCAAGTCCCTATGAATCCTTTAATTTCCCCCTCACTTCCTCCAAGTTTATCTCTGAAATAAGTACGAGGTTGCTCTTAGACAGTATGTCCCCTCCTCCCCCTGCCCCAGCACTCTGTAGTTTTTCAGAGTTTCCACCAATCCAGGAGTGGCGTGCCCCCGCTCCCCCACTCCCAGACTGTCGTGGGACCCGTTCAGCTGGCAGGTGGCTTCCCCAGGGGACCGAGCCCATCCTGAGTTGGGAGCAGGGCTGTCGGGGGTGGGGCCTGTCCCGGGCTTGCCCTCAGCTCCAGGCCCAGGCCCCAGGCTCACCGCCTATAGGCCCGCCGCAAAGAATGTTTATGCTGTTTCTTTTACTCCTCTCAGACTGGAAGTCTTAGGGAGGGCTATTTTGGTTTGAGGGAAGAAATATGTGTGTAGAGCCCGCTGAATAACTTGGAACTGACCAGAAGGAATGATGTTTACAAAAACAAAGAGTCTCTCTGATTTCCTTTGACATCTCCGTCATCTTGTCCTCGCTTCGGCCTCCGGCGCTTCCCTCGCCACGAAGGACCGGTCTTCCAGGGAGCCTGTGCTGTTGCCCCCTTGCACACAGTAGGCGCTTAGTGAGCCCGAGGGAGGAGCCAGCCTCCTCAGCAAGGGCTCTTCTCACATCTCCGTGGTACTTCTGTTGGCTGGACCCCAAACCCACAATGAGTGGTTCCTGAAAACATCCGACCCACTCTTTCCCCTCAGGGAATTTGCTTCCAGGGTTTCGGGGTGGAGCTCCACATGTTCGGGCAGGGGGGGGGGCTGCCCCCCCCCAGGGCAGGGCCGCTCTGGTGGCTGGGTGGGAGCCGTCGGGAGGGGGCGCTTTGAGAAGGTAGAGAGGCTCAGACTGGCAGGAATGACCTGCTAGGTTGTGGTTCTTGGTGGGTCTCTGTAAGTAGGTGGGTCCATCTGCTGGTTTTACGGGAAAGGCCAAGAAGAGGGCAAGGGTTGAACCAAGTCATGCTCAGATTCCAAACGTCTGGACGAAGATCCTTCATCTGTCGGTCAGTGACAGAATGTCTGTCCGGTTTCTGGCCGTACGCAATTACAAGCCCCTGCCTCAGTGTTTTTGCTGGCCTGAACTGATAGCAAGTTTTGAAGCCCAAGAGGGAGGTGCAGAGGAGTTGGGCAGCAGAGAAAAAGCGCCCAGCAGGATGCCTGGCTTCCCTGTCCCACAAGCTGAGTCCTCCCCAAGGGACATAGCAGAGAGAGGCCCCTGCTAGCCTCAGGAGCCCGTCTTCGGCTGGTTGCATCACCCAGCGTCTGCTCTCAGGGTCTTGGTGATTCAGAAGACGACTGAACCTCTCTCAAGGCCAGTAGCTGTAGGTTCTGTGTGGGCGGTGGTCTCGGGGGAGCTCAATGGAGCCCTTCCAGAATTTGGAGACAGAAGGTAGAGGCAGAAGAAAAATTTTCTGGCCCGGACACTGTGCCTGACTCCTGGCCCAAGGTCAGTGCCACTCGCAGGGGCTTTGCATTCCTCAGGGGTCCTTAGGCTGGCGGGCTGCAGGGTAGCGCCAGGACAGAGGCACCCCAGGGAGACTGGCGGCTCTGGGTCTCCCTGGCACGGCTCAAATCCCCACGTGCCCGGAGACACAGGCGGTTGCTCCTGACTCGGTGGCCTTGGGGACCTGCCCGGCCGGAACCTGCCATTCCCCCATCAGTGCCGCCTCCCCGACTTGGCAGGGCCGACTGCTGGAGCTGGAGCGGCCCTCGGTATTTCCAGCTTGGCCCTCTGCCCACTTCTCTGGGGCCTTGCAGTCTGTCCCTTGCGGGCCAGGACCAACACACCCTGTCAGCTTGACTGCTTCCCTGCCTCACCCGGGCCTCTTCTGCCACCCTGCACTCCCGGGCCTCTCACCTTGCCTGCCCCCCAGAAGACAGTATTGATGCCCCAGAGTTGGAAATGCAGCTGCCTCTCAGGAAGAAGCATGGAACTTGGCTTGTCTGTAAATCACCAAGGCCATGACTGACCTTGCTTCCCCACCTGCCGTGGGCACCCGAGGGGTTTTGACACCAGCTGGGGCCCCTCCCCACCTGCCTTCACGTGCACTTGCTCCAGTTGGCTGGATCCCCGGGCCCAACGCCCTAGGAGACACTGCTGCTTTAAGATGGGCGTGGAGATAACTGGGGGGCGAGCTGGTGGGCTCGAGCCAAGGGCCACCACTCCTCCCCCAGGCAGCCGCTCACTGACAGGCCCTGGGGGTGTTCGGGGCTCGGCTATCCAAGTGGCTTCCCTTCCAGATACCTAGAAAGGCAACAGCGACAACTCGGGGACTCCTCACCAGTGCAGGCAGATGGGATGGTGGGCGACGGACTGGAAAGACTGCTGTCTAAGAAACCAAGTTTGGTGATTTTCAACCAGGGCAGACTGGGAAGCTCATGGATAATGTTTCCTGTTGGCGGTCATTTGGAGATGTGCTTGAGTGGACAGATAAGAACGATCTGTAATTGGTATGTCAGTTGTTTATACAGTCCTCATAGGATAAACAGTTCTCCTGAACCTTATTTATATTTTGCATTTGTTTACCAAAACTTCTTCTTTTTTAACTTCAACCCAAGCTGCTTTCGGAATTATTACAAACTCTGGATATGCAAGTCCTAATTAATGGTGCTTTCTTGCACGTGCACAATAATTTATCTCGGGAGCATGCATGCTTTGTCCGAGAGCCTCAGTGCTTAGAGTAAGGGAAGCTCAAAGTGTCCTTTCCTCCTCAGTGTCAACATTATGTGAAGACTCCGGGGACAAATCATGTGTCTTTATCAGATCAAAAGCAGACATGTTACAGAGTAGATGAAGCATGAGATCTTTCCTAGACCATGCCCACTGGTATTGTCCCCGGAGCTTGTCTGACCTCTGGACACTCCGGGTGAAGCTGGCATACGGTGGGGTGTGTATGGGGCCAGTGGAAGAAGGAGAAAAGGAGGGAGATGACAGACCAAGGGATACCTGATGGTACTTTCCAGTGACAACAGATGTTCTTTCTTGTTTTGTGATCTGATGTGTTCCCTCTACTGTTTTTGTTCTTCCCTGGTCTCGTGGCTCACTGTCGACATTCTGCCAGCCAGCACTGGCGTGAGCCTTTCCACATTACTTCTGATCAGCAATGAAAGATCCTGCTTGGTCCAAGGATGCAGCCCTGATCCTAGGAGACCCGAGCGCTCATTTCATAGCCGGATCTCACTACCATGGTGGGGAGCTGCAAGTTCACACACACCGAGGTTGGTCACTTTGTTCTGTGGATGCCTGGATTTCTTGGGGGTGTTTACCCATGCAAAGACCTCCCAGAGACTTGACCCAGATAAAGACGGCCCCATATTCCCATCCTCTTCCTCACCGTCTTTGCAGACACCTGAATGACTTGAATAAACCTGAGCTTAACTGTAGGGTCCCCTGCCTGGTGTCACCCACCTGCCTGTCATTCTTCTCCAATGAGGTTAGAGCAAGAGAATAGAGGGAATGAATGAGAAGCAGCACCTTCCCCAACCCAGCCTCTGATGGCCTCTTGGCTTCACATCTTGGGGTCCTCCTTTCTGGCCAGTGAGAATTATCAGGGGATAATTCGGTGCGCACACCGACAGCAGCCTTATGTGTCAGGGAGGGGAGAGCATCCCCCCATGGCATAGACGATAATTTATCTCAGTTTATGCCAGAAACTGAGGCATGTCACAGTTTTATGGTGATGGGTGATGGTGGCACCCAGCTTGGGATGGAGCCAGAGAAGGAGACTTCTGGGCGTTTGGGTTTGGTGCTGTTATTTTTCACTCTGGTTTTAAGTGTCTTTTCTGGCAGCAATGGCCACAAGATAGGGCTGGGATGTGCGAGGCCTGATGCCGCTCAGTGGGCCTGGCCTACGAGCCCCAGCTGACCGAGGAGGAAGTGGTTAGGCGGCCAGGAATGCAACCTGCGCCTCCCAGATTAATTAATAATTGAGAGCTGGCCCCCAGCCAGGTGGAGCTGCGAGAGAGATACAGTGAACAAAGAGTGGTTAACTCCAGTGCGGGAAGGAGAAGTTCAACTTTGCCTGTGGCTAAGAGGGAAATTCACAATGGCCGTGATTTATGGGCTGAATTATTTGGGATCCTCCTTAGTGGGCCCGATGTGGGCATGTGCTCTAGGAATGTAGATGCTGGCGGCTTGCACGGCCCTTCGTGCCCACTGGAAGGGAGGAGGAAAGGGTGGGGGGCTGTGGGGCTGGCGCCAGCCTTGGTGGAGGAGGCGTGAGGCACACCCGTGGGAGACAGCAGGGAGAGGGACTTGGCCCTGGGCACCTGGCCCAGCTGGGTCTAGGCTGGAAGTTGAGTGCCCGCTGGGACACACTCTTCTTAGAGGAGGCATGGAGGGAGCGGTGGGTGTGGAGGTTTGGCTGCCTGGAATTGCAGTGCACACTTTTGCCCGTGTGACCTTGGGCAGGGGGCTTAACCTCCCTGAGCCTCCATTTCCTTCCTTGTAAGATTATGCCTGGATTGTTCTCAGGGTTAAATGAAATGCTCAGGAGCAACTGGATTCCCAGGGAACGACCGGAGATGAGGCCTCAGTGACAGTCCGGCGATGGCAGAGCATGCTACGTAGCTGTAGTCAGGGTTGTCACTTTGCAGAACTCTGCTTCTGTTTGCCGGGCCCACGCTCAAAGGTACAGACGTGATTATTCACCCTCCTTCTCTAGGAGTCCCTTTGCTCCTGCTCAGGTCTCAGCAAAGATACTCCTTTCTCCCATTAGCCCTCGGGTCCCTATGACTGCAAGCAGCCCTCCACAGGGGGAGGCAGTCCAAGAAGGCACTGGGCATTGCCATGAGTTGGGTTCAGCCCAGATGTCTCCCTGGGCTTCTTGTCAAGGATTATGAACTTGGTCATGGCACACAAGCCCTATGCCCCTCTGAGCTGAAAAGTGAGCCATGGCAGACCAGTTAGAAGCACAGTTGACAGGACCATTGCTCTCGTGACTTGAGCCCTGCCGTGTGAGGCCATGGGTGCTCAGACACAGGCCGAAGGATTACTTTGAGAAACACATAACTGTTCCGGAGGTGATGGCTCACCTTCCTGAGGAGCCTGGCAGGAGGCAGTGATGGTAGAAGGAGCCTCAGAAGATGCAGACAAGCCCTGATCCTGCTTTCTTGTTAACCCGTGAGGACCAGGGAGCAGTCAGCCCACCCACCCCTCTGAGTTTTAGATTTCATAACCTAAAATAGGGTCACTTATGAATGATGGGCTTGGAGGATCTGAAAGCCCTCCACATTTCAAAACACCATCCCGTCACCACTGATGGGGGAGAGCCACCTTTCTTGGCCTGGGCTGTCGGGGCTGTGGGAACCAAGCTTGGCCTCCTGAGGCTGTGGAAACCAATATTGGACTTGAGGTTGGAGCGTGGGGCCAGGGGTGTGGGACTGTGTCCACCTGCTAGCCTGATGTGATGGACAGACTGACTGGCTCCTTCCCTCCCCTGCACCTCCTGCCCTAGATCTGACAAGCCAGCCCTTGACAGGCAGCTCGGAGCCTGGGGTGAGACGGCTTCAAGCTGCACACAGTAGCACGGCCACAGACGGGAGACCTGGTCACAAGCGTGAGACGCTGCCAAGCCTGCGGGTCCTTTTGCAACATTTCTGCAGGGAACATTTAAATCTCCTGTTACTGCGTTCTTTATGGCAAATGTTACTATTTAATTGTGGATTAATGATCTCTCCAGTCAATATTAGTTTTTTGCTTATTACAAAGCCCTCCTGTTTGTTCTAGAAATACACACGAGTGATCCAGGCAACCCTCGCTTGAAGAAAACCCAGCAGGTTGGACTCTGCGTTCACTGAAGAGGTGTGGTTTATGCACCTTTGTGTCTCAAAAGGATATCTTAGAAAAGAGGATTTAACGCGGGGATCATTATTTGAATCGAATGCCCCTACCTCCGGTACTTTATGTTGGGGGTGCTTATGGCGACCTGCGCCTGTAGTGTAAAGTCAAGGCAGGTGTGTTTGACTGGCAGAGGTCACAGGACACTATCTTGTTGGTAAATAACAACAGGCTGGTGTTAGATGAGGCGTATTTTTTTTTAAAGGTTTTATTTGTTTATTTGACAGGGATCACAAGTAGGCAGAGAGGCAGGCAGAGAGAGAGGAGGAAGCAGCCTCCCTGCTGAGCAGAGAGCCGATGCAGGGCTCGATCCCAGGACCTTGGGATCATGACCTGAGCCGAAGGCAGAGGCTTAACCCACTGAGCCACCCAGGCGCCCCAAGATGAAGCGTATTTTTGAGAGCTATGCAGAGAAGACAACCAGCCTCCCACCCTGTTCTTTGGCTCTTCCATTCAGAGCCATCCCCTCTGTTCCCATCACCCTCATGGACTTAGCAAGCCAGCGAAGTGAAATCCACCCCCCATTGCCAGACAGATGACTGTAGGCTGTAGGCGATTTGCGCGGGGAGCACCGAAACGAGCCTTGCGCACAGTGAGCTGGTCTGGGATTCCATTGGCCGGGCTGCTTCCTGAGGATCCTCAAGTAGAAATGAAGCCTCACCCTCCTTGCCTCGGTGTCCGGGCCTCTGAGCATCCGTGTTGTCACCTGTCAGCTGGGAACAGGTGTGGCTGCTCACCTTTTTCAGACCCAGGGAAGACCCAGGGATTTCCCAGTGGCTACCCCAGCTCCCAGCTGTAAAAGCCATTTGGCACCCCACTGTCGAGAGCACCCTGTCGGGCTCATGGCGCCAGGGCCCAGGGGAGGAGAGGCAGAGCCGAGGGCAGCCTCATCCAGGGCCAGTCCTCTCTTGGGTGAGTGGGTTGGACACGCGGGCCCTCCTGATAGCAGCATCAGACAGGATGTGGTCACACCCAGGGTTGGAGGAAGGCTTTTCGAAGGATCCTGAGTGAGCAGGAGTCTGACAAATGTTGGGGATTAGGGGAGGAAACTGTCGTGAGATCCTTCGCTAACTCCCCTGGAGTGAGGTAATCTGCAAGGGGAAACCAGTGCTCCGTAAGACTCCCTTCTTGGTGTGCATCGCGTGCCTCACTCCAGACCCATGCTCAGGTGGGGCCTCGGCTCCATCCAGTGCACACACCCACCCCCCACCCCACCCCCGCCTTCACCATTGAAATTCTAAATCCTTTTTTGAAGAAGGCTCCTCCTCCAATGCGGAGCCCAACGTGGGGCTTGAACTCCCAGACCCTGAGATCAAGACCTGAGCTGAAATTGAATTGGACGCTTAAGCTACTGAACCACCCAGGCGGCCCCAGAATAATTTTTGAACAAGGAACCCTACGTTTTCATTTTCGTATTGACCCCCAAAAGTACGTAGCCGGTCCTGGCTCTCAGAGATGGAGGGACCTGCCCACAGACGAGTTTTGCAAATTGGCAGTCTCAGGAGCCTGCCAGATCAGGGGAGAGTAGGAGGAACAAAGTACACACAGAGGAGGAGGGTGTTCAAGGCACAGGGAGTTAAGGGACCCCAATGGCAGGAGGTGACAGAGCCAGGGATTTGAGGGGTCCAGGCTGTGGGTGGCCTCACCTCGTTATCCCTCGGGCCGTTTCTGTACCAGCTTTAGGTTCCTGCCCCTGAGAGCTGAGACAGGCTGATGGAGGGAGATTTTGAGGTACTTTGCTTTTATGGCTTTATGTTGGGTCCAAGCAGAAGTCCAGGGCAGGAGGTTTTCCAGTAGAATTGTATTTGGGAAAGGAAAGAAAAGCAGAGGGGTCCCACATTCTCCCAGACCCCGGAGCTCCCCACCATCTGCCATAGACTGCATCCCTGCACCTCCAGGCTGTCCCTGAACCCCCCAAAGGGTCGATTTTGTTCTCTGTAGTCTCGGATCCAACAGGGAAGTCAGGTTGGGTTGAATCAGCCAATGTTGGCACCTAAAGCTTGAAGATGGAAACCCAGCTCACGGGGTGCCTGGGTGGCTCAGTTGAAGTGTTTGCCTTCTGCTCAGGTCATAGTCCCGGCGTCCTGGGATCGAGCCCTGCATCCTGTGCGCACACACTCTCTCTCACAAATAAATAAAATATTAAAAAAAGAAGAAGAAAAACAAAATAGAACACCCGGCTCCGGGGACCCAGAACCCTGAAGACCTGGGAGGGGCCCGGTTTGTGTGTGAATTCGGGAGTTGGGCCATCAGCAGGGCCCACCTGCAGGCAGGGAGGACTGGGGGGCCTCTTCCCTTCTCATAACTGCCGCCTCTTTCCTGGGGACCCAGGTGGTGCGCAGCTTCATGATCTTGCACAAATAGTGTTATTTCAGAATCTTTCCAGGCCCAGTATGAAAAGCAAGGCTTTCCCACCCCAGTAGGTCTCTGCATAAGAAAACAAACAAACAGATTCAGAGTCGACTTTGTGATAAGACAAAAGAGAACTTGGAATGGGAGCAAAGTTCAGAGGCTTTTGTTGCAGAAACTGGTTCCTTCTTGAAAATGTGGGCTGATTTTCTAAGCTGCTTACCGCTGTCTCTCCTCTCGGCACACCTGTCTCCGTCCTTCCCTCGCAGGGCCCAGGGAACCAGAATTCTCCCCGACTCTGGACTGGGTCCCAGACCCGCCTCCTTGGGGGTCTTCTTCTGCCTCTGGCTTAGGTGACTGGGTTTCCTTTAGGAGGGCCAGGCTGGTCCAGGCAGGTGCACGGTGTTTCTGGTGTCGTCTGGTCCTCCAGGCTGATGGCAGCCTCTGGGGTGGCCATGGGAGGCTGTAGCCTCCCGCAGAGTGTTGTAAGAAGGGAGCTTGGACCACAGGGCACGGAGACACAGGGAGAGAAGCCACTGCTCCCTCGGTACAGGGAGCCTGGAACAATCTCACCGGGGCGGCAGAGCGAGATGAATGCAGATGGCAGCAGGGCCCCAGTGTTGCCCCCCTGGTGGGTCTCCCTGAAGCAGTAGGTCCTGGGGAAAGTGGGGTGGGGTTGCAGGGGGACACGGAGCAGGCCTGTGTGTTAGGGCCCAGCTGGGAACTTGTTTTCTGTCAAGGGTGCACCAGGAGTTTGCTTTTCAGGACTTGTTTGAATACAGCACAGGAAAAAGGAGTGGAAATCTTCCCCACCGCGGCCCAGGCTGCCACTTTGTTCCACCAGAGATGCGAGGTGGAGCAGGCCAGGGACAGGGAGCGGAGGCTGGAAGAAAGGCCTTCCTGCAGGGCCCCGCAGGCCTTTCCCTAGAGAAGGCCGGTTCTGGCCTGTGTCCGCCACAGACTATCCTTGCACACCGCCCTCAACCCCATCCAGGGCGGAGCTCTGGGGACCACCCTGAAGAGCAGAGGGAGCCGATGAGGCAGCATGAAGGGCCCAGCAGAGGGTGTGAGGCCACCACTCAGGACTCCCACCCCGCATTGCCCTGTGGCCCCGCCAACCTGGGCTCTGTCCTCGGAGAAGGGGATGATTCCATCTCTTGGATAGAAATGGCAGCTTCTAGAGAGAGCATGATGAAGAGCCTGTGTGCCTGCCCCCCCACCCCGGGACTCCGCTGGGGTTAGTATCCCTTCCCCAAAACCATGGTTCTGCACTATAGCATCTAGAAAACGCTCATTGGGTTTTGGAGGGGTGGGGGGGGGTGTGAAAACTGAAACGCTAAGAAAGTATGTATGTTTGTGGGACTCCGTAGGGGGCCATTGGTAGCCGTTGTGCCGTATGCTCTTCGAAAACTGCACTGCCCTCCTGGTAATGGTAAGGTGGGCAGCACATGGTGGGGTGGTGGCCCCCCACAGTGCCACATCCAAGGATTCCCCCTTTTTTAAAAAAGGTTTTATTTATTAGAGAGGGAGAGCGTACGTGCACGTGACTAGTGGGGGAGTGGCAGGCAGAGGGAGAGGGACCTGCAGACTCCCCACTGAGCAGGGAGCCATGACCTGAGTTGAAGTCCAACGCTTCACTGACTGAACCATCCAGGCACCCCCAAAGGCCCCTTTTTATGTCGAGTCTTTATAGAACCTTCCCCTGCCAGCTCGGAGTGGACGTGGCTGGGTGGTCCCTGATAGTGGCATTACCCTGCTCTTCTCCAGGTTGCAACCACTGGGGTAGTGCAGAGTCCCCTGTCTCAAAGCCCAGATAGTCGAGCTCAAATCCCAGTGTTGCAGCTTCCTAGCTGGGGGCTGTGGACACGTTACCTGAACTTCGGGCCTCGGTTTCTTTATCTTAAAATGGGAGTGACTGAGAGGGCTGGTGGAAGTGTAAAAGTGACTTGCCAGATGTTGAGATAGTGCATTTAAAGTGCTTCGTATTCTGCCTGGCATTTGGTAACGGTTCATTAAATGGTGGCTGATATATTAGTATTATTAGTATTATTGGATGGTTTATTTTATTACTGCTACTATTTCCCCTTGATTCTCAACTCCGTTGGCATGTCTTATCTCTGTAGATATTATTACCTAATGCGAAAACCTTTATGAACCAAAGAGCCGACTCAGTCTGTTAAATAATGTATACAAATAATACAGAAAGATAAGATTGACAGTGGTTAATAATATTAGTAAGAATAGGAACAGCTGTTACTTACGGAGTGCCTATTTCGAACCAGGCATTAATTTGGTGCCCTTGAAATGAATCCCAGCAGCCTGACTGAAGTAAGCGATGATTGCATCCCCATTTCACAGATTAGGAAACTGAGGTCCAGGGAGGTGAAGTTGTGTACCCAAGATGTCACAGCTGGTGAGTGGCAGAACTGAGATTCACATGCAGGAAGCACTCACTGCTCCTGAAACCACATTCTTAAATCCAGCCCTGCGCAGGAGGCCCCCAGTGGGTCCTGGCTGAGTGGTGAATTTCCAGTGTGCCTTGGCAAGTCACTTTACGTCTTCGGGCCTTAGTTTTTTCCTCTGTAAAGTTGTCCTTTTGGGCCACACGGCCTGTGTGTTTCCTGGCCTCCCTCCTCTCCTGCTGTCATTCCCCCTTGGCACTCCCATCTCATCCCTGTCTTGGGGTGGGCGGGGGGGAATCCCCAAGCAGAGCAGCAGGCTGGCCTACTGGCTGCGGGGGGAGGGGGGGTGGCCAGCGCGGTCCTCGGCCCCTGAGGTGGACCCTGGGCAGGCAGCAGCGGTGGCCAGACCGCCCGTGATGTAATGACCGATTAGGAACTTCCTCTTGGAAGCCTGGCTTCCTCTAGGAGCCAAAGGTGCTGGAGCTGAGGTGGGGGGGTGGGGAGGGGCGAGTGGGAGCGAATAAGAGGAAACTCCTGTCAGCTGGGCCCTGCTTTTGGAAAGAGTTCAGCGGAGAGGCTCGTTCTGAGCTGTTGACCATTAACATGACACGGCCCGGTGCACATTCCTTCTCTGCTTTTACTACCAGAGCCCAGTGGATAAAGGACTGGTCTCCCCTCCCTTAACAAAGGAAAAAAAAAGAAGAAGAAAAAAAAGAGCCTCTAATGAATGCTACATCTCTGAACTTGCTGCAAAACCCAAAGCCATTTCTGCAGCTTAAAATGACAAAGGAAGGTTAAGTGGAAACTCCTTTTTCCCCCTTACGTTTGATTACAAAAACTACTTATCTAATGGGAAAACAGGGCTTTTAAAGGGGTGTTAGGTTAACCAGATCCAGGGCCACATAATTACTCCCAGGCCTGGGAGCCGCAGATGAAAAAGCTGCTGGCTGGACGGGAACTTGAAGCCACAGGCATGACATGGGACAGAAGAAAGGAGCTTTCCCTGAGGGCAGGAGGCCCCAGTGCGGCCTGTGAAAAGGGGACTGGAAAAGCCAGCCCTCTGGGGGCTCCTCTCCAGGCTCTGCTGCCAGCTTACTGGGTGACCTTGGGCAAGTTACTTCACCTCTCTGGGCCTCTTGAGTCTCCCTTCCCAGCCCTCGGTGGGGTCGGGGTCTATCTGCCCTGGCTCTCTCTGCTCATGTGAAGTGTGGCTCTGTCAGCTCTTTCCATCCAACCTCGGGGAGAGGCAGGGAGGCTGCTGTGGCCCCAGGTGGCAGGGAGGCAGCAGCAAAGGCTTTGAACACCGAGGCATACGGGCTAACCCGCCAAGCCCCTGGAGACCAGGAGGACTCAGGGGCCCAGCCTGCCAATGCTCTGAGCCTTCCCATCTCACTCTCTTAGAGCCTAAGGGACCAGAGACTTGAACCTGGGTACATCTCTGGTTCCCTTCACAGGATGGCTGGGTCCGAGGCAGTTTGGCCAAACTGAAAGGGGGTGATCACGAGGAAAACAAGCTGCATTGCGTATGCTCAGACTTTTGGAGCGTGCAGCCCACGGGGGAGCCCACAGGAACGTTCCTGCCCCTTGTTTTGACAGAAAACTGCTGATTCGAAGAAGCTAAAGGCTTTTCTTGGGATTTCGGCTCTTCCCGCCTCCCCCAGGCTGCAGTCAGCCCCCTCGGTGCCCCCCCCCCCAGTAACATGTTGGGAGGCGGAGAGGAAGGAACGCCAGCCATCAGAGGGGCTGGCTTGGGGACAGGGGAGAGTGCCTGTTGTGGGCCACTCTCCTCCTGCCCACCACAGGTGTCCACCACCCTCTGGTGGCAGGAATGTGGGCACCACGGGGAGTCTGGGTCACCGGTGCCTTGTCTGGAAACACAGGGGTTGTCCCCTGGGCCACCGCAGAGCCCTGCTGAGGCCATTCCAGGGCAGCCATAGGGAGCTGCCCTAGCAGCACATACTCCTGCTTTCAAGGCATCATAGCTACACTTAAATGCACCACTCTTCCGAATATAGGTGGTGCCTTCGGATGTGCATGTACGTGTACACCCCAGTTGCCATTGTACCAATCCAGATGTCAAACATGACCATCATTCCAGAACGTTCTTTCACACCCCCTCCCAGTCATTCCCACTCCCCAGAGGTAATCCCTGTTCTGATTTCCATCACCGTAGGTTCGTTTTGTCTGCTCAAGAATGTTCTATAAATAGAAACAAACAGCCTATCTTCTGTGTCTGGCTTCTTTCACTTAGCACAATACATTGGAGATTCACCCACGGTGTTGTGTGTTTCACTAGTTCGTGCCTTTTTATTGGTGAGTTGCATTCCGTCCTACGGATGTCCCTTAGTTCTGTGTTTCCATGATCTTAGTCTGTTTGGGCTGCTGTAACAACAATGCTGTAGCCTGGGTGGCTTAAACAACACGTATTTATTTCTTACCATTCCTGAGGCTGGGGAGTCCAAGATCAAGGTGCTGAAAAAGTGTCGGTGTCTAGTGAGGGCTCAGCTCCTGGTTCATAGGTGTCCGTGTTTTCACCATATCCTTGGGAGGGCAGAAGGGGTGAAGGAACTCTCCTGGGTCTCTGTTCTAAGGGCATTAATCCCATTCAGGAGGGTTCTACCCTCATGACCAAATCACCCTCCAAAGGCCCCGCCTTCAAAGGCAGTCACACTGGGGCTTAGGATTTCAGTATCTGAATTTCGGGGGTTCACAAATACTCAGTCCCTAATATCCATTCTCCTGTTGATGGATATCTGAGCTGTCTGCCAAGTTCAGGTGATTCCAAGTAGAGCTGCTGTGAACATTCCCAAATCGCAGAAATCTTGATCCCATTATTCAGATGGGAAGCCAGAGGCCAGGGAAAGGAAGAGGGACTGCCCGGTGCAGGCCCAGAGGCAGGACTTCTGACCCCCCAGCCTGGGGCCACTCTGCCAGGTCCACCCCATACACAGCGCCAGACCACACCTCTCCTCTCCTCCCACCCCCAGCCCAGAGCCCTCCCAGCCGGGACCCAGAGTCTGGCTGGGAACTAGGCCAGGCCCTGAGCAGGGGGTAGTGAGCAGGAGTTTCGGTCAGAGCGCGGTCATCTTTGATGTTGTTCACTCGGCTCTGACTCCCTGGTATTTATTTGCAATTAAGGAGCTGGTTCCTAATTAGGTTGATGGCGGGACCACAGCCTTGGATCCACGAGGAGAAAAAGATCTTCTGCAGAAGACTGTCCCTTACGCCCGAGCGGCAGCCGGGCCGAGGATGAAGAGCACTGCCGTGGAGTGCGGCTCTGCCACTGTGGGGAGGGCAGAATTTGGGGGGCTGGCCTTCTCACTCGCAGAGAGCTGGTCAGCTTGTGTCCGCCACAGTGCATGAGACCCGAATCCGTGTGTGTATGTGTGTGTGTGTGTGTAAACAGCCGCAGTGGCCCCTGACTTGGTTCTAGACATTCAGCCATGCCTTGCTCCATTCATCATTCCTGTGCTAATAAGCCCCCCTCTTTAACCTCAGGCTCCAGGCTAGAAGCTTACCCTTCCCATCAGTACAGTGCTGTACAGTTAGTGAGGGGCACTGCCATCCACTGTCCTATCATAACCCCCCATGGTGGTGACCCTGGGTTGTGACCCCCGACAGCCCTAAGGGGCCCCAACCTGTGAAGGGTTAGGGCCAGCACTGGAACCAGTAAAGAGACAGCTGCTTCCTTCTGCACCTGATTGATCTGCTGCTGGAGTTTCCAGAAAACCCCAAGGTGAACTGCATAAATGAGGCACTGGATCAGGAATAAGTCCATTTTACAAGTGGGCAGACTGAGGCTTAGGGACACTTCAGTGGCTGGTGCATGGCCACATGTTCCAGTCAGTGGCGAGAGCCTTAGGTCCGTCTCACTCTGAAACCCTTTGGCTCCTGGGACAGGCATTAAATTAGAGTTCTAGGGTCCCAAGTTCTGGTCCCAGTGCTGCTATCCGGCTGTTGTGTGTGCTTGGGAGAGTCCCACTGGACCCCTGGGGTGCCGTCCGTGGGCACAAGGACATTGGATTCAATTAGTGGTTCCCACAGGCCAGTCTCTGCACTGCATCTTCACTGGTCCACAATGAAAGAGATGAGAACATTTCTTATATTTAATCATGTTAACTTTTACATTTCTGATTTAGGTCCTACCTGTTTCATTAGTATCAAATTATATTTTCTTTTGTGCTAGTAGTAGTCGACGGTCTTGGGGTTTTCAATAAGTCTGTACATGACAAAATAAAACAGTAGTAACCCAGTACATTCACAGTCCCTCTATTGAACAATGTATTGGTTTGCGAAAGCCCAAAGTGTTGGGGCTCCCTGGAAAAGATGACATCAGTGGGTCCCTTAAGCTCTGGGGCCCCAAGACCCCAAAAGCTGGTGGGTCAGGGAGACCCTGAACATGGTGATGGGCCCGCTTGCTGGCTTGCTTCTGGGAGACTTCAGACCTAAGTCCTTGCCCACCGTCCCTCGGGGTCCGAGTCCCCTGGCCCTACCTGCTGGGCAGGATCCAATGGGAGCTGGGGGGGAGGGCACTGGGCTGACCCTTAGGATGAATTTTATTTCCTTCCTCCTTCCCTTTTAGCATGTTCTGAGAGCACCCTGGGGATACATGCAGTTTCGGGACAGAGGTAAAGAGGATTGAGGCACACCCCTTCCTCCTGGAAAGTCTAGACCAGCCAGGGGCACTGGCCAACGGCACAGACACCTGCTCAGGCATCAGGAGTGACTGCATTGAAGGCCGCAGGTGCATGGGAAGGGGAGATCAGAGAGGGCTTCTCAGAGGCAGCAGTCTATCTTCTGGAATTTGGAAGACCTGGCCAGGAGTCCAGCTGTGATGAAGTGTTACCCAGTCTGCTTAACCATAGAGGCTGCGGGAGGTGAGGCCTGGCCCAGGCAGTGTCCCTGAGCCAGATGGTTGGGGCAGGCTGGGCCCTAGGGCCCTAGGATAGCTCTGGGGTTCATCTCCCAAGCACAGGATCCAATCCCCATGAGGAATGCTGGAGCAAGGCTGGGACATGGGTACTGATGACGTGGGGGTAGATGATGAGGGGCATTTGGCTTGGCCGGGGTGGGAGGAGCTAAGAGGAGAGGGTCAGGAAGTATCCCCCTCAAAGGCCTTCAGTTCCATTACTCTCAACTCCCCTCCTCCCCTTCCTGCCCCTCCCCCAGACTGCCAAAGTGCTTCTTTGCCTTTTATGATAGAGGGGCTCCACCCTGGGGCAGAGCTGCACTTTATGACTGGGTGGCCCTCTGAGCCTTATCTGTAGCGCTGGGACAGTAGTAAGCCTCAGTGAAGCTGTAGTGCGCCCTTGGGGAGCGAAGGCCTTTCTTTGCGGGGGGGTGGGGTATGACTCACCGGCTTGTGGGTGAGCACCTCTAGGATTCAGACAGTGAGAGCAGTCTAGTTACACACAGCAACACTGAGGCTTAGGGAAGGAGAGGACTTGCACAGTGCGGGGGGGCTTCAGTGGGGATCTACCCAGAGTGTGGAGGAGAGCCCCCCACCACTCCAGAGAGTGGCCTGGCACTCCCTCGTGTATACCCTCCACCAGCTCATGGCACCTCCCTGGGCCTCAGTTTTCTCACCTGCGAAAGGGGCTGGTAACAGAAGTGATCCAAGGCTGTTGGGAGGAAGGGGACACGTGTTGCCTCTCCTGTCCCTCAACCTTCTCCAGGCACAGATGTTTGCTCCCCTATCTCTCTGTTTCTAGTGCACTAAAGGAACTCTCATGGCTCATGAGAAGACTGGTACTGGGGTTTCATGGCCAGGCTGGGATGGCACTGCTTTGCTTCCTCTTGGAAACTTCCAGAGCTGTACCGGATGGATGGATGGATGGATGGATGGATGGATGGAGAGAGGGGCGGTGGCTTGCAGTGTACCTGGCTGCCCACCTGCTGGGACCGGCCTAGTTGTCAGCAGCCTGGTTGCCCACCCCACGCCAGAGTTGTTTCTCTACCTGTTGGCCAAGGGGCAAGTCAGCTGAGGGCAAGGACCAGTGTCTTTCCTCCCGTCCTCCATCCCCCCACTGGCCAGAACCAGAAGGAGCCTGCCTGGAGGGGACTATGAGGCAAAGTAATACATTCTCAGGGAGTGGCCTGGGGACCTGTGTCTGGGACCTCGACACCCGGCCGAGGGTGAGGGGCACGCCCTTTGGGGCTCTGCCCAGTCCAAGGCCTCAGCAGAGCTGGCAGCCTACAGGAGGCCCTTCGAGGAGACAGTTTCCTGCTAGGTGGTTAGGCGGGCCTGCTGGGGCATAGGAGGATCTAAGGGGCCCTGTCACCCCGCTGCTCTAGGGCTTCTAGGCGGGGCTGGGCTGAAGGCAGACAGTTGACCTCGCCCAGGCTCCTGAATGAGGTTGTTAGCCGTGTTTTCTTCCTGGGGTTTGGTTGGACTTCGATCTTGGAGAAGCTACGCCATAGAGTGCCTTGCTGTGCTCCCATCATAGTCTTGGGGGAACCTCTCCTTCTGAGTATGAGCCCCATCCAAGGGCTGTGTGGGAACATGTCCCCTCACGGGGTAGCCCACCTGCTTCTCAGAGCTGACCTCAAAGGAAGGGCCAGATGTGCAAAAGCTTCAGAATCTGAGAAGCTGCCCACACACGACAGCAGCAAAGAGGGGGTTGCCCGCTGTCCTTGAGGGGCAGTCCCTCTGACAGGTCCTGGCCTCTGTGTGGCCTTCGGTCTGGTGTCAGAAAATTGTTCATCCAGACATGCACACATGCCTCAAGCTGGAGGGGAAAGGGATTCCTGTCATCCAGGCCACCCTTTTGCTGTCCATGGGGAAACTGAGGGCCAGAGAGGGGCAGCACACACCTTTGAGAGCTGGTGATCTCTGGAGCCCTGGCTTTAACAATTTAACAATCAAAGCAATTTAACAATTGCTTTAACAAAAGCAACTTTGCTTTAACATTCAGAGACCCTCAGCTTCCCAATGTGGCAGAAGGGGCTGCAGTTCGGGTGAAAATCTGTACTTTGTGCCAAGAGAGACTGGGAAACTAGGCATCTTGCTCAAGGCCAAAACTGGGAAGGAGTTATGGGGGCCAACTCCCCCACCCCACCATGTCTTCCTGTGCCCGAATCCCCTTTCAAGTGGTGATGTATGCCCCCCAATAACTTAATCCCACTCTGTTCAGGTTGAGGCTTGGGCAGGCAGGGCTCAGACCCTGTGTGGCCTTTGGCAGGCTGCTGGGGTCTGCCAAGTCTTGGATCCTCTTGTGTAAGGTGAGGAGAAGGTGGCCTCGACCCGGAGTGATGGGAGGACCCAGTGAGTCAGGTGTAGCCAGAAGTGCAGTGTGCAGCCCTTCCTTTGGGCGTGTGTGTGTGGGAGGGAGGGGGGCGGTTATCCCTCTCCTGCTAACTTGAGCCTGGAAAATTCTACGGGCAGGAACCGGGTGCGGTTCCTGTCTGCGTACCCGCAGCCGGAGCACACAGCAGGTGACTTGCCTTCTCCGTGGGCTCCTAAACTCGGGTGCCCCCCTCGGTGGGTGTGTTAGGGGTCTGTTCTCCCACGAGTTACGGTTCAGGAGGACTACCCGGCAGGCGGTGGCGCTGCCCTCAGGTGTGCTGAGCACTGGAAATCCCACCGTACTTTATATGAAAAACCCAAGCCGCCTGGCCTGGGGAAAGGGCGCCCCTGTGCCCCCCCTCTGCCGCCCACTTACCCCTCTCCCCATGCCTTGTGCTTGCCCCGCAGACGCCAGCATGTCTCCGGATGCCGCCAAGCCGAGCCACTGGTGCAGCGTGGCCTACTGGGAGCACCGGACCCGCGTGGGCCGCCTCTACGCGGTGTACGAGCAGGCCGTGAGCATCTTCTACGACCTACCTCAGGGCAGCGGCTTCTGCCTGGGCCAGCTCAACCTGGAGCAGCGCAGCGAGTCGGTGCGGCGCACGCGCAGCAAGATCGGCTTCGGCATCCTGCTCAGCAAGGAGCCCGACGGCGTGTGGGCCTACAACCGCGCGGAGCACCCCATCTTCGTCAACTCGCCCACGCTCGACGCACCCGGCGGCCGCGCTCTCGTCGTGCGCAAGGTGCCGCCCGGCTACTCCATCAAGGTGTTCGACTTCGAGCGCTCGGGCCTGCTCCAGCACGGGCCCGAGCCCGATGCCGCCGACGGGCCCTACGACCCCAACAGTGTCCGCATCAGCTTCGCCAAGGGCTGGGGGCCCTGCTACTCAAGGCAGTTCATCACCTCCTGCCCGTGCTGGCTTGAGGTCCTCCTCAACAGCCACAGATAGCGGCGGCCCGCGCCCCACCCCCACCCCGCGCCCCACCGCCCAGAGACACAGCCCCCCCCCACGGACGACACCCCTCCCCCCCAAATATCATCTACCTAGATTTAATATAAAGTTTTATATATTATATGGAAATATATATTATACTTGTAATTATGGAGTCATTTTTACAATGTAATTATTTATGTATGGTGCAATGTGTGTATATGGACAAAACAAGAAAGACGCACTTTGGCTTCTAATTCTTTCAATACAAATATATTTTCTTTCTTCTCCTCCTTCCTCCTTTATTATTATTCTTTGGTTTTCGTTTTGTTGTGTGTTTGTGGTTTTGTTTCGTTTTGTTTTGTTCTTGTTTTTGTTTTTTTAAAGAAAACAATACAGCAGAGCTAGGTGGAAAAGCCTGGGTTTGGTGTATGGTTTCTCAAATATTAATGCCCAGACAAAAAGCTAATACCAGTCACTCATTGATAATAAAGTATTCGCATTATGATTTTTTTTTAAAATGTCTTCTTTTTAATAAAGAGGGATGTGCTGGGCTCCCGTGGGTCTCTGACCCATCCAGCATCCTGAAACTTGATCTCAGTCTTTTACCAGGGAAAGAGTAGAGGGGATAAATTGAGAAGGGAGGAAGGGCATATGTTTACTGTTGAGGCCAGAGAAGGTTCTGGTGCTCCCTCCTGCCCATGGCTGCACTGAATCCTCAGGATGGGGGGGTGTATATGGCGGGAGAAGTTCTCCCAGTCTGATGGGGGAGGCACAGATCCATGTCTCCCATCTCTGCATTGTGCACAAGCTGAAAGAAGACACTTATTTTCACCACTCTGGGGTAATGGCCTGAGGAAGAAAAAGATAATGGGCCTCAGGCCCACCTTCTGCCTTCAAAAACCCACCTGAGCCCCAGGGTGAGGGTCCTTTTATGACCTAGACAAGCCGCTCTTCCCCCACTCACCAAAGAGCTCAGTACTAGGTCCTTATGGGGTTGTATTTATGATTTATGCAAAGGCAGGTTGGTTGTTTCTACTCTAAAAAGGGAAAAGTGGAGATTCTGGAAGAGCAAAGGACTAGCTCGTAACAGATCAGGGTTAGAAGTCACATTTACTTGTAGGACCAGAGCCATATTAAATGAGTTTTCTCTCTTGAGAAAACTCAAAAAAAAAAAAAAGAAGGCGACTTCCTTGGCCAGATAACTAAGGGGAATGTTACATTGTATATCTTCTTTCTTGGAGATTTACATTAGCATATTAAGTGCTTGGAGAAGTCATGTGTATTATCTATTGCTGCGTAATAAATTATCTTAAATCGTAGCAGCTTGAAACTAACATTCCTTATCTCTCACAGTCTCTGGGTTCAGGAATGCAGGAGCCGCTCAGCTGGGCGGTTCTGGTCCAGGGTCTCGTGAGGCTGTAGTCAAGCTGTCCGCCAGGGCTGTAGTCATCTGAGGCTTGCCCGGAGCTGGACGACCCGCTTCCAAGCTCGCTCACGTGGCTGTTGGCTGGAGGCCTCAGTCCCTCACCACACAGGCCTCTCCACCGGCCTACTCATGACATGGCTTCCCCCAGAGCAGACGACCCAAATGAGAGGGACCAAGAGTGAAGCTGCCATCCTTTATCACCTTGGCTCGAAAGTGACATGCATCCCTTCGCCACATTCCGTTATCGCTCGAACCGTTCTCGCTGACGATGAGGGAGGGACTGCCCGAGACTGTGACTGTTAGGAGGCGGGATCATGGCCACCACATCCTCTGAGAAATACACCATTTGACTTTGTTTCCCAAAGTTATTTACTGATGAACTCTTCCCCACCCCAGCTAATCCTGTCCCCATATGGAGGCACACTGGTGCCTCTGATGTTGCCAAGCCCTGGACATACCAGGACGCCCCACGCCGAGGCCCTGTCCTTATGATGCCCACCGGGGATCTTGGTGTAGGGTCAGTGTGGGGTGGGGGGGCCCTTCAGGCTCAGGCAGTTAGCGGAGTACAAGATGGAACAAGGAGCCAGTTCTGTGGAGGTGTTAGGCTCCAGTACTCATGGCCAAGTGATAGGCTGAGGGTGGTGGAGAGGACAGGAGCAAAGGGGTGACGCAGTGGGACTGGAAGAGACCAGGAGGCATCCATTGCGTGCAACAGCTAGGGGGTGGGGAGAAGTGTCTCCAGACACTCCTGCTCTGGAGCCAGGTTTAAATCTGGTGTCTGCCACTAGACCGACTCTGGAGACTTCTCCATGTGCCTCAGTGTTACCATAAGGGGATATAAGATGGGGATAAAACTGCTCCTGCCTGAGAAGTAGGTTTGAATTGGGAGAAATAAGGACATCACACCGTTCCTGGTCCATCGTCAGCATATGTCAGCTGTTAGTAACACAGGGTCGGGACTGGGAAGGGAGGCAGGCCCTTAGATGTCAGGATGAGGAGCTGGGGTGACAGGTGCAGGGAGTGGGTGCCTGGTTTCTGAGTGGGCCGGGGAGGTGATCTGTGCGGGCCTTTGTGGGTTTTTTTTAAGATTTTTATTTATTTGTCAGCAAGAAAGTGCAAGTAGGGGGAGCCCCAGGAGAGGGAGAAGCAGGTTCCCCGCTGAGCAAGAAGCCCAATGCAGGACTCAATCCCAGGACCTTAGGATCATGACCTGAGCTGAAGGCAGATGCTTAACTGACTGAGCCACCCAGGTGTCCTGTGAGGGCCTTTAGAAAGCCCTCTGTAGGGGCTTTCCAGCAGGAGGGCTGGGATGTGAGCAGGAATGAGTGGGCTGAGCCCTGCACCCACCTGGGCTCCCCGGTGCATAGGGCTCACCAACACCAGTCTCTTGAGAGGGATTCTTTGTTCTCAGAAGAAGCAGCCTGTCACCCCACAAGTAATGATCACAATCCCCCTTTATCGGGGAACAAGAGGGAAAGGGATTGACACTCCCACCCATTTCATAGATGAGGAAACTGAGGCCCAGAGCAGGGATGTGCTTACCTCAATCCCTTAATTGTGGAAGTTCGGATATGACCCGGATTGCCCGCATCCCCCCACAAGGTATACTCTGTGCAGACCAGATAGTGACTTCCTTTTGCCACGTTCGAGATTCTCAGGGTGCCCACACAACCAGATGACATTGATTCTAGAATGATGCCTTAAGGGCCATACTGTTCAAGGAAAACCACCTCCGGGTTCCCCTGCCAGGCCAGACCCTTTCACTCCCAGCTGCCACCCTCAGGCCTGTGCCTGAGGACACAACCTCCCCCCCCGCACCCCGCTCTGCTCTCCTATACTGTCAGGCCTTGGTCCTCCTTTCGGGCACTGAGCCTAACTGAGCTGTTTGATGTGAGGCTGGGCCAGGAGTCACTAGGTTTTTCTTCTTTTTCTTCTTCCTTTTCTTTCTTCTAGGCAATAACTAGTAACAGGCCCTGTTTGTGAGCCCTTTCTACACGCTAGGAACTGGTCTCCAGGAGCATCTCTGCCGGCATGGTCTCAGTCATGCCCCCTTTTCAGATGGAGAAACTGATGCTTACATGAATGCTGTCATTTTTCCCCCGCTATCCCTGGGGGAAAGAACAAGCCCTCTGTGTCAGAGGCCAGCTGCGGCTCCTCCTGGGTGCTCGTTATCATCGGCTGGGTGGGAGCAAGCCTGTCCCTCAGGGACAGTCTACCAGAGGAGATCGCTGAGTTCCCGGGCCCCGGGCCATTGACCTCACAGCTCTCGTGCTCCCAGGCTTGCCCTGTCCCGAGGCTGAGGACCTCCCTGAGGTCCTTGGGTGGCCGCGAGTGTTGGGGCGGGGGTGTGTGTCTGAGACTCCCCTTCCAGCCCCTGAGTTTACAGGTGGGGAAACCGAGTCCCAGACACAAGAGGCTGAGTAGCCGAGGTCACAGAGGGGCAGCAGGATCCGCCCCCCTCCCTGCTCTCCCAGTCATGGTAAGGTACTCGCAGTAACTCTGCGGTTTCCCCCAGACCACCCAGGGATCCGGTGACTCAGGCTCCAAAGGAGACACTTTCTAAACAAGGCTGGGTCTCTGGAGAATGTGGTGGGAGCCTGGTCCCGCCAGGCCCTGGGAAGCGAGGTGGGTGGGGCTCAAACCCTAGCTCAGGCCTGGAAGAGGGGAGGGAGGGATTTCCAGCTATTCCTAGGCTTTTAGAGACCAGAGACTCCTTCCACTGCCCCCTCTCCAGTCCATCCAGTCCCTCCCCTGCCTTACTGCCTGGGAGTGGGGGGTAGAGGGGGTTGATCTAGAAATGAAAGAAACATCTAGGAAAGGGGAGGGGTGGGCCTGGAGGTCTTGATTCATGCTTCAGATGACAAAACCCAAGGCCCAGAGAAGGGTGTGTGCAATTAGCCTAAGGTCACACAGCAAGGTCAGGGCAGAAAGGAGCTGAAACCTCCAGTCTCAAGACTCCAGGTCAGGCTGCTTCCTGTGTGTGTGCGCGCAGATTCCACCAGTGCTCTGGAGGGCGTGCACAGGCCTCTGTTCCCCTCGGAGAACTCCCCTCCCGCCCTCCTACCCCTGTCCTGGAAACTCCCTGTCCCCACCTGACACTCACACGGTTCAGGGGGCTTAGTGCCCACCGCTGCCTTGTTCCAACCCTGATTCAGCTGCTTAGCAGTTACCGGATCTGAGGTAAGTTACTTAAATGTTTCTGTGCCTCGGTTTCCCCATATGAATATTAATGAGAGTACTCACCTCTAGGATTGTTGGGAGGACAAATGACCCAACACTTGTTACGTGCTCAGAACCGGTGTGTATTAAGGTCTCAGCAAGTACACTTACAAATTAGACTCATTAGAATTATCTGGAGCCCGGAAGGTAGTCCAGGTTGGTCAGGAAAGCTTGGCTGGGAACTGAGCAAGTATTAAGAACTCAAATCCAGGCGCTGCCTGGGTGGCTCAGTGGGTTAAGCCTCTGCCTTCAGCTCAGGTCATGATCTCAGGGTCCTCAGATCAAGTCCCACATCGGGCTCTCTGCTAGGCAGGGAGCCTGCTTCCTCCTCTCTCTCTCTCTACTTGTGATCTCTCTCTCTGTCAAATAAATAAAATCTTTAAAAAAATAAATAAATAAAAATAAAAATAAGAACTCAAATCCAGGTGCCTTAACTTGCTGTTGGCATCGGGCAGCCACCCCACCCATGTGAACTTCTGCTTCCCTGATGAGAAAGGACATCCGAGATCCACTAGGTAGTCTGCCGGGGGCAGGGGGACACCTGCCTAACCAGTCTGAGCTCTGGCCGCACTGCTGCCCCTTTTCTCTTTCCAGGGGTTCTCCTGGATGCCAGAGAGCTCTCGTGTCCCATTTGCTGACACGGCCCTGGGTCAGCCCCATGCCGGACACAGAGGATGGACTCCCTGGATGTTTGTGGAATAAAAGAGTCACAGAGGTAATGGATGGGGGCATGTTTGATAAATTCTGAAGGACCCAGTAAGCATCTAGAGGGGTGTGTGTTGTTTATTCTCCTGTGTCTCCACAACATCCCTAGCTGCCTGCTTATAGACCCCTGAGAACCCTCACTTACCCTCAGGTTCCAGGTTCTGGGGGCTCGTGTCCTGCACGAGCATATTCTGCCCTCTCAGGGGTGTGGTAGCAAGAATTCCCAGTTTCAGGGGTATTCTTTTTTTTTTTTTTAGATTTTATTTATTTATTTGACAGAAATCACAAGTAAGCAGAGAGGCAGGCAGAGAGAGAAGAGGAAGCAGGCTCCCTGCTGAGCAGAAAGCCCGATGTGGGGCTCGAACCCAGGACCTGGGATCATGACCTGAGCCGAAGGCAGCGGCTTTAACCCACTGAGCCACCCAGGCGCCCCTCAGGGGTATTCTTTTGATGCCTTAGAATATAGACTCAAAGAACATCCAAGCTGGAAAGGCCCTGAGAGTGGCTCTGGTTCCATCACTGTCACAGAACTAAGGTCCAGAGATGGACAGTGTGCTAAACGGGGTCACACAGCAAGACCGTGGCCAATGGGGGCCAAGCCCTTGACTTGGAGCTCCTTCCAGAGCTGGCCTCTTTGCGGTGCTGCAAAGGTTTCTGTGAAGCCAACATTGGCCTGAGCAAAGCAGTTGAGAGGCAAGAAGGGTAGAGGCACAGATCATTTTTGGTTCTGTTTGGTTTTATTTGTGGTGAAGTAGATACAGCGTAAAATTGCCTAGTTAAACCATTCTTAAGTATCCAGTTCAGTGGCATTAAATACATTTGCATTGTCATACAGTGATCACCACCGTCCACTTCTAGAACGTTTTCATCTCCCCCATGCTTTTTTCTTTAAAAATTTTTTTAAGATTTATTTATTTATTTGACAGAGACAGAGACAGCAAAAGAGGGAACACAAGCTGGGAGAGTGGGAGAGGGAGAAGCAGGCCTCTCACCGAGCAAGGAGCCCGATGTGGGGCTCGATTCCAGGACCCTGGGATCACGACCCGAGCCGAAGGCAGACGCCTAATGACTGAGCCACCCAGGAGCCCCCTCTGCCCCTGCTCTTTTTTATGTTACTGTGGAGGAATGAGCAGAACATAAAATTTGCCACTTTTATCATGTGTTAAGTCTAAGTTCCGGGACACTGAGTGCCTGCTCATCGTTGCATTTCCTATGCTTTTTAATAAAAGGCCAATGAAGACTAAGTTTTTAAAATTCCGCACCCTGGGATTTTGAGGCTTTAGCTGACTTCTGGCAGCCAGATGACCCAAAGGAAGCTGTGTGTCACCTTGGCCTGGTTGGGGGCTCGGCTGAGGGTGCTGGGGAAGGGGCTATCCTGCCCAGGCTGACCACAGCTTTGCTGACTGACTGTTTGTAAAGCAGCTCCAGGGAGGCTGGTGGAGTATAGATAAAATGCCTCGAATTTCCAGCTGTACAACAGGGAGCCTATGAGCCAACCAGAGGTCGTAAATGGTTTTTAACGTGACCTCCCCAGACTGGAGGAGACCTGGCTGAGTGATGTTATGAGGGGGCCCGTGTTCTCTTTGGGCCTCAGTTTCCCCTTGAAAACAAAAGATCCAAACTAGATGGCTTCCTGCTGCACACCGCAAAATCTTAGGACTCAAGAGGGGCAGATGGAGCCAACTTTCAGACTGGAACAGTTGCTGGTAACAGAATATTTACTTTGTTTGGCAATAGTAATAATAATGTTATCATTTACTGAGGGATGTGCTCTGTACTACACACTTTGCCATCATCTCCTCTAATCCTTATCCCTGTTTTATAGATGAGGCTCAGAGAAGTTAAGTAAGTTGCCCAAGGTTAAACAGCTAGTAAGTTTCAGAGCTCCGATTCCTACTTTGATCTCTCTGGTTCCAAAGCTGGTGTTCCTACCCCCTAGCTCCATGGGTAGCAGAACTCAACTTGACTTTCCACAGCTGCTAAGAATTCAGGCTTTGAAGGTAACTCCCCAGGCTTCAGGCCCAGCTGTGCCTCCCACTGAGTGACCTGGGGCAAGTCACTTTAAGTCTCTGAGCCTCTGTTTCCTCATTTGTTAGAATGGACATAAAAATAGTACTCACCTCACAGCGTGGTTAGGAAGATTAAATTAAATTAATTTCTATGTGTGAAGCAGTTAGAACAGGGCCTGACTGTAACAACTAGCATTTGTTGAATTTTTTAAATATCATTTTTTTAAAGATTTTATTTATTTGACAGAGAGATCACAAGAAGGTAGAGAGGGGGCTAAGCAGGCTCCCTGCTGAGCAGAGAGCCCGATGCGGGGCTCAATCCCAGGACCCTGAGATCATGACCTGAGCCGAAGGCAGAGGCTTAACCCACTGAGCCACCCAGGCACCCCAATATTAAGTTTGTTGCCAGCTTTTTTTTTTCCTCTTTTGGTCAGTTTTGTTTGAACCAGCAAATTGGAAATGTTTATTTTTAATAGTTTTGCTTTCTATTCCTCATCATCAAGCAATGAACAAAATGTAGCTGTAGGAATGCTAGAAAAACACACACAAAGGACACTGCAGGCGCGCACACAGCCCTAAAGGCGTTTTCCTTACTGTTTTAACAAAAACATATTCATGCGTGATCTTTTGTAGAGGAGAGAAAAAGTCTCTTCCGTAGGTCATTCAGTGTTGGCTGAGTTCCTTAAATTCTCTAAGACGAGGGGCACCTGGGTGTCTCAGGTGGTTAAGTATCTGACTCTTGGCTTTGGCTTAGGTCATGATCTCGAGGTGATGGGATTGAGCCCCGCAGCCACTCTGTGCTCAAGGCGGAGTCTGCTTGAGTTCCCTCTGTCTCTCTGCCCTTCCCTGTGTGTACTCCCACTTTCTCTCTCTCTCAAATAAATAAATAAAATCTTTTTAAAAAATTGGTGTAAGATGGGTGGCATTTTGGTGTTTTCTAATATTTTATTTATCTTCTTATTTATTTGAGAGAGAGGGCACATGTGCGCTTGTGCAGGAATGGGGGAGGGGCAGAGGGGGAGGGATGGACAAGCAGACTCCTTGCTGAGTGCTGCGCCCAAAGCAGGGGTCAGTCTCGTGACCCTGAGCTCAGGACCCTAAAGTTCAGGACCTGAGCCGAAATCAGGAGTTGGATGCCTAACTGACTGAGAGACCCAGGCACCCCATTTTGGAGTTTTCTATATAGAAAGTAGACCCTTTGGAAATGGTGACCCCACCCACTGCTGTTTCCTAGCCTCCTCTACTGGAGGAGTGAGGACGGTTCCATTCCTGGCCCTGACGCAGCAGTTTTGACTCTTTATGAATCCTCTGCTTTGTGCTGCCCCAAATATAATGTCAATGAATGTCAAAAACCACATCAGATCCCAGAAAGCCAAGTGGCGCCGGGTCTGCCTTGGTGACAGGCCTCGGCTGGCTCCTGGGCTCTCCTGGCTCTGGGGCTCCAGGGGGCTGAGGTCTGACCCCCAGGGCCAGTCAGCCTCCTCTGGGACCACGGTCAGGATCTCTGCCATGCCCTCGCCATGCTCAAGGGTGTCCCCGCCATGGTTTGCAGGGAAGAAATAGCAGCTTGAGGGTTTTAAGTTGAGGGATTGTCAGTTCGCATAGCTGGGATCCCATTCTGTCTGAGTCCAAGCCTGGAGAATCCCAGAGGTGCTCTGCGATGGGAGGGCTCTGGCTGGCCTGGCTCCTGCCCAAACAGGCAGTGTCACCAGACATCTTCTGGGACAGTTTCTAGGCCTTGGGGGTGGGCTCCCAAGGGACCAGAAGAAGCCACAGGCCTTTGAAGTATGTCTGCTCTTGAATTTGCCAGGGTTGGGGAGGGAGGAGATTTTTGGGACCCCCAAATCCACAGAGCCACTGAAGACCATCTTTAAACACAGAAATTTTGCCACTTTTTCCCCCAAGCCTCATGCCAAAGTGGCTACTGCAGAGGATGGAGGGCCAGCTCTGGAGAGGAGTGAAAGCCTGCGAACGAAGGTTTGACTCCTGCCTCCATCATTTCCCAGTCTCTGTGAACTTGGGCATTTCATGTGCTTTTTCAGGCCCTGGCCTTCTCATACGTGAAATGGTGAGGATATCCTCTATCACGTCGGGACCAAATGAAAAAGCATGGAGTGTCGGGAGCCAGTTCTCCATGGGTCTCTCTGGAAATCTTTCAAGCAAAGGCACTGACTGCCTTTGTTCTAGATGATCTCTTTCAAGAGGCACTGCAGCCCACAGCTTTAGAAGGTGACCCTTTGTGCCGAGGGTGGGCATGTTGACTGCCCATTGTCGTCAGAGTTTTGGGTTCCTGAAGCTCAGGGTTCCTCCCCTCTAAAGTACCCCACCAACTGTGCAGCGCTCACCTTCTCTCTTTGCACAGGGAAACCAAGGCAAGTGGCAGGCTCATGCTGCTGGCTGTGCTGTAATAGAGACCTGGAGTCTCCGACTCGGGAATCTGAGGTCCTCCGCCAGCACGCGGGAAAGGGGGCAAGCAGACTTGTTATGTTGCAAATAGGGCAAAATCTGAGATCGTTGCAGTCCTTGACAGTGATGAGGATGGGGCGCTGGAAGAGGAAAGATGAGGGCATCCCAAGATGGGATTTTGGGAGAAGTCCATGAAAATCAGCACCAAATATGTTGCCTGAATAATATGGCCAAGTGGGCAGTCAGTGACTCTCTGTTTTGCTGCCTTTAGGTGAGGAGAACCTGGGGAGGCGGTCGCAGGCTGAGCACTGGGAAGAGGTGCGGAGGGTAGCCCAAATCATGCCCTGGTTGTGGCTGACTCTCCTCCGGGTGGTGGGATCTCCTCACCAGTCTGTGCCCAGTCTCATTTCCTCCCCGTGCAAACAGCTACAACTAGGACCTCTGCTCCTTTAGGATAGCAGTTTCGGATGGGCACTCACACCAGGGGAAAGGAGGAAAATTCATGACTGCTGCTGGCAGAAACCCAAGGTGTTCTTAGAACTTTGGCTGGTTCCCTTGGAGACAAGGGTGTGGGCGCATCACACCGGCTAAGAAGAAGGATGACCCGGCCCCTCTTGCAGTCCACTGTGCCAACTTCAAATCCAGTCAGAGACAAGGAAAGGTCCATCAGTGGGTCCTGCTGACATAGGGAATGTTGATCTTCTTGGGAAAATTAGCCCAAGACAGACAAATTCTGAGAGGAAACCCAAGGCTCTAAGGTCAGGTTTGTGCTGATGGTGCCCACTGACTGCTGTGGCTGTTCGACTTCGGTGCCAGCTCTCCAGAACCGGAAATGGGCACTGTCACTCTTCCCCAGGGACAGAAGTCAAGATGATTCTCACAGCTCCAGCCAACCCTCCATGAAGCTCCACGTCTTTTTCCTGTCCTTTGGGCAAGCCCATGACCTGGCTGTTTCATCTACCACTTGGAAAACTGGAGGCTGGTAGATCGAAGACGCCCCTCTGCAGGGTCACAGACTGTGGGAAGAGGTTGACGCTGTTGAATGAGCAGTGTGGGTCATTCCTGCAGACGCCCACGGGGAAGGGGCCTGTTTCTGATGAGACCGACTGCATGGCTGCCTTGCCCAGATGGCCCCCCATGGCTGCCTGGACCTCTCATCCTACCAGATGTGGTCAGACTCCTACCCTCAGAGACCCGTGCAAGTAAGGGACTCTGAGCGTCTACGCTGTGCACCATGCTTGGAACCCTGACCAAAGGCTGACCTGGCTGTCTTGCCATGGGCATGGTCCCTGCCTGCTTCAGGCAGAGTCACTGCCCCAAAACTTTGACCCCGTCTTCTGACTATGGGCGGATGCCTCCTTGCTGTTAACACTTTTCCAGGTAATGGTGGTGGCCTTCCAGCCTGCTCAACCAGCCAATTTGAGCCTCAATATTATGGCTCTTGAAACGAATCATGTCATGCTTTCAGCTCTCTGGGCCATGTACAGGGTGACAATGGTGTGCCTTTTATCCCAGAAGGCACCCCACAGAAGCATACATCAAGGTGTATGGTGACCTTTCCGGCTCCCTCCCATTCCCAGGGATGGTCTCAGTGAGTCAAAGTTCCCCACTCCATTTCCCTCACATTCCTCTTGGTCCAAACTCCTGATGAAGGCAGGTTGGCCATCGATTGTGGCTGTCCCCAGAAAGGGCTCCTTTGTGGGGCCATGTCCTGGGAAATGACCAGGGTGAGAAGGGTGTGGGGTTACAGAGACCCAGTTTGAGAAGGTGCCATCCTGCCCTAAGCATTCCTGGACACGCTGCTACTTATATCCCCCCAGTAGCCAGCCTCCTTAACGGGACCTATGCTTGGCAGTCTGGCCAAAGGAGGATTCAAACAGAATTCTGGTTAAATTTTATAAAAATGTCCCATCACTCTTGTACCTGGTCCTTCTGAGAGAAAGGTTCTGGGTACAATTAGGTGTGCTTGGAAAAAAGGTGAAGCGTAGGGGCACCTGGGTGGCTCAGTCAGTCAGATATCTGACCCTTGGTTTTGACCCTTGGTATCCAACCCTCGATGTCAGGGTCATGAGATCGGGGCCCACGTTGGGCTCCATATTCAGTGAGGAGTCTGCTATATTTTCTCTATCTCCCTCTGCCCCTCCTCCTCGCACTTGCTCAAGCTCTCTCTCTTTCTCTCTCTCTCTCTCAAATAAATAAATAAATCTTAAAATAACACAAAAAAGGAAAGGTATGTAGGCACTCGAAAAGAAATACTGGCCGTGGAGGAAGGGCACGAGCCCCAGCCCCTTGGAAGGGAGCATCTTGTATGTCGGGACCCCCAACCTGATGGACCGGGCCCCTGCAGCCCTCCCACACTCATGCTGGCACCTTCCGTTTCCTGACTGCTGGCTCAGCCATCCCCCAACAGGCAGCTCCAACTCTGACTTGATAGCTGGTTTTCTGAACCTTCTTCCCCAACCACGATGTTAAGAGAAACAGCGTAAAAGAGTCCTAACTCTGGCACCCCCAGATGTCTGCGCCAGCCCACCCCCACCACCATGCCAGCATCCGGTGGGGCCGGTGGATGCCACCTGGCACCTGGTGTTGACAGACAGGACACACAGGGCTGACTAGTCCTGGGAGGTAGTCTCCCTAAAATCAAGGTAATTTGTTACACAGCAATAAATAACGAGTACACCATCCATGCTCCCCTTTCACACTCACCAATGCTTCAGCATCTGTGGGATGATGCCTGCTTTACTGATGAGAAGCAAAAGCTCAGAGAAGTTAAGCCGTTGCCTAAGGTCACACAGCCAAGTGGTGGTGCAAGTTGTAACCAGGTCTGCCTGCCTCTTGTGTCCATGTGTTCCAGGTTGCACCTCGCTAGTTTTCCCTCCTTCGAGGTGCTGGGATTCTTCTGTGACTTGTGGACACTGGTCCATAGAATTTCATGCCCCTCAGCCTGGCCCCTGGTTCTGGACACCATGGGTGGGAGGCTTAGCAAGCTGGGGGACCATGGAGTAGCCAGTGGGCTTCCTAATACTGCCTCCCGATATGGGGAGGCTGGCCTCAGTTTCTTCATCTGTGAAATGGGTCTGAGACCCCAGACAGGTTGCAAAGAACCCATGAACTCAGGAGCTGAAAGTGCTTTGGAAAACTAGAGGTACAGGGGTGCACATTGACATGGTCTGAGACATGGCTCAGGAGGAGAGAATGAAGGGCTTGGTAGAGGGCCTGGGATGGAAAGAAAGCAGAAGGGGCCAATCAAACACGGGGTCTGGTTCGGGATTCCCTTATGAGCTGTTGTCAGCTGTGATGCCACCTGCCTTCCTGTGCCTGAAATCCTGGGCAGTCCTCTGAAGTACATGGTGCCTTTTCTAGACTCTCCTTTTATTTTTTATTTATTATTTTTTAAGATTTTTATTTATTTATTTGACAGAAATCACAAGTAGGCAGAGAGGCAGGCAGAGAGAGAGGAGGAAGCAGGCTCCCTGCTGAGCAGAAAGCCCGATGTGGGGCTTGAACACAGGACCTGGGATCATGACCCGAGCCGAAGGCAGCGGCTTAACCCACTGAGCCACCCAGGCGCCCCTAGACTCTCCTTTTAAAACACCCCCCCCCCCCTTTAGAGCAGTGGGACTGTACTTACACAGCCCTGAGCCCCTCCCACGTATGGGAAGCTCACATATGTTATCTAATGGGATACTCACGCTGAAAACGCACTAACCCTTTTATGTATCTATGTGTCCCGTTTCACAGGTATGGACAGATGGGGCTCTGAGGAGCTGTCATTTGCCTCAGGTCTCATGGGAGGTAAGGGACTGAGCCAGGGTTTGGAGTGAGACTGCCCTGGATTCAGAGTCTGGTTGCCTTTTGGCTCCTTGGTTTTTTATACATTTGACTTTCACCCCCAGAGAAGCCAAGCTCTCTGAGATTGGGGTCTGGGCAGAGGGGGGCCCACAATCCTCCCCGTGGGTGGGATTCCAGGTGCCCACAGGCTGGATTTCTCTTCCAGGAGCGGCTGAGAGGGACAACCCCAGACCATATGGCTCTTGGCATCATAACCTTTCCGTGATGTTGCTTTAACCCCATAATGGGTCTCATAATGGGTCCGTCCGGGAGCTCTTTTTGCTCCCCTCTATGCCTCAACCAGAGGGGTCTTCTTAGAAAGCAGCCCTGGCCAAGTCCTTCCCCTGCATAAAGCTCTCTGTAGGCTGCCCATGGAAGTCCCAAGCTCCTTACAGCGCATATAAGGCCCTCCTTGGCCTGCAGCCTCCCAGCCCCTCTCGGCGGAACCTGTTCCCTAAATAAGAAGGTTCCCTAAATGGCCGAACTGATTTGTGCTCCAAGCTTCTGCCTATACTGTTCCCTATTCCCAGATGCCCTTCACCCACTTCCTTGCCTTGATTGTCAAACTCCTTTCTGTTCATTAAAAGAAGTAATCCTGGGGCTCCTGCGTGGCTCAGTCATTAAGCGTCTGCCTTCGGCTCGGGTCATGATCCCCGGGTCCTGGGATGGAGCCCCACATCGGCGGGCTCCCTGCTCGGCAGGAAGCCTGCTTCTCCCTCTCCCACTCCCCTGCCTGTGTTCCCTCTCTCACTCTCTCCCTCTCTCACTCTCTCTCTCTCTGTCAAATAAATAAATAAATAATCTTTAAACAAATAAGAATTAAAAAAATAAACGAAGTAATCCTTAGGCAGATTTTATGTATTTACCAGGAGACACATGCACGTGGAACAAAATAGCATATGGTGAGGATTGTCTCCTCCCCCCACCCCCCCCACCCCCCGCTCAGCCCCAGCCATCCAGACCCCTTTGGGTTACCTGTTTGTTGCCTGCCTTTGCATCCTTTAATGTTATCATGATTGTCTTTTGCTCTGCTGGCTGGGGAGCTGCTTGAGGGCGGTAACTGTGTCCTGTTGATTTCTGAGCAGGGAGCCCTGGGGCAGGGTGGTTGTAAGTGGAGGAAATGGTGCACGCAAGCATCTTCTGGTGGTGAAGGTGGAATGCCTGGGGCTGTTGCACTTCCCCAGGTCCCCTGGTGTTAGGGAAGGATGAGCAGTGCTAGGGGCTAGGGGAGATGGTGGGGGGAGGGGACACCAGCAAAGAGCTACATCTTCACCTCGAGCTATAGAGCAGAACAAATTCCAGATGGATGAGACTGCAAAATGTGAAAACAATGAAACCATGAAATAACTAGAATAAAATGTTGATGATTTTGATCTCTGGCTGGGAAGGGCCTCGCTAAGCACAGCGGTAATGGAAGAAATGATCCCGGGAAAGATGTATGTATCTGCTTGCTTAAAATTGGGAACTTATGTGCATCCAAATACGCCCTAGAGGGAATTAAAATAAAAACAAATATGTAAAGAGCACTTGCAAATCAAAAAGAAAGAAACTCTAAAAACCTCAATAGAAAAAACATAGGCAGTGGACCTGAAAAGGAAATTAATAAAAGGAAAAATGTAAGTGGGGGCGCCTGGGTGACTCAGTGGGTTAAGCCGCTGCCTTCGGCTCAGGTCATGATCTCAGGGTCCTGGGATCGAGTCCCGCGTCGGGCTCTCTGCTCAGCAGGGAGCCTGCTTCCCTCTCTCTCTCTCTCTCTCTCTGCCTGCCTCTCCATCTACTTGTGATCTCTCTCTGTCAAATAAATAAATAAAATCTTTAAAAAAAATGTAAGTGGCTTAGTTTAGGTTTATGTTTCAAAGTAAGTAAGAGTATGTGTAACCTCGTTAGAAAACACAAGATTCAGTTGAAATAGAGAGATGGTGTTTTTCACTTACTGCTTTACCCAACTATTTATATGTAGAAAAATAGTGCTCCATGGGGCTGAGATCAAGTGAGATGAACAAGATAAATGTCTTTCTATAGGGGGCGAGGTTCAGGAAATCAGTTTCTCAGTACAGCTCAAAAGCCTTAAAGATGTTTATGCCCTTTGTTCCAGCAATTCTGCCTCCGGGGTTCTTTCTGAGAAGTAGTCTTTTTTTTTTTTTTTTTTTAATAATAGCAAAAACTTCCAAAATGGTCTAAATAGCCAATAACAGGGAATTACAGAAATCATGGCACACCTGTGTGAAAAAATATTACATAGCCTTTAAAACTCATGCTTAAGGGGCACCGGGGTGGCTCAGAGGGCTAAGCCTCTGCCTTCGGCTCAGGTCATGATCTCAGGGTCCTGGGATCGAGCCCCACATCGGGCTCTCTGCTCAGCAGGGGGCCTGCTTCCTCCTCTCTCTCTGGCTGCCTGCTTGTGATCTCTCTCTGTCAAATAAATAAATAAAATCTTAAAAAAACAAACAAACAAAAAAACTCATGCTTAAGCGGGACCCCTGGGTGGCTCAGTCATTTGAGCATCTTGGTTTCAGCTCAGGTCACAGTCTTCAGGGTCCTGGGCTTAAGTCCCAAGTCAGGCTCCCTGCTCAGCAGGGAACATTGAGGATTCTTTCTCTCCTCCCCTAGTGCCCTTTCAAGCTCTCTCTCTCTCTCTCACATAAGTAAGTAAATAAGTCTTAAACAAACAGGGGTACCTGGGTGGCTCAGTGGGTTAAGCCTCTGCCTTGGGCTCGGGTCCTGATCTCAGGGTCCTGGGATCGAGTTCCGCATCGGCTCTCTGCTCAGTGGGGAGCCTGCTTCCCTTCCTCTCTCTGCCTCTCTGCCTACTTGTGATCTCTGTCAAGTAAATAAATAAAATCTTTAAAAAACAAACAAACTCGTGCTTAACTGTTAACGGCTTTTGCACTTGGGAGACTGGGAGGGATATCAAGATGCAACTGGGTTTGTTTTCCTTGTACTTTGTCTTTTTCTGAACTATTTACCGGAAGTGTGTGTTTTTTTCATGAAGAAAAATATCATGTTTTAGAATTATTTTTAATTACTTGGAAAAGTTATCATGTAATAAGACCAGATGGGAAAAAAAAGCAGGTGCTAAACCTACATACAGATAATATGATACTTAATTTACCTTTTTTTTTTTTTAAGATTTTTTAAATTTATTTGACACAGAGAGAAGGAGCACAAGCAGGGGGAGTGGAAGAGGGAGAAGCAGGAGCCTGGCTGAGCAGGCAGCCGGATGTGGGGCTCAATCCCAGGACGGTGGGATCATGACCTGAGCTGAAGGCAGGCGCTTAACGGCTGAGCCACCCAGGCGCCCCTACTTTCTCACATTTTTCAAATCTTCTGCAGTGAGCATGGATGAGCTTTATTAGATCATGTTAAACTTTATTATAAATTATATAATTATAAAAACAGAGTCTCCAGAATAAACGTGGCACCAAAAGGGATTGGGCATTGAATCTAAATGAAACATTTGTAACTGCCAGTGTTCTGCTTCATTGAAATCTGACTGTATGAAAGGAGTGAAGCCTCACATTTCTGTCATCCAGTAGTACATTTCCACACTCTACTGCCTCCCTTAACCCTTGTGGCCCACCGTGCAAGGTACTGAGACTAAGGGAACTCCACAAAACACAGTGGAAAAAATGGACACGCGTGTGTACACACACACACACACACACACATACACACATGTACATGCTGGACCTTGAGCAAAGCCACAGTTCCGGAGGGCTCCCATGCTGTGTAAGCCCCACGTCGTGGCTTTCGATGACTGAGCCACAGCATGACTTTCTAACAGGGCTTCCTGCCCTCCCTTGGCCCAGTAGGCCATGGTGGGGGTGGGCAGGGCAGGGGCGGGAGGGGAGGAGAGAAGGATGCCCCTAGTCCTCGGGAGGTGATGGGGTGCATCTCAACTTCATTTGGCTCTCAGGACTGCACCCTGACTAGTGAGACCCCTACCCTTCCAGATGGCCCGCAGACCCACAGGGGTCAGCCCAATAGCGGGCTTGGCGACAAGGTGACATGTTCCCAGAAGAACAAAAGACCACGTCCTGCTGATGCCTCCAGGTAACTGCTTTCCACTCGTTAAGTTGTTGGATTCACGTGTGATTTGTTTTGGGGGGCTCTTGGGATGCAGAGGATTCTCTGAGTCTCTGCACAGACACCCCAGGTCACAGATAGACTAAGCCCTCATGGGGGACTGCAGGGACAGCACAGACAAGATTATGGGGCAGCGCTGTGTGGGACATATCGGTCATACACACCGGAGGTCAGCCTACGGAAGAGCATTTAAAAGAGAGGAATGACGATAAGAAATAATAAAGCAACTGTCATTTATTGAGTACCTATTACGTGCCATGTATTATACCATTAAATTATTCCACTGTCCTTGTGAAGGAGGTAGTGTTCTGCCCATTTTCTGGGTGGTGAAACTGAGACTCAGGTGAAATGAGCTGTCTGGATACCAGGCAAGCAAACGGTAGTGTTAGGATTCAAATCCAGGGGCGCCTGGGTGGCTCAATGGGTTAAGCCTCTGCCTTCGGCTCAGGTCATGATCTCAGGGTCGTGGGATCAAGCCCTGAACCGGCTCTCTGCTCAGCAGGGAGCCTGCTTCCCTCTCTCTCTGCCTGCCTCTCTGTCTACTTGTGATCTCTCTCTCTGTCAAATAAATAAAATCTTTAAATAAAAAAAATTAAAAAAAAAAAGAATTCAAATCGAGACAGTTCTCTCTCCCCAACCGATGTTGAGCACACACCTGGCACATGTTGTTCTCCAAGTGAGTTGTTTGAAACAGGTGGACTTAGAGGATACCTACTGAATGCCAAGCCCGACGCTTTTATATGGTATCTGATTTAATTCCCAGGACGGCCTCTGTGGGGTACGTGTAATTATTGGCATTTTACAAATGAGAAAACTGGGGCTCAGAGGTGTGTCCAAGATCACATGGAGCCAAATAAAGGCCTTTTTAACAGAAGCTTTATGGGGAGAATGAGTCAGGAGCAACCGGGATCAGATACCCCAGAGCCGGAAGAGACTAGGGAAGGGGCGGGGCTGCTCGTTGGGACTCTGTCTCCACCCACAGGAGGCCTTAGAAGGTCCAGGGGTAACTGATTTTGGACAAACCCCACCCCAGCGACTAATACCTACCGAACAGGGTCATGAGAGTTAAATGATATATGCTGGAGCGACCCTATGCTCCCAGGAGACACTGGCAAAGGTGAGGTTCCACTTCTCCTGCCCACTCTCTCTTCAACTGGCCTCCATCAGTGGGTCCCCGCCTCTGGGGGACTGGAAGCCCACGCTGCCTATCCCTACCCCTGACCCAAATCTGAAGGTCCTAAGGATTCCTGGGATGAGAGCCAGCTGAGCGGCTTCCTGGCTCTTTGACGGCTCTCTGGGCGTCGGTCTGGACAACCGGGTTGGGCTGGGGTCAGGGGTTGCTGACTGGATGCTTTCTGGGAGCCTCCCCAGACCCAAGTGGGCCCCCCAGCCCTGGCTCTTTCCCCCAGCCTCTGCTGCCATCATGTTGAGCCTGGGGACAGGCTGCCCGCAGAGGCTCTGGAGGCCAAGGCAGTCTCCAGACCATGGCCCCGGGAACTGTCCCTGAAGGCTTTCTCAGAGGGACAGCCCCCAAGCACATTCCAGGTGACATACCATTTTCCTTTCTCCCACAGCAACTGGTGGGGGCCCTCCCACTCCAGCAGGGGACAGGAAAGTGATTCAGCTCCCCAGCCCCCTCCTCAGACTCTCACACTCACAGCCTTGCTTTGGAAAAAGGGTGGTTTTCATTTCTTTCCTCCACCACCCCCCTGCCCGCCCCTTCAAACACTCTTACTTGTCTGTCCCTGGGCTCTTTTTCCCATGGGCCTCCCTGGTCTGGGCCAGGAGTCCGTGGGCAGCCCTCCTCCATCCGCTCCTGATGGAGGGTCCTGCCATCAGGCCAGGCTGTGCGGCCCTACTGTGCATGGTGGGAAAGAGGCCGGACTCTGGAGGCCCCAGCTGGCCTCCTATTATATTGGCTTCTATTAAACTGAAACACATAGCACATCTATTACACAATAAACCACAGCTATTTCATGGATCAAATTAAGTTTTATTTGGGCAAATTACAACCTTTTCTACAGTCGTGCCTTTGTGAGGCCATTCCTTTTTAATAAAAGCAAGCATTTCTGGGGCTGGCCCGGCTGGACCGAAGCTCCGTGGTGGGGTGGGGGCTCAGGCCAGGGCTGGCAAGAGGGTGGGAGTGTGTGTGTATGTGAGAGAGATGGGAATTCTTGGGGCCCCCCTCGGGAATGGATTTGTCCATCTTTTCCCGCTGTCTCCCCATCCCAAGTTTACCGTGGAAGTCTGCAGAGAAGTTCTCATTTAACAAGAGAAAGGCGGCGGCAGCAGCAGCAGCAGTGGGAAAGCATTTCCCGGAATCCAGGAGGAAGCATGAGTCACGGGGCCTGCTAAGTGAGCCCTGCGTGGCCACTGCGGCTCTGGCCCAGGAGGCCTGGAGCACAGGGCTGCCCGCATAGACATGCCCACTGCCCAGGCTGACGTAGGCTCTAGGAATGCAAACAAAGGTGGGTGGAGGGGCCTTCTGAGGGTGGGGGTGCTGGGCCTGACAAGAGGGGGCAAGCTTGGAGGACAGGCCTGCTCAGGGCCCTCGGGGCTCAGAAGAGCCCCTCGCTGTTATCCCTGGAGCCCCGGCAGGTGGGAAGGCTCCTGCCTCCTGGGTGACACGGCCTTGCCCTGCCATCTCCGGCTTCCAGGCTTCCTCACAAGGCAGGAGTTGTCCCAGGTCAGATGGGATCAGCATGGACCAGCAGCAGCAGCATTCCCTAGGGGAACTGGTTGGAAATGCAGATTCTCAGGTTCTCCACAGCCCTACTAAGTCAGAAGCTCCGGGGGTGCGGTTTTACCAAATCCTGCAGGTCATTCTGATGCACAGGCCGGTTTCTGGTCTACTGTGCTTCCTGATCTGTAAGTTACCTTCAAATCCACACCTGCCGGTTATTCATTCAAAAAATTAAGAGGTAATGCTTACTGGGTGCCAGATCCCTGCCTAACTGCTTTGCACGTGCACAGACTTGGCTCGTGCTGGGTAACTGCTTTACGCAGCCGACCTTTCCCTGTGTAGCTGGGTAGCTTTTCCTAAAGGCCCCTCAGAGGCTGCCCTGCCATCTCAGAGGTGGCTGTGGGGAGAACTCACACTCCAGAATGAGGAATACAGAGGGAACCAGGCAGGTGGAGTGAGAGGAACGAGAAGGCACAGGAGGAAAGTCTGCTGCAGAGAAGTGGGGCTTCCCAAAATCTTGTTCTCCAAGCGTGGCCCCTCGACCAGCAGCAGCAACTTCCCTGGGAGCCTATTAGCCATTCAGAGTCCTGAGCCCCAACCCAAACCCACTAAATCCGACTCTGCATTTTAACAAGCTGAGCGGGTTTCCTGCACATCTTCAAGCTTGGGAGAAGCCCCGGGTGAGGCGCAGAGGCATGTCCCCAAACCCCTGCCTGCCACAGAGGGGGACAGGAAGACAGGATCTGGGATCCACACCAGCTTCAGCCCAGCTCCTTTGGGGCCCCCTTAGTACCAACATCCCCTCAGTAAACCCTAGAGCCTGAGGGTGCTGTAGGGAGATGTCAGTCCTTAAAACCTGCAGCCCAACCAGGATAGTGGAAAGGACTCTGCCTCTGCCAAGTGTCCTCCTCCCAAGGTCAGGGATCTTCACGTTCTCTACCCTCTCTTCCTGGGTTCAAACCTAGGCTCTGCCATTTACCGATGGTGAGTCTTGCTGTAGACTTCCTGGTGCCCCAACTTTCCTTTTCTGTAAAATAAGAGTAACAATATTTCCTAGATGATACATTTAGTGTGTGTGCAGATTAAATCAGCAGATACACATAAAGGACTTAGAGCGGTGCTTGGGACATAACTGCATTAACACAGTGTCTTTGCTTTCAGCCTTCCTTTGTTCCCTGGTCTGCGTGGCCCTTGGGCTGGGGGGTGGGGTGGAAGAAAGGGGTTGCTGATGGAGGCATATTCAGTGCCAAGGCAGGGTGACTGGCTTGGATCCTGGAGGTGACAGGGGCTCCTGCGGGGACAGAAGGAAATGTGTCTGTAGGATACCTGGGATGTGCCAGACTTGGTGCCAGGTGTTTCCCTCCTTGCCGCAGTTGGAAAGTCCTGTTCCTTTCCGAGCTCGCAGAGGCTGGAGACCCTAGAAGTGCAGTGAGCAGCCCAAGGTCAGTCAGTGAAGGGTGGAGCTTGTACTTGGCGGTTCAGACCAGCCAGCCAGACCTGCCTCACACCTACTTCCCATGACCCCATCCTTCTACCTCCACAGCAGCCCTGTCTGGTCCCTTGAGGAGGTAAGGGGATCCAGAAGACTAGAACTGGCAGAGGAGTGGGAAGGCCGATGGGGCCAGGGGACATGGTTCATGGCTCTTACCCTAGGGCCTTAGTTTCCCCACGGTGGTGCCTCCTTGCAGAAGCAGGGCAAGTGTACTGAATGGCCCTGTAGTGGGTTGAGCTGCTCCTGGATTCACTCTGCCAGCACAGTCTGCCTGTCCCCCATCCCATGATTGGATGGCAGGTGTTTGGCGGATGTATTCAAATGCCAGCACGGGAGGGGAAGATACCTCTGGTTTCAGCTCTGATGCATGAAGAGCTTGGAAATTGTCACTCTCATCCTCACAACAACGGAAAGCTGAATGAGCTACAGGTCAAAAGCTTTGAGCTGGGGCGCCTGGGTAGCTCAGTGGGTTAAAGTCTCTGCCTTCGACTCAGGTCATGATTCCAGGGTCCTGGGATCAAGCCCCGAATGGGGCTCTCTGCTCAGCAGGGAGCCTGCTTCCTCCTCTCTCTCTGCCTGCCTCTCTGCCTACTTGTGATCTCTGTCTAATAAATAAATAAATCTTAAAAAAAAAAAAAGCTTTGAGCTGCTTTAGAGGATGAGAATAAGTGGGCAAAATGCCCCTTGGAAACCTGGCGCGATGGGTTAACACGGAGAATCAGCCACGATCAGCTGACCTGAAGCAGAAGCCACCAGAGCCGGTAGCTCTTAGGCACACTGAAGTGGTAAATTTTTTATCCTCCCTTGGCCAGTGTTAATTTTAAAAACACATTTTTGAGGTGTGATGGACATATAGAAAGCTGTACATATTTAGCGTATATAATGAGTTTGCACCTGAGTATGCATCCATGAAACCATCAGCGCCATTAATGCCATAAACATCCCCATCATTGCTGAAAGTTTCCTCCCATTCTCTTTACTTACGTGTTATTGTGTTGTTACTATTAAATGGTAATTTGGATGACCTGCTGGCAGCTCTGTACGGACTGGGTTGAAAGTTACAAACTTGGCCCACTCCTAGGCACGCCCATACTTTCATGGGCTTTACCCCCAGGAGCCCTACCCAGTTCACATGGTGAAGATCAGAGAAAAACCCCTTCTGTTTCGGGCAGAAGAAATAAACACTTTGAAATATGCCCAGAGGTTTTTCCATAACAAAGACCTACCCTTCAGAAGAAACTGCTTTCCCAGAGCCTTGTCTGATGGGGGGGAAGGACAATTAGACAATCCCAGCCCTTTCTAGCCTTCCCGTGTCATTTAAGGGGAACACAAAAGGGCTAAGATATGTTCTGAAGGTCAAGCCTAGGGACTCAGGCCAATAAAAAAAAAAAAAAATCTGAGATTTAATGATAAAGAGTACAGAACACTTCGCCTCCCCAACATTTACCACCAATGCAGCAAGTCCTCAGTGTACTAACAGTGGATTACAACAAAAAGAGCTGCAAGACCCAGATTCTCTTTCAGAAGAAGTTCTTAGGGAAACCTAAAGACAACAGGGCAGGAAGCAAACAAGAAAATTCTAGGACACTGGAACCTCTGATACCTAGGGCTACAGCAAACCTTAAACATAGTCCAGCTCCTAGCCAAATTAGCATAAAGCCTCATGCTAAAATCACCTCGGTTCCTATAACCTGATATATCATGTCTAGCTTTCCACAAAAAATTATAAGGTGTGCTAAAAGGCAAGGAAAATCACTCTGGAGAGTCGAAGGAAGTATTGGAATCAGACTCAGAGATCATAAAGATTTTTGGAATTAAACAGGAGGTTTAAAACAACTATGATTAATATTCCAGTGGAAAAAGGAAATAAGATGCAAGAACACATGGGTAATGCAAGCAGAGAGATGGCAACTTTAAGAAAGAATCAAAAGGGAATGTGAAAATCAGAAACACTAACAGAAAGGAAGAATGTCTTTGATGGGCCCATGAGCAGAGTGGACATGGTCAAGGAAAGAATCAGTGAGCATGAAGATATGTCAATAGAAACTTCCCAAATGGAAATGCAAAGAGAAAAAACAATGGGGAGGGGAAAAAAAAGAAGAAAAGAAACAATATCTGAGGACTGGGGGACAATTATAACAGGTGTAACCTGTGCATCATGAGAATAACCTGTCACCAAAACTACGGGGATCTGTCACCAGTAGGTCTGCCTTCCAAGCAATGTTAAAAGGATTCTTTGGAGAGAAGGAAAATATGTAGGTCGAAAACTTGGATCTACACGGAGAAAGGAGAGTATCAGAGAAGGGATAATGAAGATCAAATAAAATCTTTTATTTTTCTTATTCTTTTATTTTAAAGATGTTATTTATTTATTTATTTAGAAAGAGAGAGAATGGGGGTGAAGGGAGAGGCAGAGGTGGAGGGAGAGGGAGGAGAAGAGAGCCTTAAGCAGACTCCCCAGTAAGCACAGAGCTTGACTCAGGGCTCAGTCTCATGACCCCAAGATCATTATCTGAGCCAAAAAACCAAGAGTCGAAGGCTTAACCTATGGAGCCCCTTATTTTTCTTATTCTTTTATTTTTTTAATTTTAAGATTTTATTTATTTATTTGACAGAGAGAGAGAGCACAAGCAGGGGAGCAGCAGAGGGAGAGGGAGAAGCTGACTGCCCACTGAGCAGGGAGCCTGATGTGGAGCTCAATCCCAGGACCCTGAGATCATGACCTGGTCCAAAAACGAAAAGTGGGATGCTTAACCTACTGAGCCACCAAGGTGTCCCTCATTTTTCTTATTCTTTTTTTTTTTTTTTAAAGATTTTATTTATTTGTCATAGAGAGAGAAGCGAGAGTGAGCACAGGCAGACAGAGTGGCAGGCAGAGGCAGAGGGAGAAGCAGGCTCCCTGCCAAGCAAGGAGCCCGATGTGGGACTCGATCCCAGGACACTGGGATCATGACCTGAGCCGAAGGCAGCTGCTTAACCAACTGAGCCACCCAGGCGTCCCCATTTTTCTTATTCTTAATGGATCTAATGGATAACTGTTCAAAGCAAAAACAGCAGCAAAAAATATATATATATAATATTGCGTGATTGTAGCCTTTGGATAAGTGAAATGAATTCCAGCAATGTTACAAGGAATGGGAGGGAGGGACTGGAGCATATTGCTATTATTTACCGTGAAGCAGTACTGTGCTATTTAAAGTAAATTTAGATTTATTGTAAAGGTTGTAAAGGTATGTTGCAAACACTAGGGCAACAACTAAAAAAATTTTTTAAAGAAATTTAAATGGTATACTAGGAAGGGGGAGAAAATGAAATCACAGAAAACCAGAGAAAGCAGAAATGATACAGGAAGAAAAGAAACAAGTGTGACAAACAAAACAGTTAGAAATGTGGTCGGTACTAATCCAACTATATTAGTATCACCTTAAATATGAGTGGTTTAAATATACCAATTAAAAACAGAGGGGCGCCTGGGTGGCTCAGTGGGTTAAAGCCTCTGCCTTCAGCTCAGGTCATGATCCTGGAGTCCTGGGATCGAGCCCTGCATCAGGCTCTCTGCTTGCTCAGCGGGGAGCCTGCTTCCCTTCCTCTCTCTCTGCCTGCCTCTCTGCCTGCTTGTGATCTCTGTCAAATAAATAAATAAAACCTTAAACAACAACAACAACAACAACAACAGACTATCGGAGGGATTTAAAAGAAACAAAACTCAACTATCTGTTGTCTAGAGGAAGCCCACTTTATTATTTATTTATTAAAGATTATTTATTTGAGAGAGAGAGAGAGAGATTGAGAGTAAGTGAACATGGGGAAGAGGCAGAGGGAGAGGGAGAGAGAGTTTCAAGCAGACTCCCCGCTGAGTGCAGAGCCCAACGCAGGTTCTGGGCTCACGATCTGAGCTGAAACCAAGAGTTGGACGAAGCCCATTTAAAAATAGAGACATAGGGGCGCCTGGGTGGCTCAGTGGGTTAAAGCCTCTGCCTTCGGCTCAGGTCATGATCCCGGGGTCCTGGGATCGAGCCTCGCATCGGGCTCTCTGTTCAGCGGGAAGCCTGCTTCTCCCTCTCTCTCTCTGCCTGCCTCTCTGCCTACTTGTGATTTCTGTCTGTCAAATAAATAAATAAAATCTTTAAAAAAAAATAAAAAAAAATAAAAATAAAAATAGAGACATAGATACATGAAAAGAAAAGAAAAGAGAAAGATACACCGTGCTACCGCTAATCAGAGTTGGAGCAGCAGTGGTAATTTCAGACTAAGCCGACTTCAAGACAAGGAAATCAATCAGGGATAAAACGGGCATTGCATCATGACAAAGGGATGGGAATTCTTTAAGGAGATAAAATAACCCTTAACGCACATGCACCTCATAAGAGAACATCAAAGCACATGAGGCCAAGCACTGAGAGAACTACCAGGAGAAATAGACAAGCCGCCGTTCTGTTTGGGGATTCACATGCCTCTGTCAGTAATGGACGCGTCCAGTGGGAAGAACATCAGTAAGGACATAGTTGGACGAAACAGCACCATCAGTCGACTGGATTCAGTTTATAGAAAACATCACCCAACAATGGCAGAATGCATGTTCTTCTCAAGTTCGCATGGAATCTTCACCAAGCTAGACCACATACCGGACCATAGAACCCACCTTAACAAATGGAAAAGAGCAACATCTGGGTAACATCTGGGATATAGTTTCCATTTCCTAAAAGACCAAGTTATTATTCAGGGAGCAGGGCCTCAGGAGCCCGACAGGCCTGGGGTGCGATTCTGGCTCTATCACGCACCTGCTGTGTGACCTTGGGCCAGCCACTTAATCTCTCTGAGCCCCAGGTTCTTCATCTGTAGAGTGGGGATGATCATAGTAACTACCTCATGGGTAGGATGTTATAAGGATGAAATAAGACATTTCGTGGAAGGTGATGATTAAAGCCTTCCTCAGCTCAAGGTAAGGCCTCAATAAATACTCCCTGCTTATGCATAGTGTTAGTGAGACGGCAGGAACACGGTCCTGCTGTGTACCAGCCCCTGCTGGTCACTGGGAGACGCGGACCTCAAACACAGGCTCCCCTCCCAGGCTCCTACCAGGAGATGCATCACACTTCCCACCTTGGGGAGCAGGTGTCCCCAGCTCCTGGCAGAGAGGGCGGCTCAGCTGAGTCCAGTGGTGCAGGGTGGGAAGGGTTTCCGACCCTGGACATTTGAGGTAGCCTCCAAAACATGGGCATCCTTTCTAAACTGAGAACACAGGCAGAGCAAGCAGAAGCAGGGTGGGTTCCAGAACGGGTGAGAGCAGTCTGGTGTGGCTCGTGGACCCCAGAAAGGGTCATGGCTGAAAAGGTCAGGGTGCAGAGGTTACTTGGCCCAGTCATCTTGTGAAGATGAGCAAACTGAGGCCCAGAGAGGGAGGAAGGGACCCCCTTCCCCACAACACTTGTCATACTACACGTTTCTATCTGGGACCTAGCCAAACTCAGAGAATGAGAGTTTGGATTAGGGAGGAGGATAATCTAGTGACGACTGATACTGATGACAGATGAATATGTGTTTGGCAGTTCTGCAAGGGCTTTCCAGGACATACACATACACAGGACATACATTTTATTCTCAAAAGTAACCCTGTGAGGCAGAAACTGTTACTTCCATTTTATAGTAGAGGAAACAGGGGCATCAGTGCTTTTGGGATTTTACTAGACACTGTGGATGCCTCTTCTGCACCCACTCCTGGAGGTCTGTCTCCCTTTCTGGCAGAGCAGCAATGCTGTTCCTCTGTCTTCCATATCCCACAACTGGAGGTCTTCCCAGAGGAGGTGCTCATCTCAGCCCATCATAGAAATTGGGTGAAGGAGAGGATGGGATGTTCTGGTCCTCCTGTAAGTGAAGGGAAGCTAGGGGAATTCTTGAAGGAGTTCTTGATTGACTGAGAGAGGTGAGGTTTGGTGGGGGAGTGCCAAGGAGTACCGCTGGACACTGTGGTGTCTGCATGTGATGTTGGAACTAAGGCAGCCACCTTAGGTCCATAAGGAGACACATCTCAGAACACTGTGACACATGGAAGATGGCAGAGCAGAGGCAAGAATTAATGGGGTCCTGGAAGATGTGTTTGAGCTGCTTGAATTATCTAAACCCAGATGCCATTCCTCTCATCTCCTGGACCCATGAGCTCTTACATCTCCTTTTCGCAATGCTGGTTGGTGTAAAAGCCTTCTTGTTGGTGTAAGGATTAAACCCTAAACCCCTCCCCATGTCATGCAAGGCTCAGACCTGTGAGCTGTGTTTCTCATCAACATCTGCTGTCTTAGCCAGAGTCAGGGACTTGCTAATCCCATGCTGGGCCATGTTCTTTGGGGCCTCTGGGCCTTTGCACATGCTGTTTTCTCTGCTTGAAGCACCCTCCCATGTGTCGGTTCTACACAATCACCCTCTTCTCTCTCTAGAGCCTCTCTCTGCATCACCTTCTGTGTGGAGTCCCACAGCACCCATCTGTGTGGCTGTCATCACCCATGTTCTCACCTGCTGATGGGTGTATCTGCTCCCTGTCCTGGACTGAGCTCTGGACTGGAGGGCAAGACCTGTCTCATTCATTTCTGTGCCCTTGTCACCTAGTGTAGGGCCTGGCCTACACCATATACTCTCTATGTGGCTGTGGAACGAACACGGGTGTGGGGGCCCTCTGGGTGTCCCGGTGCTCGCAGGGGGCCTGAGGGTGCGGTGCCCAGCTCAGCAGTCTTGGTAACAGCAGCCGTCATGGAGCTGCATGCTCCCTGGGGTCAGATGCCCCCCACATCTCCTCTCCTGTTCTTTTCATCATAGACCCCGTTGTCTGCTTTTACAGATGAGAAAACAGGGCTGCTGAGGGCTAAGGTGACTTGCCCAGAGTGGGGATTTCAATGCAGGTCTATTGGTCTTTCGTGGAGTTAAAAAAGTGAATGTACTGAATTGCGTGTACATATATGATTGTGTGTGTGCGTGCAGGTGTTTGCAGTATGAGGGTAGGAATACTGGCACTTTAGTTTTCCAATTTTCTCAATATTTCTAATTTTGCTTCAGAAGCATAATGGGGAAAAATAAAAAACATATAGCCCAAGGTTTAGAGAACTAATGTTAGACTGGGCTGTGTGTCCTGAGGATGTCACTTTTTTTTTTTTTAATTTATTTATTTGACAGATAGAGATCACAAGTAGGCAGAAAGGCAGGCAGAGAGAGGAGGAAGCAGACTCCCCGCTGAGCGGAGAGCCCGATGCGGGGCTTGATAACAGGACGCTGGGATCATGACCTGAGCCGAAGGCAGAGGTTTTAACCCACTGAGCGCCCCAGGAGCACCAGGATGTCACTTTCTTAAAGAGCCTTTGGCACAGCAGGGATCCCACATAACTACTCCCCAGGATGCAGTCTGAACTGTGCAATGTCAAGGTTCCCTGATGCCCTTACTTCTCATCTCTGCTTTCCTGAGTTTGGAGACATTTTCCTTTTTAGTCACCTCCCTCCCTGGCTTCATCCCCTCCCTTCCTCCTTTTTTCTTCTTTCCTTCTTTTCTTCCTTTCTCTCTCTCTTTTTCTTTTCCTTTTTTTTTTTTTTAAGATCTTTAAATCATTTTTTAAAGATGTATTTATTTCTTTCTTTGAATGGCGGGGGAGAGAGAGAGAGTGCATGCCTGAGCCCAGGGAGAGGGCCAGAGAGAGAGGGAGAAGCAGGCGGGTCCCCGCTGAGCAGGGAGCCCAGTGTGGGACTTGATCTCAGGACCCTGGGATCATGACCTGAGCTGAAGGTAGAGGCTTCACCAACTGGGCCACCAAGGCGCCCCCCCCCCCCTTTTTTTATCTTTAGGTGATCCCTACACCCAATGTGGGGCTCAAACTTACAACCCTGAGACCCACGCTCCTCTGACTGAGCCAGCCAGGAGTCTTTCTCTCTCTCTTTTTTAAAACGATTTTATTTATTTATTTGACACAGAGAGAGAGATCACAAGTAGGCAGAGAGGAGGAAGCAGGTTCCCTGCTGAGCAGAGAGCCAGATTCGGGTCTTGATCCCAGGACCCTGAGATCATGACCTGAGCCGAAGGCAGAGGCTTAACCCACTGAGCCACCCAGGAGCCCTTCCTCTCTCTCTCTTTCTTCCTTCCTTCTCACCTTCTTTCTTTTTTGCCAGACAGTGCAGATGAAGAGCGAGCATTGTTTACCTTTTTTTCCGGCATTATTTAAGCTTCTTGTACTTAAACAAGGTCAGATCATTAGGTTACTGGGGTGTGGTTGGGGAGGTGGGAACACACTCAGCTCCCCAAACACAGCTCTGTCTTTCTTATTTCTATAAAACTTTGTTCTGAAGGCTTCTTCGGGGCCAAAGAACAAGCACATAAACAAGATCAGGTTGTGACCATCGTGCTGTCTGCCCCTTGCCCGGCGGGACCCTGGGTGGAGCCCCAAGACGAAGGTATGGGAGCACCGGGGAGCAGAGCCAGCACATCCTGGGAGGGCGACCCCACATGCCCTGGCTCAGGCTCAGCAGTAGAGAGAAGCAATTGGAGGGACCAGCCAGACTCCCCCCCCACCAGTCCAGCATCCCCAGGGCTCAGAGAGGGGAGCCCCTGGTTCCCTCCTCTATGAAATGAGGCCATTGTGAGAACCCACTAGGGCACACCCGGGCCCGGTGGGAGGGAGGACCAGGTCCGGCCAGGAGCTCAGGCAGTGTGGGTCCAACCGGCCTGTGAAGGTGGGCCTGGGGTGGGCAGGTCAAAAGGCACCTGTGCGGAGAAACCCTTGTTCTGTTGGCTGCTTGGGATTCTCATGCCTTCTGTGAATCACTTCTTACAGCACTGGGGTTTTTCCCACCTCATGTTGAAGTCCTGTGAACCCCTAATGCCAGCTTCTGCTTCCTCCTGGGCGGGCTGCCAACAGCCGCCTGATTCTCTGTGTCTTTTCTAGGCCATGGGAGCGACAGACGAGGAGGCTCAGGGTCCCCCTTCTGGGAGAGGACCCTGCCCTGGATCTGCCAGACTTTGAGTGCCCCCTCAGCCTTCACCCTAAGAAGTGGGACATCTGACCTGAATGTCACGAAGGGCCTACCGAGCTTTGGGGTTCCTCAGGGAAGGGCTGGGATGGCTGGGGGGAGGTTAGCGGGGAGCGGCGCTCTGTCCCGCCAGGTCCTCCCTCATAGTTCCCCACATCCGGCCCCGCTCCTCGACAGGGTTCGAGGCAGTGGCAGCTACTGGTTAACGCGGGCCAGATGCAGCCCTTTCCCCGGACACGCTCAGCAGCCTTCCTCCTCGGAGGCCTGCGGGATATTTGAGACTCCATGGAGTTTGGCTTTGGAGCCTGCAGTGGAAACCACAGCCCCATTACGCGGGCACATCTGATCTCCCTGGGAGGAGAGAGGCGACTGGCCTCAGACAAGGAGAGACAAGCTGGAGGCCGCTGGCTCTGTGGGGAACAGTTTTGCCTCCCCGTGGAGGACGGGGTCTGGGAGTCCCAGGGAGGGTGAACCCAGCATGCTTAGCCAGAATGGAGGCCTGATCTTGGAGGTGCTCGGCTCCCTAATCTCTGGGGTTGGCGGCAGAGGCCAGGGGCCTCCAGAGAGGAACTCGAGGCCCCTGTGAGAGCTGGACATCCACCGAGAAGCCATTCCAACCCTCGCCACCCCGGCCTTGAGAGTGCATAGAGCAAAAGGTCTTATGTTTGCCAGACTCATCGTTAAAATAGAAAACTTCCATCGAAAGGGAACGACTTTCTCTCCCTCTTCCTCCCCAGGGCAGACCAAGCAACTGAGTTTGCACAAATGGGTGGGGAAGGATTCCAAAGTCACTGCCTAGTAAGATGCCCCAGCTTCTATTACTTGCCCCCTTGGGGGACTTTGGGTCAATGACTTATTATCTCCAGCCTCAGATTGCCATTTTCCCAGTGGAAGTAATGAGCCTCAGGGACGCCTGGGTGGTACAGTCTGTCAACTGACCGATTCTTGGTTCTGGCTCAGGGCATGATCTCAGGGTTGTGAGATCGAACCCTGCGACGGGCTGGGGACTCAGCACAGAGTCTGCTCGGGACTCTCTCTCCCTCTTATTCTGCCCCCCACCCCTCAGTGAGCCAGCTCATGCTCGCTCTCTCTTTCTCAAACAAATAAATAAATCTGAAGAAAAGAAATAAAAAGCCTCACCTTGGGGATGGGGCCTCTCTGATGTGCATAGAGAGGCAAGTCAGTGTTACTCCCAAATGACATGGATTAAATCCTCCTTTCCTGTTTCTAAATAATCCAAGACCATTATAACTGCCCATCAGAACTGCGGTTGGCAGAAGTAAGCGAGACACCCCCCGGGAGTGGCCATGGTCCTGGCCAAGTTGGTCAATTGGCTGGCTCTGTGAGCATCTCTGGGCTTGAGTGATGGCTTGGGCGGGGGGCGGGGGGGGGGGGGGTCTTTGGAACGCCTGTGCTCAGCCCTGTCATGACTCTCCGGGGCAGGAACCAGGGCTGGGACCATCTGTGTCAGCCCTTCCAGCCTGAGCTGCTTTCTCTCCAGGAGTGAAGGCTCAGGCAGGGCATTGGGTCCCTAAGCTTCTCTGCTCAGCGCCCACTCGCCCGGGTACTTGGCTATTTCTGTAGGGTGTAGAACTGACTTACTTGGTCACTCAACAACCTCAGTTTCCTCCTCTGTGAAATGGGGACACCAGCCCTGTTGGCTCCCTAAGTGGGGAGGAGTGTTATGGTGGGTAGGGAGAGTGATCTAGTTTGTTCATATGATCCTTCCTACAGTTGTGGGGAGAGACCTCAGGTTCAGGGCATCAAGGGATGGGAATGCAGAGTGAGTTATTGCCCCCAAACATCAACTCCTAGAAGAAGGGTATATATATATATATTAAGATATATATATTATATATATATATATATATATATATATATATAATATATAATATATATATATATATTAAGATTTTATTTATTTATTTGACAGAGAGATCACAAGTAGGCAGAGAAGCAGGCAGAGAAAGAAAGGGAAGCAGGCTCCCCGCTGAGCAGAGAGCCCGACGTGGGGCTCAATCCCAGGACCCTGAGATCATGACCTGAGCCGAAGGCAGAAGTTTAACCCACTGAGCCACCCAGGCTCCTCTGAAGGCTATATTTCTAGGCATGGGGTCTACAAGTGGGGAGAGCAGGTTCCCTATAAGTTTAAGATTTGTGGAAGGAGAGACATTGGGCTTGGTAGCAGATCTTGAAATAGACGTAATAAAGCCTTCTCTAGTCTCACCAAACCCTCCAATGGGTCTCCATCCAAGCCCCCCTTCACCCTCCCTCTCATTTGTCCATGTGTTCATGCATCCAGTCATTCCACAAATACCCCACGAGCACCCTCTCTGTGTCTGGCAGTGGGGATGCTCATTAATGCTTGTACCGATCTCATCAAGTTCCTACGAGGATTAAATGAGGTCATATATACAAACTTTTAAAATAGTGCCTGAGTATAGAGCTGAAAATAGAGCTCTACAATTCTGAGTATACATGCTGAGTATAGAGCCTGCCCTCATGAAGCTTTTACTTTACATGAGGGACAAAGACTTTTGCCAATGAGTTGCACACATCAGTACAAACGCACCTGCAACAGGGGCCAGGAACGAAAGGGACGGGGTGGTGAGGGAGTGCCTAACAAGGCCACCTCCTCCCAAAGGTCAGTACTTGCTGGGTATCTGGCAGTGACCTAAGTCCTTGATGTTGACTGACTGGGTCCTTGCTGTGTCCTGGAGGCCCTTGTCATCTCCATTTTACCGATAAGGAAACCGGGAGGAACCAAGATCTCAATTGTTCCCCCTTTTCTGTGCTGTAGGAGGGAGGCAGCTCCCCTTTTCCCCTTTTCTCAAATGAACCAACTGAGACTTTAGTGAAAGTCAGATGTTTTTCTCAAGGTCACAGAGCTGGAATGGCTGAGTTTCCTAGTTCATCTCTTCCAACCAACTCGGGACAGAGTTTTTAGTCCAGTGAAGATAAATCAGCCAGTTAGAGTTGGAAGATTGATTATATCTATGGCCCCCAAATTGTTCACCCCCCCCACCCCATATCCGCATGCTTTGCTCAGAAAATCTGCAGTGCTCTCCTACGGGGGTAGAATGTTCTGTAGTCCTTGGCTCTGGACTCTGCCCTGTGATTTGCTGTGGCTGATGAGACTTTAGCCGAGTCCGTGCAAGTAGGGGCTTCGTGGAGCGCTCGCACATTTCCCCTTTTGCCCGTGTCCTCCGCCACGTGACTTTCCTTGAGGAAGAGAATATGGTAGAAGTGACTCTGTGCCTGTTCCAGGAGTAACCTTAAATGGCCTAGGGCCTTATGCTTTCTCTCTCTGTTTTGGAAGTCGGCTGCCATGGAAAGAAACTCGGACAGACAGGACAGGGACCAGGAACTGCGCGGAAGGAGAGTGGAGGAACCCCAGCCCAGGGGCATGAGGGAGGCCCCTTGGACGACTGGGGCCAGCGGACCTCCTGGCTGAACGCGGCCACGCCGATCCCACGTGGAGCCGGGACTCCACGCAGCCCACCTGCAGATCCGAGGACGGGACTAGAGAGCGGTCATATCAATCGCTTGAGTTGTGGGGTATTTTCGTTAGGCGGCAGAGTGAGTGAGATGGGTGGGCTGGCAGATGCCTAGTTTCTGGGACTCTCTGGGACTTCTCACCTTTTCAAGAGCCCTGAGCTCTGTTCCCATGGTTCCCAGTCAACTGGCAAGGGCTTTTCTCCTGTTGTATTCTTGCTAGGGAAGAGGAGGGAGGGGAGTCGTGTGGTTTCTTTGCATCCCATTTTGAAGGTGTTCCTTATGACAGGCTAATGGAGCTCTTATGACAAGAATGACAGACTATGAGGTTGAACTCTGGGTCAATCAGACTCCCAGGATTTAAGTCCCAGCTCTTCCCATTTCTAGCTGTGCAACCTTGGGCAAGTTATGCAACCTCTCTGTGCCTCAGTCCACATCTGTAAAATGAGTTTAATGCTTGTTCCGATCTCATCGAGTTCCTCTGAGAATTAAATGAGGTGAGATACACTGACTCCTCTGAAAATAGTGCCTGACTCATTGTAAGCCCTCAACAAATATTATCTATTTTTTTTTTTAAGTTTTTATTTATTTATTTGACAGAGATCACAAGTAGTTAGAGAGGCAGGCAGAGAGAGAGGGAGAGGGAAGCTGGCTCCTGGCTGAGCTGAGAGCCCGATGTGGAACTCGATCCCAGGGCCTGGGATATGGGATCATGACCTGAGGCGAAGGCAGCGGCTTAACCCACTGAGCCACCCAGGAGCCCCTATTATCTATTGTTTTATGACGACTATTACTTTTACTACCACCATGAGTCCCCTGGCTGCTGCTGCTGCTGCTAGGAATTGTAGGGAGTAGGTTTCAGGCACTCTGAGCCAGATATTTCAGTGTTCTTGACCTGAAGATGCTCACAGTCTCACCAGCTAGAAGTAGAGCTAACACCTGAACAGGTACGTTGCGATACAGAGGCAGAAAAATAAAAACGGGAAGAGGGTCAAGTCCGGGAGTGGTTTATCCTACCCGGGCATTAAGAAGGCTTCCTAAGGCAGCTAACAGTTGAACTGGGTTTTGAAGACTAGCAAAGAGTTTGCTGGCGTTATCAGTTAGGTTGATGCTTGGCTCTCTGTAAAAGCAACCACCACCACCACCACAACAACAAAAATAACAGGAGCTTAAACAAAACAGAAGTTTATGGCTGAGTCAAGTAGAAATCTGGTGGTGGAAGACCCGCTCTTAGGCTCCTCTGTAGCAGCAGGTACCCAGGCTCCTTCTAGCCTGTTGTTCCAACGTGGATAGCTTCCATCCCATACTCTCCTCCTGGTACAAGGTGGCTGCAAGAGCTCCAGCACCGTGGCTCTTTAGGGACACTTCCAGATGTCTGCACTGCACTTACAAGCTATTATCCAGGCTTCATCCCATGGCCGGACTAACTGCAAGGGAGACTGAGAACATATTCTTTATTCTGGGTGCCCTTGTGCCCAGCTAGCTAAGAAGTGAATATTCCATTACCCAGGGGGAAGTGGGGACCCACCTATAACCTGGAGATGTAGGTTCTCATGAGAAGAATGGCATGTTCAGAGGCCTGTGTACATGGAACACATGGCTGGTTCTGTCTTCACCAGGCCTTCAGAGCGCCTCACTCCTTCTTTGCGGAGGCATTTACGGGTTCTATGACTTGCATTTCCGCCAGCACCCCCAGCTCTCCTGCTACTCCAGAGGCTCCCTCCCAGTGGTGCCTCCTGGGAGAAACTAAGATGCCCTTAGGAGCTCATGCATACTGAGGAGACGGAGCTGCTGAGTGGAGGGGCTGCAGAGAGAAGGGCCATAGCCCTCCCCAGGCCTCCGACCCAGGGCTGGATAGCCAGAACAGGTGGCCAAGAGGGCTCCCAGGCCAGGGGAAGGCTGTAAACAAAGGCCGGGAGGCAGCTGGGTGGGCGCTTGGGGGGGGGGTCCTAGAGGAGAGCCATCCTGCTGGTTCTGGATATCTGAGGCCTGAGGATGAGAGCCCTCGTCCCTACAGATGACACCACACATATGCGGGTCTTGGCAGGTTGGGACCTTGGAGTTGGTGCTCTTGGAGAAGAAAGGGAGTCACAGAGGACGGTGTCTTGGGCGGGTGGGAGGAAGCACAGCCCAGGCTAGAGGCACGGAGGCAGAAGAGCGAGAGACTCAGTGGCAAAAGGTGTAGGTGTGGAAACTCTGGTTCTGCCTTGGACAGGCTGGGTGACTTGAAACCTCAGTTTCCCTATCTGTCAAGCGGTGATTCACTTCTCAAGGGCATAATGAAGATTCTGGATGGTGGATGGGAAAGGCCTTGGCAGGAACTCAGTGCTGTGCCCACACACACGTCCCGTGGAGTCTTCCACAGGGCTCCATCTCCGGCCTGTGCTGGCGCCTGGGCTTCCCAGGCCTTTGCCCCTGGCCACCTGTGCACCCCTTCCTCACCTCCCAGCCTCTCCTGTCCCCTTGGTCAGAGTTCCGGATGCAGACTCAAGCCGGGCCTGGATTCCATGGGCCTGGGATATGGGCAGAGGTGGCTGGGCAAGCGGGACAGCTGAGGGCTGGGTGAACACTCAGGTAGGGCTCCTTACTCACCCGTGTGCAGGCAGTCGGCAGGCAAGCAGGGTGCGAAGGGGCTCAGGGTGGCAGCCTCCGGGCCTGCAGCCTGTGCCCAGCTGGGACGCATGTACCCACCCGATTCAAGCGGAGTACTTTTATACCCTCTACTACAAAGCAGAATGGCAAGTTGGAGGCTTCGTGATCTGGATTCCCAGTCACGGTGTCTGCTCTGTGTGAGTTAGTGGGGAGGGAGGGTATGTGTCCCACAGACCGAGGACATTGGCCAGCCTGGAGGAAGTGGCCCTCTGCTTTGCTTCTTTGATGGAAGGTGTGGTGGGAGGGTCAGGGTCTGACTGGGTGGTTAAAATCTGGAACATACAAGAGACACCTGATTTTTTTTTTTTTTTTTTTTTTTTTTTTTTGGCTTAGTGTGGTTCCTTTGCTGGAACTGCTCCGCACCCTCATTAACCACACGTTTCCAGCGGAATTTGCCACATTGATTTTCCCCAGGTGGTGAGCACCTGACCCACGCTGAGCCAGTCGGTGGAGAATTTGGAATCAGAACCAAAAGACTTCAGGAACGGCCCGCTGTCTTCACATCTAGAGGCCATGGCAGGCTGGGAGCTGGTGACGACCCTGTTTTCCACTGCTGACCCGAGGAGCACACAGCCAGCACATGGCGGCAAGGTAGGAGGGAGGGGGCCTGGCTGGGCACCCATGGGACTCTGCGCCCTGATAGCACCCTTTCCTGAGGCCCGCTGGGTCCTGCGCTGGGATTCTAGGAGACGCTGCTGGCTCCTGTCAGGAACTTCCCGGCTCCTTCCTGCAACATTTTCTTTTTCTTGCTGTAGTTAGCGTAGGTGAGCATAGCGTAGGTGAGTTTCTCTTGCAATGAAAATAATCCCACCTGATATAAGGAGGAACACAGTGAAATCTATTTTATGCGACTGCCAATCCCTGAGCCCGCGGCTTCACCTGCATGATTTTGTTAGCTCCTTATGAGGACTGTGAGGCAGGCCTTGTTTCCAGTGAGAGATGAGAATACTGAGGCCCAGAGAGGCTAGGCGACTTGCCTAGAGGCATACAGCTGACAGGAACTTGAGTCTGGGCTGGCTGGTTCTAGAGGCCAAGTAGACAGACCTCTTCCTACGCACTTACCCCACCCTGCTTTTGAACGTCACTCACTGGCCTGGGAGTCCTGCTAGGCCTCCCGCTCAGCCTGTGAATCTCTGGGTTTATCCGACTCTGATCTATTCAGTAAGATTGTACATCTTGAGAAGAGCCCACTGGTTGGGCTTTAAGTTTTCAGTACTGTGCTGGAGGTGGCTTCCTGGGGGAGCCCAAGCAGAACCAGCCCAACCCAACCCCTAGACTGGGCTGCCTAGTAGAGGAGGCTGATACCATGTTCTGTCACAGCTCTGAGGCCTGCCTTCGAGTCATGGGGCTGGACAGTCTGGGGCAGCAATGGTCCTCCCCCAGACCCCAAGCCTAAGCCAGCCCCTCTGGGAGACCTCTCAGGGCCCAGGTGGCTGTGACCTTTCCTCTGTTCTCCCTCACATTCACATTACCATGGTCCCATCTTAGGACCCAGGAGCCCACTGAACAGCCATGAAGGACAAAGCTGACACCTGGCATAGGCTTGGCTCCCCTCTTCCCCAGAAGTGGGCAGTTGACTTTAGAGGGTCAGATAGAGAAGACCCAACACGGGCTGGGTCATGGGAAGATAGGGGTCCCAAGAGAGATAGCAGGGGGCTTGGCAGCTCCAGGAGGCTCTGGGAAGACTCTCAGTTCCAGGCCTAGCTGTGTTGCAGACTGGTAGGCTCCCCAGAGACAGAGACGAGCTGTCCCGGCCCTTTGAAAATCTTTCAAAGTTCATTTGAATTCTATGAATGTACAGTTTTCAGAAGAAATGGAGTCATATTGCATGACGTATACAATTTGTTTTTCCACTAAATGGATTGTGGATGTTCTTCCAAATGAACAGAGGTTTGAGTCATTCTTGTTAACAGTTGCCTAGCGGTCTACAGACTGGACAGGTCTACAGACTGGACAGCTTAAAGAAAATGTAAGACTGTTTCACTGTAAATGTAGATATAAGAATTCTAAATAAAATATTAGCCAAAGCCTAATCTATCATGACAATAAATGAAAAGAATTCTTCATAATCCGACAGGAGCTTGTTTCAGGAATGCAAGGGTGGCCAATATTGGGAATCCACCAACAGGGCCCATTACACTGACAGACAGTCGAGGGGAAACCGTGTAATTCTCTCAATAGACAGTAGAAGAGGTTTGCATGCTGATAGGCAGCCCTTTCTGGTGAAGTGAGAAGGAATCCGAAAGATGGGTTGAGTATGTCCCAAACATAACAGCAAACAGAGGGGGATATATACTAAAGACATTCTCGTTAAGTCCAGAGCACTGTTGTCCCAACTAGAGGCCCAGGTGAGTGATCGTGAGTGGGGCAGTGGTGGGGAGAAGCTGGTGCCCAGAGGCCTCTGGGGAAGGTCCACTCTCTGGAGACCCTCCTGCCGGAGGTAAATTTACCCGGAAGCTAAAGAAATCAGCCTCAGGGCTCCTTACTTCAAAGTCTCTGTAACCAAGTCTCCATTCATAATTTGGTATTCTTGGTCTTACAGTCCTTTAATTGTACGTGGCTCAGGTCCCCACACCCGGATCCTTCTCTGACTCTAGTTCAGCATGCCCCTCCCGCTGATTCTCATCATGGCACCACCTTGAATCCCCAGCAGCCAGCCTGGGCCTGGCCAGGTGTGCAGAGCAGAATGTGGAGTGAATGAATGAGGAAAGCAGAGGAATTTGTCTTCTCCTGGGTTGCTCTGCGATCATTGGCAGAGCCAAGACCAGAGCTTGGGTCTCTCCCTGCCTTGTGGGGGGTCCTGCCGACGTCACCAGGCAATTGCTTGGCTTTGTTTTGCCCCATGATGTCTAGGAGATGCTAAAAGCATAAAAAAGGTTGAGTTGCGACCTTTGGTGACTGGAGGGACACCCATGGGAGGAAAGATACCCAGGCTGCCCTGTACGTGGGGCTGCCGGCCATGGAGACAGAGAGGTGGTGGTCTTGGCACTGGTTCTTGACCTGCCACCTGCAACCTCTTAGGGTCCCTGAAGTCAAGGTGCCTGGGAGCCACCTCCCGACATGCCCACTTACCCCAGTCTTCTCCTTTGGAACTTTAAGAGTATGTTGAGTTTCTGACTCTGCTGGGGCAGGCTTGAGGCAGCAGGGACAGGGAGGACAGGGGACAAACATGGCCCCGTGCCTTCCTCTCTGAGGCTGTATTTTGTAGTTGTTTTTTTTTTTTTTAATTTTTATTTATTTATTTGACAGATCACAAGTAGGCAGAGAGGCAGGCAGAGAGAGAAGGGGGGAAACAGGCTCCCTGCAGAGCAGAGAACCCGATGTAGGGCTCCATCCCAGGACCCTGGGACCATGCCCTGAGCCGAAGGCAGAGGCTTTAACCCACTGAGCCACCCAGGTGCCCCGAGGCTGTATTGTGTTAAGTGAAAAGAGCAACTTGGACAACAAGGGGACCCCGTTTTTGTAAAAAATAAATATGTATCCATAGGTGTGTATTCACATGGGCAAACATCTAGAAAGATACTTACGGAAAAGTTAACAAAAGTGATATCCAGGTAATGGCATCCTAGTGGGTTTTTTTTTTTTCTTCCCTTTCAGCTTTTCTGTGTTTTCTAATTTTTCTATAATGATTATGTATTACTGTGGAGGGGCAGCACAGAGCAGCATTCAGGAGTCAGAATGGGAGGCGGGCGCCTGGATGGCTCAGTCAGTTAAGCATCCGACTCTTGGTGTCCACTCTGGTCATGATCTCCGGGTCCTGGGATCGAGCCCTGCGTCGGGCTCCCCTCTCCCCTCTCAAAGTGGAGTCAGCCTGATGATTCTCTTCCTCTGCCCCACCCACCAACTCGCTTGTCCTCTTTCTCAAATAAATATATAATTCGTTTTGAAAAAGTAAAAAAAAAAAGTCAGAATGGGGTTAGCATCCTAGCCCTCCTTCATTCTAGCTATGCATGTGCACATGTGTGCACATGTGTGTGCAGGGCGGGGGTGCCTGCACCCCTCTGAGCTTCAGGTTATTTATTTGCAAAAAGGAAGTGCAGGTGACCTTGACATGCTGCAGGCACTGCATGGGAAATCCTGCCTGGCCCCACCCAGGGATCAGATTTCATAGAACCTGTCATGGGGCAAATCCACCTGAGAAGCATTGGATTCTGGGTGGGACAGGGAAGCTATAACGAACATTATTGAGACAATGGGGCACATTTGCCTATGGACAGTACATCAGATAAGAGTATGAAAATGTTAAATGTCCTGAGTGTCATCACTCTGCAGGGGTTGTGTAGGAGGATGGCCTCCTTCTTAAGAAATAGTTGCTGGGGGGCTCCTGAGAGGCTCAGTCGGTGAAGTGTCTGTCTTCGGCTCCTGTCGTGATATGCAGGGTCCTGGGATCGAGTGGGATCGAGCCCCGTGTTGGGCTCACTGCTCACCTGGGAGCCTGCCTCTCCCTCTCTCTCTGATGCTCTCCCCACTCCTCGCTTTCTCCCTCTCTCAAATAAAATCTTAAAAAGAAATACTTGGGGGAAAATACCATGACGCTGGCAACTAATTCTCCAATGGCTCAGAGATAAAATAAATGTAGCAAAAATTAAAATAAATTAAGTTAAATGAACTAAAGTAAATGCACACGGGAGATCTTAATAATCACAAGCCATAGCTCCATCCAGCCTAGAGCTGCCTCTGCCCTGCCTCCTCCCAAAAAGGCCCCTTTTCTTACCAATCTCTCCCCTGAGGCCCCTTTCCCAGAGGAGGTGACCCCAGAGAGGGATCTGCGAGGATAACAGGCGTCAGACCATGGCCTTATCCTGAAATTCAAGGCTTCCCCCAGACTCATGCTCTAAACAGCCTCATCCCAACTCCATCCATAGGCCCTGGGTCCTCATTTGTCACACAGACATGCCACAGGCTGTCCCCTTTCTTGCAATTTGCTCCCACACTTCCCTTGGCCTAGAATGCCATCCTTCCCTGTCTTATCACCTAAATCCCGATTACCCTTCATAGAAAGCCCAGGGAAGTGTTCAGAGACCTCCCTCTCTCCCTTTCTCGGAACGACCCTTTTGCTGTTACTCTAGTCTGGGATGCCTCCGTCATCCTGTTGCCTCCGTGAGCCTGGGAGCTCCAATTTGCATGGATGGGGTATCCCTAGGACATCTTGAGTGCCTGAGCCCTGAGACACTCTACACAAGTTTGTTGACATGAATTTGCTACCATTTTGGAAACTAAATACATGTTGATATATTGATAGACTAGAATGCTGTGTAGGTGCCAGAAGAATGACATAGATCAGTATGGAACAATCTGAGACAGAACAGTACGTGAAAGAAGCAAAGTGTACTACCGTGAATGTGGAAAGCTACTATTTGTGTAAGAACAAAAAAGTGTAAAGAAGGTACTAGCAAAGGCTGCCTCAGGGAGGGGTGCTGGGGAGACAGGGAGGGAGTATGAAGTTTCGCATTTGTGCCGTGTGTATGTGAACCTCTGAACAAATTTTACTATTTCTGATAGAGCTCCCACTCTTCAGGGGAGGTTGAGGAAACCCCAGGAATTGGGTGCTAAGAGAAGAGGGGAGAAGCAGGGGAGCATCTTCCTAGGTGGAGAAGCCTGGGCGGCCTGCCTATGGCTCTTGCTGGAGGATCCTGACACTGAGCCCCTGGCAATGGAGGGGCACAGCAGCTTCCCAGAATCCTCAGCGCCATGGGCATCTCCCGCTTCTGTGATGTCCCATCCTCTGGGCCTACAGCAACTCATGCCACCCACTTGCGCGCCTCTGCCAGACTTGCATCCTCGCAGGCGATGCCCTGCCTCCACTTCCACATGCTAAGTCCTGTTTGGCTTTCATGGTCCCCCTCAATTCTTACTCTGCCCCTGTGTTCTGTTGACCCCCTGTCAGAGGCCTCCCTTATGCCCTCTTGCTGCGTCAGCCCTCAGTGTTTGCCATGAAGTCCTCAGAGCTGAGTGTGCCCAACTGTCAGAGTAGAAGGTGGGAAGGGCATCTAGAAAATTCTGGCTCTGCTGGCCTTTCTCAGACCCAAGGCCTCCTGCTGCTCAAGCCCTTTGCTTTCTCCTGGTGTTGGGACAAAGGACTGCCTGCTTCAAGCCTACACTCCCCTTTCACTACCCAAGGAGCGGTGGGAATGCTAGAATATGTGTAACAAGAAGCACGTGTTAAAGAAAATTATTTTTGACACTGGCTGAAATGATTAAAACAGTGGGTAAGGAAGATTAGATTCAGAAATATTGAGATAGGTAATAAGACCATCACAACAGGGAGAGAGATTGGGCTCCACTCTGGACACAGCAAGGACAGCTGGGATTTCTGGCAACAAGTAGAATAAGGGGGCAGTGGCTGGAACATCACTAAGAGCTGACATCAAGGGTGTGGGGCTTCTTCCTAAACCGACTTACCAGGATTCTTGCTGAAGGCAGGAAAGGATGTTCAGATATCCAGGGTAGGAGGATTCTTGCTAACACTGGGCTGGGCGGGCCAAAGACAAGGCCCAAGGCGGAGGCCTAGTCGAGAAAGAGGCTCCAAGGAGCCTGTCTGAAGTTAGGTCAAGAAGACACTCTTTGTCACATGTTATAGGATCTTGGGGAAATTCCCCTTTTTACAGGGAAGAAAATGGAGGCTCAGAGAAGTAGCCCTTTGCCCAAGGCCTGTTTTAGTCCACCTTCCCCTCCAAAGGCTCAACCCCGAGGCTCCTGCTGCCTTTGCTCCTGGTCCACAAGCCATGGAGGAAAAAGGCTCTGGGCTCCAGGCCTGACCTTGCCACTGACTCATTGCCATGTGACCCTGTGCAAGTCCAGCCCATCTCTGGGCCTTTCAAGATGACCCAAGAACAAAGCCACTAGAGTCTTCCGGCCAAGCCATGGGAGCTGGCGGGAGGGGAGCCGGGTGGTCCAGGCTTGGGATGGGCAAGGCAATAATTAGCTGAGCGCTCTTCTGGAATGTTAAGTACCCAGCCCTGGAATGCAGCTCCTGTTGGCTACAAATACCACCCCCTCCCCATCAGACAGGCCCTGCAGGGAAGATAAAAATCAGGGTGTGCAGACACTGGGGACCCTGTCTCAGGAATCCCTCAAGCAGGCAGCATGGCTCTCTGACCTCTCCCAGGATCGCCCTCCATTTGGAGCTCCCTCCCTCCGAGGACTTTGCTGAGTGGTGGGGCACGTCCAAGACGACTGTCCGTGGCTCTGCCTCCTGGGATCCATGTTCTTGTGTCCTCCCCTCTCCTTCAGTATGGGCTAGGCTTGGTGACTGCCTCCAGCAAACAGAATGCAGCAGAAGTGATGGAATGTCACTGCTATTAGGTTACAAAAAGACCATGGCTTTCATTCGGGGCATCCTTCTGCTCTCTCTGAATGAAGCCAGCTCCACGTTGTGAGCTGCCCAGCAGAGAGTCCCAGAGGACAAGGACCTGAGTGGGAGGCCAGCAGCCCGAGAGGCCGGCAAGTTCAGCGAAGGAGCCGGCTCTGCAGTCTGGCAGCCCATGAGGCACCAGATCCTGCTGATGAGCAAATACAGCTCATGTGAAGCCAGGGCTTGCAGCATTCCCATCATCCTTTCCCCTGCACCCCTGGGGAACCAGCCCACTTCATAGACATGGAAAGTGAGACCAAGGAGGTTCTGTGACTTGCCCAAGGTCATATGGCTGGAGGATATAGTCCAAGTCCAGCTTCTCCAGCCACGACCCCCTTGGAAAATAGGGGCATCCTACCTTGGACTTGACAAGGTATTTATCTGTCTCCTTCTTCTGGAGCTTCAAACTCAGGAAGATGTTATGACTCTAATGGCCAGATGAGGAAACTGAGGCCCAGGGGAGATTGACTTGTTTAAAGTCGTACAGAATATTAGTTGCGAAGCTACAATTGGAACCCAAGGTCCTGAGTTAGGGCTCGGGATCTTTTTTTTTAAAGATTTTATTTATTTATTTGAGAGAGAGAGAGAGAGAGAGAGAGAGAATGAGCGGTGGGGAGGGGCAGAAGGAGAGAGAAGCAGACTCCCTGCTGAGCAGGGAGCCTGATGCTCAGTCTCAGGCCTGGAGATCACAACATGAGCCCAAGGCAGAAACTTAACTGCCTGAGCCACCCAGGTACCCCAGGATCTTTCTATACCACACAGCAGGCTGCCTTTCTCCCCTCTCTCCACCAAGTCCTGTTCAGATAGAATCCCATGGAATTGGAATCAAAAGACAGACTTCAGTGATTCTCAGCCTGATTTCCTCAGGGCTCGGGGGTAAATGCCCTTTAGGAGAGCACCTTTGCCATCTAAGTTTGGGGCCTGAGACCTTGAGCCTGGGTTCAGACCCTACAGAAGCTTGAATGATCTTGGGGTCAAGAGAGGGAGTTCATCCTCAGATCTTGCCCGGAGCACGGTCTGACTATTTTCAGATATCCCACATGGAGAAGCCAGGACAAGATGGGCAAAGGCGCTCTCCCATGGGGTGGGACATGACAAATTTAGTGCCCCACTATCTCCACCTCTAGTCAGGACCTGGGACTGCCAGATTTTGGGGGCTTGGACCATGGCAGAAAGATGGACGACAGAACATTCTAGAACACTCACCAGATTCAGATCCAAGCTCAGAGTTGCCCTGAGAACCCCCATTCTGCTTCTCAGCCTATAGAGAGCCGTGTATGGGCGGGACCGCATGGTGCCCCCGGGGGCCTCACTGCAGGCCAGGATACTCAGGGGAGACTATCATGACTCCACTTTCACTTCCTGTCACCAGAACGCTCTGCACTGAGAGCCTCTCCTTAAGAAGGAAGCTCCATTCCCTGCCTCAAGGGCCAGGCCCCACTCCCAGCAGTCAGCCTGGGGAGATCATGGACTGTCCTAGCTGGGAAGCACCTCAAGAACCATCCGGCTCACCTCAAGCTCCCAGGACCAACCTTGCCCATTTAACATAGTTTTGTTTTTTTTTTTTAAAGATTTTATTTATTCATTTGACAGAGATCACAAGTAGGCAGAGAGGCAGGCAGAGAGAGAGAGGAGGAAGCAGGCTCCCTGCTGAGCAGAGAGCCCCATGCGGGGCTCGATCCCAGGACCCTGGGATCATGACCTGAGCCAAAGGCAGAGGCTTTAATCCACTGCGCCACCCAGGTGCCCCCAACTTTGCCCATTTATACCTGAAGACTCAGAGGCCCAGGGGCGGGGGGTGAGACTTCACTTGCCTAAAGTCACAGAGCCTCATCTGCCAGGTCCAGGATTAGAATCAAGGTTTTCTGACTCTCCGTTCAGTATACGGGGCCCTAGGCTAGGCTTCTCAAACTTCAGCTTGTATCAGAATCTTCTGGAGGGCTTGTGAAAACACAGAGAGCTGGGCCCTCCCTCGAAGTTTCTGATTCTGTAGGCCTGGGTGGGGCCTGGGATTCTGCATTTCTGACAAGTTCCATGTGGTACCAGTGGCGCTGGTGGAGGACCACACTTTGAGAACCAGTGTTCTAGACTGTCTCCCAAACTGCTTTCCAGATGGTGCCCCAGAGCTTGGACCCAGGGGCATTTGCAGAGTCCCCAAGTGCCTGTCTAGGCCCTATCTCCTCCGAGGGAGCGGGTTGTGGCTGAAAGGACCGCAAAGGGCCGTGGCCCGTCTCGTTCATCTTTGGAACGATTTGCCAAGCAAGCTTCCGTCTTTGTTGACCAGTAAAACCCACAGGTAGAAATGACACGCCCCAATGTATAAGGAAACATTTTTGAAAAAAAAATTTCCTTTTATTATAACCATATGGAAAGTATTTTCCATTGTCTAGGTAAATCGAGTATTACAGGCAAAATTTGCATGTAATGCAAGGATGTCAATAGGAAATGAAATGATTATCTTCATTGTGATGTTTTCTGTTTCTATGCTTCACCACTAGGGGTGGTTTCATCCTTCATTGTGTTTTGTCTTTTTTGGCACTAAAGCTTCTATCCGTAGAGCTGATGCTTTCTGAAGCGAATCTATGGATGCAGTTTTTTTTTTTTTAAAGATTTTATTTATTTATTTGACAGAGAGATCACAAGCAGGCAGAGAGGCAGGCAGAGAGAGAGGAGGAAGCAGGCTCCCTGCTGAGCAGAGAGCCCGATGCGGGGCTCGATCCCAGGACTCTGAGATCATGACCTGAGCCGAAGGCAGCGGCTTACCCCACTGAGCCACCCAGGCGCCCCTGGATGCAGTTTTTTATGGGGATATGGATTTGGATACAGAGACAGCAGCAGGCGCCAGTAGAGATGAAGATATAGAAGTGAGGTTCTTTTTTTTTTTTTTTTTAAAGATTTTATTTATTTATTTGACAGATCACAAGTAGGCAGAGAGGCAGGCAGAGAGAGAGAGAGGGAAGCAGGCTCTCCGCTGAGCAGAGAGCCCGATTCGGGCCTCGATCTCAGGAACCTGAGATCATGACCTGAGCCGAAGGCAGAGGCTTTAACCCACTGAGCCACCCAGGCGCCCCTCTTTTTTTTTTTTTTTTAAAGATTTTATTTATTTGTTTGAGCGAGAGAGAGCACGAGAGGGGAGAAGGTCAGAGGGAGAGGCAGACTCCCCAAGGAGCTGGGAGCCCGATGCGGGACTCAATCCTGGGACTCCAGGATCATGACCTGAGCTGAAGGCAGCCGCCTAACCAACTGAGCCACCCAGGTGCCCAGAAGTGAGGTTCTTAAGGAGAAAGGGCATGCTCCTTCCCTCCCTTTCCCCCTGCCCAGGATGTGGGTATAGTGCCAGGAGCCAACCTGGACACATCAGGATGGCAGACAGCCAGGTAGGAGGGGCCTGGGGCCTGGGTACCTGGACACCCTCCCGGAGTAGGACCACTGTTCCTGTCCCGGACAATCTACTCCTGGGTCATCATGGAAGAGAGACGTAAACTGCACTCTGACATGGCTCTGACCCATACATTACGCTCCCATGTTCTCCAGCGGACAACAAGCTCCTTGAGGATTGGGACAAAGCCTCTGTCTTTCTCAGCAGAGCTCCCAGAACATAGTCTAGCAAGTTTCAGTTCTGGTTCTGCCCTCCACTGGCAGGCAGCCTGGGGCAAATGACCTCCCCGGCTATTTCCTCTTCTATAAAATAAGACTAAGAAACAGTTTCACCAGATTGTCATCAAGCTTAATGAGATACTATGTGTAAAACACTTCATTAGCCCTATGCTAGCACATAATGGGAGCAAATCAATGGTGGTTATTATCGGCTATTAATGTTCAGAAATCTGATCCTGTCCCTGCCCACCCTGCTTTACACCATTGTTCCCCATTTCCCTTAAGATAAAGTCTAAATTCCCTACCATGACTCATAAGAACCCTCTATGCCCACCTCCCCGGTCTCATCACTCATACTTGAGACAATACAGCGGGGTAGGGTTGCTCTGGCCCCCATCTTCCCCAGGGAGCTGTCCTAAGGTCAGCGTGAAAGGTAAGCAATGTGCTAAACCCGAATGACTGTTGAAAATCTTTTAACCTGCCCAAAGGTACAGTACCTAGACCTAGCACCTCTCAGGAAGTCCAAAATAATTTTCCTCCAGTGTAGAAACACATGGCACTATCATCAGTGGGGCACCAAAGTAGCTGCTTTGTGTCCAGGGGCCTCACTGGGCCAAAAATGCGTGTCTTTAATCGTGCAGTCACATTCAGAATGAAATGTTCATGCGATGCTTCTCTACTGTACATTCAGTCCCATAACATGCACCGTCCTACCTCTGAGCCTTTGCACATGCTGTTCCTTCCACCTCCAATACCTTTCCTGCCTCCCCCTCCGCTTGTCCTGGCCAATCCTTACTCTTCTATCAGGGCTCTGTGCAGGTGCCACTTCCTGGAGGACATGCTCCCTAAACTGCCCCCAGCGCCCTCCGCCCCCAACATGTCTGGCAGGCACATTCCCCTAAAACTCATTTGTGCTATCCAGCAGGCCTCCCACTGTCTATCACTGTAGGCCGTTGGTTGGACTTTTCTACCAAGTCCTTCCTTCTCTTATTCAGCGCCCAGACCCCAACGCCTAGCACAGAATTAGGTGCCCAGAGGTGCCCAGTAAATGCCTCCCAAGAACCCACCCACGAGTGAACATTGGCAAAGGTCAGGAATGCCTTTACTTCCATCATCTGGCATCCTGGGGAGGGCAGGAAGGGGACAGGGGCCACTGTGGGGGCCTCTCTTTCCCCATCGTCCTCCCAGACCCTTTCCCTGCCCAACAGGGCGCCACTGGCCTGTCCCACACCCTCTCTGCCGCCTGCCCAGTGACCTAATTATTGTTTTTTCTTCCAGCCCCGCGGAGGGGAAAACAGAAATTCCTGGTGGATGACACAGGCCCGGCGGCCGCCTGAGAGCCGAGCACGGGACCGGCTGGGCCGGCTTCGCCCGCCCTGAACCCGCCGCCCGCCCCGCCATTAGGGCCGCGGGAACCCGTCATCAGGCTAAGTACAGAGCGGGCGGCGGGGCGGGCGGCCGGGAAATTGCCGGTTCCCGCTGACCCGCGGGGCCTGCGGGCGCCCCGAGTCTGGGGGCTTGGGGCGGGCGGGCCGGGGGCTGGGGGAACCTCGGGGGTTGGGGGAACCTCGGGAGTTGGGGGGGCCCACGAGCGACTGGTGGCCGGTTCTCCTGTCCTCCTAAGGGGCGGGTGGGGATGGGGGTAGGAGTAGAGGGTGCAGGGGTGGGGGTGGGGGGCGGCGCCAGGCCGGGGCGGGAGGAGGGGCAGGGGCGGGGCGGGAGGAATTCGGAGCCGCTCTGCCCAGGGTGTGGCTTGCGAGGCGTGAGGCCAGAGCCTGGTGGCCGCACAGCGACAGCCCCCTGCTAGGGCTCTGGGGGCCTTTGGCGTCTCTTTTCTGGGCCCTGCCCCCCCCCCCCTCTTAGAAAGAGCACTGGGCCTGGAGCCAGACCGCCAAGGGGTCTAAGGCCCTAATCCCGACGGACCGCTTCATGGGCCACTCACTCTCCATGGGTCTTTGATGCTGGAGGGAGCCCCAGTTCCTCCATCCATGAAATGGGCTAACAAAAGCTATGGAAGAAATGAGAGGTGCATGGGTCTGCCCTCTCCTCCTTGCCCAGCAGATAATAGATGCTCCATTTTCTTCCACTTGTTGGGGAAAAAGACACTCGGTCATGCATGCCTTCCATCAGCAAATAGTGATGGCACAACTACTGTGTGCCAGGCACTGTGTTAGGCCTTGGGGTGATGGTGATAAATAAGAGAGATAAAATCTTACATTCTCAGGGGAGACAAACAATAAATAAATAGACATATGGGACAAGAGTGCTTCAGAAGGTGATTGGTGTTATGGTCTAAAGGGAAAAGGTATTGTGGGGGGTGGGTTCTATTTTAGAATCAGTGTCCTAGAAGGAAGGTCTGCATGGAGAAATGCCCTTTGACCTGAGACCTGAGTGAGGTGTGGTAGTAGGCAAGGCCATTTTCTAGGCGTAGCCTTTTTGTTTCAAGCAAACAGGTGCAGAGGCCTGGCTCCCCCTCCACATCCCTTGTCCGTGGAAATAGATTCTCAGGCTCCTGGGCTCCTGGACACAAGATTGCTCCTTTCCTCCACCAGTCCACAGGAAGGAAGCCTGAAGACCCACTCTCCAGTTAGACAGACCTGGGTTTCAAAGATTTTTTTAAAAATTTATTTATTTGGGGTGCCTGGTTGGCTCAGTTGGTTAAGCGACTGCCTTCGGCTCAGGTCATGATCCAAGTCCCGGGATCAAGTCCCACATCAGGCTCCCAGCTCCATGGGGAGTCTGCTTCTCCCTCTGACCTTCTCCCCTCTCATGCTCTCTCTCTCTTTCTCTTGAATGAATAAATAAAATGTTTAAAAAAAATAAAAATTTATTTATTTGACAGAGATCACAAGTAGGCAGAGAGGCAGGCGGAAAGAGAGGGGGAAAGGAGGCTGCCCGTCGAGCAGAGAGCAGGGCTCCATCCCAGGACCCGAGATCATGACTCAAGCCAAAGGCAGAGGCCCAACCCACTGAGCCACCCAGGTGGCTCCAGACCTGGGTTTTAATTCTGGCCCTGTTACCCACTGGCTGTGTGACCTTGCATGAGTGACCTGATCTTTCTGAGTGGTCATTGTTGCAATAATGGCATGTTCCTTACAGAGCTGTGTGAGGCTTCAATGAAGTGACACTTGACGTTTGTAAGCCCAGGAAGCATGGCCAAGTGAGTGGTCTGTGGGATCCCTGGGAAGACCTCAGTTTCTTCATCTGAAAATTGGGTTCTCTTTGTGACTTGGAGTGAAAAGTGGACTTACCTTGGCTCTGTCTTGGTGTCATGGGGAAACAAGTGATAGAGCAGTGAGCAGCTTGGACAAACTCTGGGAGATGGGTCCTAGGAAGCGGTCTGATGTGGGTAACCTTCTGGAACTCAGAGCCCTGTTTCGATAAAGAGAAGCAATAGAACCCAGCTCCTCCCCCACCTGCCTGGACTGTCCATGCCTCGGCCAGACACTCAGTGAGGTCCAGAGAGGAAATATCCAGTAAGTGCAGGTCAGGGCAAAGCTGTAACCTTGGCCAAGTTCATAGGTCATGTTTTCCTCCTCTTCCCTTGGTTCCATCTCTGCCTCCCTCCATGAACTTGCTCTTCCTTGGGAAAAGGACAGGAGCTCAGTCCCTTCACTCACACCTGAGCAGGGATTTCAGTCCCTGCAGATAGTTCTGCCATGCTCCTTCATGTGGCACATGGGGCATCTGAAGCCCAGAGAGGGCAGGACTTTGCCAAAGACACACAGCAGTCCTGGGACATGAGAATTCATGGCAGCAGACCTCTGATCCAGGGCTGTTACTGCACTTATTTTATGGCCAACTTCCACCGATTTTGTAGAAGGAAGCAACCGAGGCCCAGAGCCATAATGTGAATTGGCAAAGGCTTCCCAGGCCAGCGGGTAGCAGTGGGGAATGAATGTGTTCTAAGCAAGGGTAGGTAGGGACGGGGGAGCTGGGACCTTTCTGGATCCTGGGTATCCCTCCCAGCCCCACCCGCTTTAAAGATCTCTGAGACCCCCAAGGAAAAAGGCATTTGGGGAAATCTGTGGCCATTGGTTCCTCCTCCTCCTCACTCAAGAATAAAAAATGCCCCTTATGCTGACAGGCCAGCCTGGAAGGTGCCGGGATGCACATTGTGGCCCTTGTTTGTCTGGGTCCCCTGAGAACCTGCTGTGATGGCTGAGCTATGGCCGGGCCTGGAGGCCACCATGGTCAGACTTGTACTGCCTCACTCCACTTAAGGGCTCTAGACCAATGCCCTTGTTGGGAGCCTTATCTCAGAACTTAAACATCAGCCTCTGGGACTGCAAACACAATATCCTCTCGGCCTGCGATTTTTGCCAGTAGCTGCTCCAAGGGGTTGCTATTCATTCATTTAGTCTTTTACTCATTCATTTGCCCATTCATTCATTCATTCATTCAACAAGTATTCCCACAGAGCCTCTCAGGTGCCAGGCCTGCTCTTCATGTTGAAGGTGTAGCAGAAAGCAAGGTGGTGAGGCCTGGCTCTCTGGAGCTCACATTCTGTGATGGAGGTTAGGCAAAAAAACGAAGACACACAGGATATTAGGTCAGACAGAGTGAAGACAGAGTTTGAAAAGTAAGGGGACAGCATGTGATGGCGGTGCTCTCTGACAGTGGGTGATGGGCAGAGATCACAACCAAGTGGGGTGGGGGCCGTGCCCTGTGGATGTCTGGAGCAAGAAGTGTTCTGACAGTGGGAGCTGAGGTGGAAAGGCCAAGAAGCAGGACATGCTTGGCATTTTCAGAGAAGATAAGGACAATGTGGCTGGAGGGTGGGGAGGGAGAAGGAGAAAATGAGACTGGAGAGCAGAGGGGATGGACTGTGCATGTCTTTGTGGCTCCAGAATCCCCCCCCCCCCACCGCCCCTTCTTCTGGGTCTCCTTGGAGTGGCGCTGTGTCTTCCTGGGGCGGCCTGGACATCCCGTGGAGCCCATCGCAGAGCAGGCCATCAGAGTCATCCCTTTTCTTCCCCTTTTATTTGGCTCCCTCCACCCTCACACCTGCTTTACCTGTTCTAGAAAGTAGGATTAAAGAGATCAGCAAGGAAGCTGACCTCTCCTGAAAAGAATTTGGAGTCAGGAAAATCTCTCTGGATTCCAGACCAGGCCTCACTACTTAGTAATTCCGTGAGCTTGGATAAGCTGCTTCAACTCTCTGAACCTCTATCTCTGTATCTGTAAAATGGAACCGCACGTACTGACTATCTAAATAGCTGTGAGGGGAAGTGTTCACCCACTCTCTGACCCAGCAGCCGCACTCCTAGGTCCATAACCGAGGGAAACAAATGCTCATGGGTCCAAAAGGCACTAAGGGTTCCTAGGGGTTGGTCACAGTAGTCCCAAAGGGGATCAGTGCCAATGTCCCTCAGCAGAAGAGTGGCTGGACAAGGTATGGTATTATTGTGGGATGGGATGAATGAACGAAGCCAGGCATAAAGGACAGGTACATGGTATTCCATTATAAGTTCAACCATGGCCAGAGCTAATCAGTGGTGTGTATGTGTTGGGAGCAGTCCCCCAGGGGGGCTGCTGATTGTGAGGGGGCCTGAAGGAAACTTCTCGCATGTTGAAAGTGTCTCCTGTCATGATCTGGTTGGTGTCACGCAGGCTTACGTGTATGTAAAAGTTCATTGAACTTGAGTTCCATGAACAATTGAAGGTCGGTGTGTGTGGTGCTCTATGTTCTATTTCGGTACCTCCCAGAGAGCTGGCGAAGGGTGACCAAGAGCAAGAATGTAGACATGTCTGTCTCAAGACAGGCACTAGGGAACATTCTCTACTTCCCAGTGCTCTCTAAGGGACAAGGAACGCCATCTGTCCCCCAGGCCCCTGCCTCGTCTGTCCTGCCATGGACCAGGCTTCCATGGGGAGGGGGAGGGGGTCCAATGATGCTGTTGGGGGAAAAACTGAGAGATGGAATGCAATTCCTTTTCTTTTCACGTTTTGCCTTTTTGTTTTTGTTTTTTTTCTGGTACTTTGCTTCATGATATATAGCCTTTATAATCTTTATAGTCTTCATCATTATTGAATGTGGCAATTAGCTGCAGGTCCACTTTCCAGGCTGGCAGCTGATGAGATAGTGTTGAAAACAAGCCCCTCCCTCTGAGATGGGCGAGAGTGCCCAGTGAAGGGCCCCAGGACCTTGGGGATGGATATGGAGTGGCAATGGAGTGGCAAGCCCCAGCCTCCTGTAGCTCTCATTCAGCCACATCCAAAAGCCCCCAGGACCACTGGCTGGGGACAACTCTACAACTTGCTCCCTGCTCCCAAGTTACAGTGCCAAGCCCAGAGAGGGCTGTGACTTCCCCGAGGTCACACAGGAAGTCTGCCGTGGAGCCAGGCAAGCAGAGGGAAGGATGGGAGGCTGAAGGCCTGGGCCGCCTGGGCCACCAGCCGAGCTCCCCTCTCACGCTCACGAGGCAGGGCCCCTCCTGAACAAAAGCCAGGATGTCTGTGTTGCCTCCTGCTCTGAAGAGGAAGGAAGCATATCTATAGCATTAGCGGGGGAGTACTTTTATTATCAACTTGGCATGGAGAGTGGGCTTCTCTGCCAGGTGCTGTGAACCCCATCACCTCGGCCCCGCCCAGCTCAGAGCCACAATCCAGGACCCGCCTGCCTTGCCTTTGTGCCATTCCTCCTTCAGCTTTGCGCAGATAGACCACAGCCTGTCCCTGTTCTCAGCCTGCGTCATCTTGGTTTGAGGCCTCTTGGGGGGTCCTGCGTGTGAGGTGGGGAGGCCTGAGGGAGAGGTGACTGTGTCCCAGCCCAGGACTGGCACTGGAACTGATCTGGTCTCCCTTCTCACCTGCCTTTAGGTGTCAGTGTCAATGTCACCGCCTCAGAAAGACCTCCCGTGGCCGGCCAGATGTCCCCCACTCTTTCAGAGCCTGTGCTGTCTCTTCACGGCCTTACTACTCACTTGCGGTTCTCTCTGCATTGGCCTGATTGGCTACAGTCTGCCTTTGGCCACAGAGGGTGGGCTCCTTGAGCGCAGGAGGGCCGTCTGTCGTGCACCTCTGGGCCCTGGCGCCAGGTGCCCCGCTGTAACAGTATTGCTCGAAGGCAGACGTCCTCTGGCAGGAGGCAGATGGCAGGCGAGAGTGCTGGGGAAGGAAGCATCAATCCAGGGGGCATGTCAAGAAGGAGCGCTGAGGCCGAGCCTTGTGGTTACTGAGGTTCCAAGGGAATTGCTGGACAGCCAGGAAGGGTGGGAGGCCTCTCTTGATGCCCCGTGCCTGAGAACTCAAGCCCTTCCTTTATGAGCCGGAAGCCTATCTGGGAAATTGTGTGGGGTCCCCACTCTCCCCAGGACTCCAATCCCCCTCCTTGGGGAAGGGAGGCAGCCCAGGCCTTCTCCCTCGAGGCACAGTGGCTCTGAACTGGAACTCTCTCTTGGGGCTTCTGTCTCAGGAGGCCCTCAGAGAGGGCCAGCATCTTGCCCTGGGTCACACAGCAGGGTGGAGGTAGAGGCCGGGGGTCTCTGGGTCCCACTGTCTGCCGAGCATAAGGGCCTTATTGAGGTGGGCCTTCACATGGCAGGCAGCCCCAACCCTGCATCCCACACTCTCCCGATGCTTCAGCTGGGAGCCCGGTGTCCCCATGCATTTCCGGGGAGCAAGGCTGCCATTGTCCGGGGGGACATCTTCCCCAGCAGTACCCGTAGCCCACACTTGCTCACCTGAGCTGCGCTCAGAACTTGTGAGGCCTGGCTTCTGAAATCCTATTTGATGGGCCTTGGCAAAGGTGTCTTCCAACTCCCCCAGCAGCCAGCCTGGAGCTTTCCCAGGCTGAGGCTTCCATCGGACTGGAGACTTCGTGCTTGTAGGTGCCTCAGTCTCAGTTCTCCAGCCCTCGGGCACTGAATCTCACCTTAGGACCCCAACATCTCCAAGGCTGGCTAGGTACTCCCTTATACACCTCCTGCTCCAGGCCCAGGTTAGGTCAGGGTGGGGTCGATCTTCCTGTCCCCTTTTCCTGGGAGCTCCTGTGGTCATGGACCATGTCTTTTTTTTTTTTTTTTTTTTTAAAGATTTTATTTATTTGACAGAGAGAGATCACAAGTAGGCAGAGAGGCAAGGCAGAGAGAGAGGAGGAAGCAGGCTCCCCACGGAGCAGAGAGCCTGATGTGGGGCTCGATTCCAGGACACTGGGATCATGACCTGAGCTGAAGGCAGAGGCTTTAACCCACTGAGCCACCCAGGCGCCCCATGGACCATGTCTTTATTCCCGTGTCCCCCATCCCCGTCATAGAACCTATCACAGAGTAGTCTCTTGTGACATGAAAGGATGTCATCTGAGGGGTTCCAAGAAGAGATTCCAGATCCCGCAACTCCCATCCCCCTAAATCCCCAGGAGCCATGTTCTGGAATTCCACTGAGAGAGTCACATTCCTTGACATTCTCTTCATGGGAATAAATCAGAGGAGTAGTTTATTCTGCTCTTGGGCCCAGAAGCCTTAGGAACTTTGGAGAGTGGGAGTGAAGATATGAGTGGGGAGGGGTCTGCCAGCCTGTTCCTCAGCCTCTGGCAGGGAAGGCTGAGACCCTAGAGAGGGGCTGACCTCTGGAGACAGGCTTGGGCTATAGGGGCCCTTGGGGCTGGCGGGAACAGTGGGGCCTGTCTGGGAGGAAGCCTCTGACAGACGCTTTATCAGGCCCTGTCGCCTGCGTTATCTGCGGCTTCTCAGCAAAGAAGGAGCCACAGTCCTCCGCTGTGCTCAGACCACTCCAGGCCTGGAACAAAGCAGCCGAGTCAGCCGGCGGCCCCATGGCTCTGCAGTCAGACCTGTGGGCTCCACAGCTCGGCAGCCCACGTGGGGCGTTCAAGGGGGTAGCTGGCCTAGCCTGGCGACAGCTCGTCTGCTGGGACTCCCCAGCTGAGTGCCTGCCTCAGAGGGACCACCTCCCTAGGGCCTGTCTACAGAATGAGGATGGGGCACAGGGTCACCCCAGCCCCTCCAGGGCCCAGCTGAAATGTCAGCCACAAAGGACGGGACACAGAGGGGCCTGTCCAGGAACAAGGGCCAAGTGTTGGCGTGGGACGATGGCCGGGGCTGGGCTGGTCAAATGTTTACTTGGAATGGTTCAAGTGGGCACCCTCAGGCCATGGGGGCAGCTGGCGCCTGGCATGGGGCCCCTCTACCCACCCCCACAGGGTACTGCAAGGATTCAGACCATCCCAGATGGGCCCAAAGCCAAAAGCACCCAGAGGGGGCTGCCAATCTAGGCTCTGGCATGGTCATTCCCTCCCAGTCCCTGCCCACTGCTGGCGAGAGGAAAAGCTGGCAGGGTGGGTTCAGCCTCTGTCATTCTGGAATCACCTGCTTCTCTGGCCTCAGGTGGGGGCGCCATGAATGGTTGGGCAGGTTGTGCACTACAGAAGGACACCTTACCACTGAAGCGAGTGGACCTGAAATCCTTGCAGCTGGGCAAGGGGCTGCATCAGCCCAGAGGGTACTTTTTTTGTGACTGTCTGCTAGGAGGGGGTGCTTGGGCATTGGGGATGTTCAGAGGATGATACGGTTCTTTTGTAGGAGCTCATAGACTGTTAGGGATGGGGTTGCCAGATATCAAACAGGATGTCTAGTTCTTCAATTTCAGATAACACATACATTGTATGAAGTACATTTCCGTCCCATGCAATATTATAATGTTTGAACTTAGCGGTGGTGGAGGTCTGGTCATATCAGACCTTCCCCCATTACTCCCAGCACATAGGGCCTTAAGGGTCATGGTGAAGACTGTGGGAGGCTGAGGAGAGGCCAGTGTGGCTGGAGAGGAGCCCGGGAGTTAACATAAGTGAGACGGAGTGCGGATTTGGGATACTCCTGAGTGAGATGGGGCCACACTGGAGGGTCTGAGCGGTGAGGCTTGCATGGTGTGGCGGGCTCCCTCTGGCGGCCGTGGTGAGAATAGGCCAGAGGAACAGGGCTAAAGCAGGCTGACCTGTGTGAGGTTGTCACCCACATCTGGGCCAAGGGACCAAGGCAGTGAGTGTCAAGTTGCAGAGAAAGAGCTGGTTCTGGACATAGAGACTTTTTGTTACGGAAAGCATCAAATGTGTACAAAAATAAAGAGAATAGTACAAGGAATGCCTGTGTCCCTCTCCCCATCTTCCACCATCATTAGCCCATGGCCACTTTGGTTTCATGGAAACCTTTCACCCCCTGCTGGCAAATGGATTCTTCTTCTTCTTTTTTTTTTATTCAGGTAATTATAGATACATATTGATTCAGCATTGTTTTTTGTTTTTTGTTTTTTTAAAAAGATATTTATTTGTTTGTTTATTTATTTATTTGACAGAGAGAGACCAAGCAGGCAGAGAGGCAGGCAGAGAGAGAGAGAGAGGAGGAAGCAGGCTCCCTGCCAAGCAGAGAGCCCAATGCGGGACTCGATCCCAGGACCCTGAGATCATGACCTGAGCCGAAGGCAGAGGCTTAACCCACTGAGCCACCCAGGCGCCCCTGGCAAATGGATTCTTACAAACCAAATCCCAGATATTACATTACTTCACCCATAAATATGTCAGTGCCACTGAAAGATATTTTGAAGCAGCAGCCGCCAGGAACTGGCCCAAAGACTTCAAGAAGCTCTTTTAAGAGAGAGGGGGCCCCTGACCCCACTGGGTACCCATTGCTGGCAGTTGGCTTCCCATACTTAGAATGATTTCTCCTAAAGCGTTCTAGTTTTTTCTCCCCTAGGTGGTGTCTTCTGAGGCTCCTTCTCTCTCGCCCTCCTGTCTGCGTACTCTTCTTAGCATGATGTTCCTCAGGCTGGGGTCTTGGGACACTGGCATTGACCTTTCATTGGAAGCTCCTGCCTTCTCCCCAGACCTTACAGCTGTCCGAAGCCTCCCCTCTTTCTGGCCCTTAATGTCAGGAGTATCCAGTGTCTGACATAAAGGCTCCCTAGGTCATGAAAGATACCACTCCCTGGGAACCCAGGAAATGTGGGTGCTCTGGCTGAAGATAAGGTAAAGTCACAGGATGAGGTACAAGGATACAGAATCAGACAGCAAAACCCTAGTAAGTGCAGGGAGGCTCTTTGCTTTCCAGAATGCCACTCCTCCAGGAAGCAGCCTGGCTTTGCTTCCAATTCACTAGGTGACTTTGGTTAGGTCCCTTCGCCTCCCTGGCCTGGAGAAAGGAACCAACTCATTATGCAGGGTTTCTACCTTTCTCCCTACTCTCAGATTCGGCACCCCCAAAGTCCCCAGAATGGGGGACCTGGGGGGCAAAGCTGGACTCAGGGAGAGGCTGCTGGGGACATGCTAACTTCTGACCCATCTGCACACACACATTGAGCCCTGTGAGGCTCGTATAGTATCCCCCATGTTATAGAAGAGTAAGGCCAGGTACAGAGAAGTAAAGACCGTTGACTAGTGTCCCCCAGTTTGTAGCTAAGCACAACCGGACCTTGAGTCTAAGGTCAAATGTACAGTGTTGGTGCTGGGGGGCCGCTGTGGTTTTTGAGCATCCCTTCCCCCCACATCCCTGCTGCCAGGGCTGAGGCCCAATTCTGCAGTCACCTTGCTGCCTCAGAGCCTCCTAAAGCCTGGAGCTCCTGGCAGCCTCCTCACCACGGGACCAGGAGGCCAGCTCACCTTCCTGTTCAGTACACTTTCTTTCACCCAGCCCTCCCATGGCCTGTGCTCAGTGGGCACCAGACACACCAACTAGTTTCTCTCATCTAATCTTCAGCAGCTGAGTGAGGTGCTATGCCCATTTTGCAGATGTGAAAACTGTATACTCAGGTGCAGTGACCCACCCAAGGCCACACAGCTCTACGGTAGTGCAGACAGAATCAAAGCCAGAGTTCTGAGTCCAGGTGCTCCTTCTACTACATTGTAAGATCTGGCTTAGAACAGAAACATGTCTCACCACCCAATGCCATTTGGCTGTCCTGGCTTCAGGCATCTTTCTGCCCCTAACTCCTTTGTACCGTTTCATCTGTGTGATCCCACTTGATCTTTCTAATAACCATGAGAGGCAGGTGTGACTACCATTTGGCTTTCACAGATGAAATGCCATACGTGCCCCTGGGGAGACTGTTTCAGAACTTCCGGAATCTTCCCCAAGGCTTGAATTGCGCTGTTGCTTGGCCCACGGGTGCTTACGTTCTTCTAGCGCCCCCTACAGCCTGTCAATGACATTGACTCACCCCGCTGGGTCATGGGGAAAGTTTTCCTTCAGAAGTGTTTTTTTCCCCTTTTTAACCCAAAACTTCCCTCAGTTGCCCCATCTGGGCCTTCCCCTCACAAGTCTGGACCCACCTTGGCTCTCCTTGCTCCACATACTTGGCAATCATTAGAACAACAGATGCCTTCTGTGACTTCATCTTTAAGAAATGCAGATGTTAGAGAGGACCCACAAACTGGGGGGTGGGGGTGGGCATGCTTAAGAACCACAAGAATGAGTCTGGGTTTCCACAACGGGGAGCTCTTTGGAGTAAGATTAGACTGAGGGTCCAACAGGGAAGGGACTGTATCACCTCCATGGTCCCTGCATGCTAGGATGAGGTCCCTCAGAGCAGTGTTCTCAGGCAGGGAGTTGGGGGGAGGTAGTAGGGGGCGGGCATCTGCTGGCACCTGCACTCACGCCTGACCTTGCTTCATTCCCCCTCCCCACCTTGCTTCATTCCCCCTCCCCAACAGTGACCAAACCATATCTGAGGCACATCACAGACATCTTATTTCTTTCACAAATATTCAATATTACCTAAGAGATAAGGATTCTATTTTTTTTTTTTTAAGCCACAAAACCCTATCACTCCTAACACAGGGGCCTTTATCACAGTTAACACCATCAAATATCTAATCAGTAGTCCGTGTTCACATTGCCCTGACTGCCTCATGAATGCCTTTTTTTTTTTTTTTTTTTAAAAACAACTTGTTTGTTTGAGTCTGGATGCAATTAGGTCCACACATTGTGACTGTGTGTGTGTGTGTGTGTGTGTGTGTGTCTTTAAGTTACTTTGCTTGGAAGTCACCCGGAACAGGTCTTCTCTTTGTGATTCTGTCACTAAGTCCATGCGTAGATCCTTTGGCTTCATTTTGCTCTCTGCTTTTATGAATTGATTTAAAATGTTTCCATCTTGGGGCGCCTGGGTGGCTCAGTGGGTTAAGCCTCTGCCTTCAGCTCAGGTCATGATCCCAGGGTCCTGGGATCAAGCCCCACATTGGGCTCTCTGCTCTGCAGGGAGCCTGCTTCCACCTCCCTCTCTATCTGTCTGCCTCTCTGCCTACTTGTGATCTCTGTCTGTCAAATAAATAAATAAAATCTTAAAAAAAAAAAAAAAGAAAAGAAAAGTAAAATAAAATATTTCCATCTTGTTTATGGTTCCAAAGTCAGCCACACAACAAAGAATATTCAGAGGTCTAATTTTCATTTGTGTCCCCTTCACCCACTGCCCCCTCTGCCTAAGTATTAATTAAAAAAAATTTTTAATTTTAAAATTCTAAAAAAATTACATTGGTGTCCACGTGTGCCTCGTATATAATGCATGTGTATGTACATATATAATCCAGATCCCTCCCTCGCTTCTCGCAGGAATGCTAACACAAGAACACGCTGTCATGCTTACCTCCACCTTGCTTCAGTCATGGTCTATCTTGCCCTCGATCTCGCCCGCAGGTGTCTGTCTAGATCTTTCTTGTTCTTCCTCACGCCAGACTCCTCCACTGTGCTGATAAGCACAGCCCCCTACTGATGGACATTTTCCTCGTTTCCTGTCTTGGGCTGTCACAAACAGAATGGCAGTAAAAAGCCTTGTGCTTCCCATCTTTCGGGACACCTGCCAGAGTTGGTTTATAGCAATGGGATTCCTGAGTCACAGGTCAGATATGCGCATTTCTGCTAGCTTTGGCCACATGCCCCTGCAGAGGGATTACTCCAAGTCAAGTTGCTACCAGGGGTGGAGGAAGGTGACAGTTTCCCTCCCTGCCTCCCCAGCAGAACGAGTTGCCAGACTTCTGGATTTCTGCCAATCTGATAGGTGGGAAATGGTATCTCCAAGAGGAGTTTCCACTTGCCTTTCTTTTATTTGAGCCTGTGGATCATCTTTCCTATGGTTCAGGGCCATTTGCATTTCTTTTCCTGTGAATTGCCTGGTAATATTTTTAGCCCATTTTTCTAGGAGGTTGTTGTTTTCCCCTTTCTACTTTTCCAAGTTTGTTACAAATAGGAGACGTTAATCCCTTGTCTGGGATAAAGTTTCAGGAATTCAATTGATTGCTCATTTGTCTTATTTGTTCATTCATTCACTCCTCCCAAGCCACTGGATGCTGGAGATACTGCGGCGAAGAGGGTGGCCCCCAAGGGGTCCCACCACTGTGTGCTGCCCAAGCGAGAACTTCGTTCCTGTCCTGGATGCTCTCTACCCCAACCCCTCTGGGGTTGTCCTTTCTGCCTCAGGGCCTCTGGCCTCCTGCCCTACTCAGGCCCTTAGCATCTTCAAGTCTGAGCTCAGCAAGGGCCAGAAATGAGCCCAATGTACTCTGTATCTCTCCACCCATGCCTAGCACCTGATGGATGAGGAAGTGAAGAGTGAGGGAATCAGTGAATGAATGAGTGAATAAATGAATCTTACAAGGATAAAACTGCCTTTGGCTCAGGAAACCAAGTCAGAGGGGAGCTTAGAAAAGCCCCTCCACAATCAAAGTTTCTTTATCCCTTGCTTTCTCTTCTAATTCAAATCAGAATGCTACTCTTTTTTTTTTTTTAAAGATTTTATTTATTTATTTGTCAGACAGAGAGAGCGTGCACAAGCAGGGGGAGTGGTGGGCAGAGGGAAAAGCAGACTCCCCGCTGAGCAGGGAGCCTGATGCGGGACTAGATCCCAGGACCCTGGGATCATGACCCCAGCCACTCCCCACCAACTGAGCCACCCAGGCATCCCCCCCACCTTTAAAATTTTTTATTTTTTAAAGATTTTATTTATTTATTTGACAGAGATCACAGGTAGGCAGAGAGGCAGGCAGAGAGAGAGGGGGAAACAGGCTCCCTGCTGAGCAGAGAGTCCCAATGTGGGGCTCTACCCCAAGACTCTGGGATCAGGACCTGAGCTGAAGGCAGAAGCTTTAACCCACTGAGCCACCCAGGCACCCATAAAAAGAATTGCTACTCTTTAAATTGCTTGCAGACAATTTATTAGGTCTGTTTCATCTCATGATTTATTTAAGATTTTATTTTTAAGCAACTTCTACACCCAATGTGGGGCTAGAACTCATGACCCTGAGACCAAGAGTCACAAGCTCTACTGACGGAGCCAGCCAGATGCCTCTCATTTCATGTTTAAAAGAACATCTGCTTATTGTCAAAAGTGGGGGAATTACAGGGAGGTACAAAGAAGAAGAAAATCGATATAACCCCTTATCCAGCATAAGTCACTGTGAACACTGGGGTGTATTTCCATTCAACTTTCTTCTTCAGTTTACATTTTATTTTTGTCTCTCTGTTTTCAACGTATCTACATATGTATATATGCATACATGTACCGCCTTTAACATTCTTACATACCTTATGACATTGAATTTCAGCACATTATCATAATTGTAAATGGTCATATAATATGCCGGGCCATGAATATATCATATCCGAGCTAACCTCTTCCTCCGTGTCCTCATCTGTAAAGTGGAGATAACTGTGTGTCTACTTTGTAAATTCCTCGTGAGTGTCCATTGTGGTCCCAGGCATGGCAAGCTCCTGGTGGCTGTTAGACAAAGTCATCGTTGTTATTACTCTATCCTAATTGTGGACATTTAAATTCTCACCTCATTCTACTGCAAATAACTCTGTAAGGAACCTCTCTCCAGCTCTGGGAAGTTTTGTGGGGGCCTCAGGCTGCTACATCCCACACACCCACTGAGCACAAGAGTAGACAGAGTGAGCAAGGTGTGCTGGGGAGAACCAAAGTTAGGATGGCAAATTGGCCTGGGGAGAGGGGTGTCTGCAAAGGCTCAGAAGCCTGAAAACCCATGGGAATTCCGAGGAGCTTGGTGGAGCAGCCCATGGGAATGCTCTATCAATAGGGCAGCTGTGACCCAGGAAAGGAGAGTAGCTTGTCTGACAACAGGGATGGGAACCAGCTTTGGACCTCCTGACTCCCTGGCCAGCATTCCACATATGCCATGGGCCATCCTGCCCTCTCTAGAAACATCTGGAAGACTAGGTGACCTCCTATCGCCTCCACATCTCCTGGAGGCCTCCCAAATGCAGACCCTCAGGCTAGCGACTGGTAGGTCTCCAGAGGTCCTACCCTCACCTCCCACCCCTCAACACAGCCCCTTGGAGACAAAGGCTGGAAAGTCCCAGGGTCCCTGCAAGTTACCAGCCAGAGCACATAATTCAGCTACTGCCTGCCCTATGTTTATTTTTTAAAAGACTGTGGCCATGACACCCAGGGCTTCTGCCAAGAAGGCAGAGCCCTAGCAGGTCCAGAAAGAGTTGGGGGCTTGAGTAGCATGAAGGTTCAGGGCCTGCCAGGACAAGCCAGCCCGAGGGACAGATGCTGACAAGTGGAAGTGGAGGAGTCCTGCCTGTCATCATTCAAGGTCTACCATTAAGGCTGGTTCTGTAGCATCTCCGAGGCTTTCTAAGCATCAAAAGATTAGTAATTCTTGGGAGGGAACATGTCTCCTCTTTGTGGGCTGAATTCGAGGGCCCTGTCTGTAATAGAAGCCTCATAGCTTCGTGGTCCAAACACACGTGTGTAATTCTCTTCCACACACTGCTCCTGTCCCCTGCTGTTTCGAGAAGACAAGGCCAAGGACTGGGAGATGGCAGTCCCACCATGGGGGGAGGTCCACACTCCAAGCCTTAGACATTTTCTGCTAAGAGGGCCTGACATTTCTCTGAAGGGCCTTTGGAAGTTAAACCTCAGGTTCAGATCAAGGGATCCCAGAGGTGTTTGGCTTCTCCTCTCATGGGCAGGAATGTAGGAAGACCTCAGAGAAGAAGGACTTAAGCACACCATTTGGTGGTGGAATGGGGCTGAGAACACAGGTCTCCTGATTGCAGTCCCAATTCTCTGGGACCATGGTGTCCCCCTCCAGCAAAGAGCAGCAGTGGGGAGACATTTAGCAGCAGCTGGGGGGAGGGGTGGGGGAGGCTCTGAGTCAGGCTGTGCCAGTGAGGGGCTCACTGTACCCCACCCCCCCCGCCTGCCTTGAGGAGCTACTAGAGGCTAAGACATCTGAATTGGGGTGGGTAGAGGGCTGGCAGGGGTGGATCCTGAGAGCCGTGGGGAACAGGGTGGAGAGACACGGGAAAGTTTCCAGCGGGAGTTACATAAAAGGTTGAAGGGTGAATGGGATCTCATTACCAGGAGAGGTAGAGAAGGGGTGATCCAGGAGCGGGGAGGAGCAAGGCAACATCCTAAGAAAAGGAGATGGACCTTCCCACTCCTAGCTGTAGTGAGTCCCTGGGGCTGTCGCCAGGACCCCAGTAGCTAATGCAGACCTCCCCACTTTGGGGCCCCAGAATGCCATCCAGCACCTTTAGAGGGGCGTATGCGTTTATACAGAGATTCGTGGGATATGGGTATTTTATTCTAAAAGAGTGAGTGTCTAATGCTGGCAAGCAGGAGTTGTGCCAGCTGGTGAGGAAAGCCCTTTCTGGAGCAGTGGCGTGTAGATCTACCTGTGCTGGTGGGGGCAGGGGCTGCTTCTTCCTCGGTCTTCATTCTCTTGACTTGCAAATTGCATTTTAAATGCCATCTGTTCACCTTCAGGTGTTGAGGTGGCTACCGTCTCCTCCTTTCACCTTGATTACGTTCCGACCCCCCCCCCCCCCCCCCCCCCCGCCAGTGGCTCTCTGAGCCACGGTTTCCTCACATGCAAAATGAGGCAGGCTGGTTCTTAAGGCCACGGGCAGGCTCTTTGCTGGGATGGCATAGGCGCCCTCTGGTGCCCGTCATTGTCCATGCAACCCAGGAGCAGGCTCTGCCGTTTGTCTGGCGCCGGGAGAGTGTGTGGCCATGTGTCAAAGTGGGCCTGTGTATTCAATGGTACACAGAGGATGTGTCAGGCTTGGGGTACATAGAAGGCACAGCTTCCCTGACTCTCAGTCCCTGATAAAATCACAGACAGAGGGGCACCTGGGTAGCTGTCGTTGAGAGTCTAAGCCTGCTTCTCCCTCTCCTGCTCCCCCTGCTTGTGTTCCCTCTCTCTCTGTCTCTCTCTGTCAAATAAATAAATAAAAACCTTTAAAAGAAAATCACAGAGAGGTAGGGCCATTTAAAACAAAGGCAAATGAGCTTCTCACTCAGTGGGGGTCTACTCTCCCCTCTCTCTCTCCTTCTGTCCCTCCCCCATTCTCTCTCTCTCTCTCTCTCTCTCTCTCTCTCAAAAATAAATCTTTAAAACAAAGGCAGAGACTGCCAAAACCTTCCTGGGCCAGGCCTGGGATGCCCATTTTGCTAATACACATGGACTGCATTACTCCTCTGCTCAAAAGCTCATCTTCTTACCCTTCTGCTAAACTGTGTAAATATCAAACTCCTGGCCAGGGCACTTAGGGTCCTCCTAAAAGCCCCTTCTTGGTCACCCTTATGGCTTCATTTTGACACTTTCCCTTCTTTCCTGTCCCACTTCAGGTGAACTATTCAATCCTTTCCCATCTCCTAGCCTCTCTTTATGCTGGTCCATTTCCCTAGAGTGTCCTACCGTCTCTTTTGGACCCCATAGCATCTTTCAAAAGTTGCCAAATGCTACCTCCTCCAGGAAGACTTCCTGGATTTTTCCACTTGGGTCTGAGCTCTCCTTCCCCTGAATATCTTGCTAACTCTGTCTACATCTGTCTCCTCAGATGTAGAGAGTTTCCCCAGGTAACTCAGGTTGAAAATGTTCAGTTGTCTAGCCCCTCCCTGGTAATGGCTCCATGTCTGCTTTGTAACAGTCCTTTCAGACACTGAACCCTCCCTGCTGGCATCCAGGCTGTCCTCTGCAGTACCCTGACTCCCATGAGGAGTCCCCCTCCTTTGTGCCCTCAGTTTTAGCCAACACGGCTGCTCTTGTGGAAGGAGGTCTGGTGGTAGAGGCGAAAGACATGCCACTTAGGTCAGACTCTTGTTGGGTCCCAACCTTCAGAGTGCAAATGGCTCCAGCTACTGGAGCTGTGTGTGGAGGCTGGTTTCTGCATGCCCCAAATTAAGAGACCCCATTAGCCTGGCTCTTTCCTTCAAAGACAGAAGTAGTTTAACTGTAGCCTTAATAGTTAATACTTCTTTGTTATTTGATTTGTTATTTGTTATTTGGTTATTTGTAGAAGTCTGCGATTATCAATATGTTGTGCGCTGTAACATGAAATTCTCACACAACCCATTTATAGATGAGGAAATAGGGAATCAGAGATGGTGGGTTACATAGAGATGGTGGGTTACTGAGCTCAAACTCAGACCCTGCTTTCCAAGTGTCTCCAAATCCTGTGCAGTTTCTGGAATGCTCTGTTGTCACTTTGCCTTGCACATAGTAAGTGCTTGATAAAACACAGCCATAAACAAATATATAACTGTCTCCTGCTAGCCTTCCAGTCTGGGTCAGTTCCAGACGTTCACCTCTGTGTGAGGAAAGAGTCTCAGAATTGGGATTGTCTGAGAGAGGAGTAGTTTCAGGGGCTGAAGGGGGAGGTGGTGCCTGCATCCCAGGAGGGGTGAATTCCCTGAGTCCGGGTGTTAGGGGGTAGTGGGTTCTGGTCAGGGTGAGGACAAGCAGGCATCTGCTGGGCCACTGTCCCAGTTGGTGTGTAGCTCTCGAATGTCCCATCACTTCAGGAGCCACGGTGTGGCTGCAGGGTGCGGACTGGAGTTAATCTGGGTTCTCTGAGAAGCAGAAGCCAGGGCAGGATTAGATGTGCAAGAGTTTTATCAGAGGACGTATCTGTGAGGGGAAGAGAGGGGTGCTGTGGAGGGTTAAATGACCCACAGAGAACGATGCTGATCTGACCTGGGTGAAGGAGGCAGGGAAGGAGGAAGGCAGGCGAAGGGGCAGGATTTTTGAGCGTAGAGCACTTCTAAGAAAGTTGGGCAAGGCCAACGGGGGTGGGGTGGGGTGGTGTCCTCTGGCCAGGTGCCTGTGCGTGGGGTCCTACCCCTCCTGGGAAAGGGTCTCCTCTGTAGTGCTGCACGCTCAGTCACCGTGTGGTGGGCAGCGCCGCCCCTGCAACCATATGACCGGGCTCGTGCCTGGGGTGGAGAGGCGGGCATTGTGGGCGAGGGTGAGGAAAACCCTCTCTGGCGTAGAGCTGGTGTGAATGCCCCGTGCACGGACGTAGGCATGTGTGTGTGTGTGTGTGTGTGTGTGTGCACGTGTGCCCCCACAAGCTCCTCTTTCTCAGTGGTAATTCTGTTGACTCCTGTTCACATCCAGCTGTGGAGGGGGCCACTTCCTGTCCCTTCCTTCACCTTGACCTTGTCACCTCCCACTGAGCCTCAGTTTCCCTGCGTGTAGTATGAGGCAGGCGGACTTGCTGGTCTTTAAGGCCTGAAGCGCAGCTGCTGAAGCCATCTGCTCCCCGGTCAGAGAGCAGAGGGGGCGTCCTCACCTGCCCCACCTCACCGGCCTGGCCTGAGAGGACCGCCATCAGAGTCCACCGCCGCGAGGAGGGAGAATGTGCACCTCCCGGAAGCCAGCAGAGAGGCTGATTGGCCCGGCCTGTGTCACGTGCCCAGCTCCGGTCCAACCAAATATGGCCAGAGGGTGGAGCCATTTGCCACTGCCCACTCAGCAGGGCTTTGGCCTTTGGTCTCGAAAGTGAAGGTAAGCACGTTGGAGTTGGGGCACTCGCGGGGCAGGTGAGGAAGTGTGAGGTGTAGGTGGCACTCTGGCTCGACGTGCCCTCTCAGCATGACACACCTGGTACCGCCACAGGGCCAGGGGCTGGACTTTTGTTTTTCCCAGTGCTGGGTCGTGCACACTGCCTGACCCCTGGGGGTGTCGGGGCTGGCATGCCCTGCGGTTGCCCACCCTGAAAGGCTGACCTCTGCTGGCTACTGTAGGCACTACACCTCCCTGGTGGCCACCACCCCAGGGCGGGTTAGCCTAGGAGCCTCGTGTAGGTGGGGACACTGCCGTTAAATAGCCCAAGCTCTACTTTGGGGCTCAGATATGGTTCTCCCACGAACTCAAGGAAGTTCCTTTCCTCCTTAGGGTGTTTCCTTCATCTGTCAAGTGGGTACCATCCCACTGAACTGGTACGAAGAGACTATGTGGTATGGAGGTTGGGGGCTCAACTTTTGAGCTGATTTGAATCCAGCTTCAGCAGTTGTTTGCTTGTGACCTTGGGCAAGTGACTCAATCTCTTGAAGCCTCAGTCTCCCCATCTATAAAATGGGAGGGAAGAATTTCTTTTTTGCCCTCTGAAAGGTGATGTGAAGATTCCATAAGAGAACGCATGGAAACCTCTGAGCATGGCATCTGGTATCAGTCGCATCATTGTGGGGTGACCGTGCTAGGCAGTATGCTGGGGGCATGCGCATTTATCCCTTATCCTTCACCTCTTCCCCAGCCCCACCTCTCACAGCGCCCTGGCTAATGGGCCAACCAGTGATCGGTGTCTGGCCCACAGTGGGGCTCAGCCATGCATGGAGAGTGGGAATGCACTGCAGACCTCTTCCTGGGTGGCCTCAACCGCATCCATTAGCTTTTATCGAGTATTCTTCACCTAGCAGGTAAGTCTCTGTTCTGACGGGTTCCCAGGCATTTCTGCACAGGCAGGATGCTTTCTACCATGTGAACACTCACTGCAGGCTTGGGAGGAGCCTATCTTAGATGTCTGAACATCTGGATTTCAGTCCGTTCTTTGCTGTTCACTCCCCAATTGCTAAAGAATCAGCTAAAGAAAGATTCCATGAGCTGGGGAGGCAGAGGAGGCATAGGGGAAGTGAGAAAAGAGGGTGGATCCCCCAGTTAGGTCTGGGGATCCAAGCAGGGAGAGGCCTTGAGCCCCTGGTGCAGCCAAAGAAGTGGGAGGAGCCTGGACCTCCTTGCACCACAACAGGTAGTGTGGAGTGGAAATGGAAGTTGTCCAGTGGGTACACCCAGGCAGGTGGGCCTGATGTGGCCTCACAGAATTGCTAGGATCCCAGTGGGCTAGTTAACTGCGGGGGAGAGTGTCCACAGAGATTTTTCTGCCTGTCTTCACTGGAGTTGGAGCAGAAGCAAGGTCTTTCCTGAGAATCTCTAGGAAACCAGGACAAGCCCAGTTTCAAGTGAGTGTGGTGCCAGAATTCACCCTGCCTATTGCCCCTTCATTCCCTTGCAAAAGAAACAAAACAAAACCCCAAAACAAAAACCTAAGTAAAAATGCAGTTTAAAGTATTCCCCAGATGCCTGATGAATCAATTGCAAATGCTCCCTGGAGAAATACAGTTTAAATCTAGGCTTCAAAGAATTCTCACACACAAACTTCCAAGGAACAGGAGGTCATACTAAAAAAAGTCATTAAACAGAAGAGAAAATAAGCTACATGAAATGAGAGTCAGCAGAAAGCAACATTGCTGAATCAGACCACAGCACCACTGACTGAAGATACTGAAATTATCTGTTATAGAATATAAAATAATTATGTGTTGTTTGTTTAAAATAATTAAAGAAGTGATCGAATGTATGATAAAAGAATGCGAGAGAGTATCAAAACTGATCAAATGAATCTGAAAAAAAAAAAAACCACATAGAATTTCTAAAAATGACAAATACAATTGAAAGTGAAGCCTGATAGATGAAGGGTTGGTTCTGGGAAAGATGGAATAAACACGATCTGCTTTGTCTCCTCCTGAATGCACTTATAATCCCGGGACAGAATGTGTGGACCATTGAAAAGTAAATGGTAGTCAGTACATTGGTGAAGGAAACAAGGATTTGAAGTACAACTGAATTGGGTTGAGTTTCCCATTTTTTCCTTCCAGAATTGGCTGGCCTGGACCTAAAGACAGCCTGAAATCTAGACGTGTGTACCATGTACAGGCAGAAAGAGCTTCAAGAGAACAAACAGAATTTTCTTTCTGGCCTGAAGAGTAGGAAAAGGGCTCCTAAGGATCAGAGGGAGAAGGAAGTTTCCTGTTTCTTTTTTCCATCTCACCCATGCCAGCCCCTAGTCAGTCTTGCAGTGGTGGTACGTGGCAATGGTGAGGGTAGCATCAGCAAGGAGATACCTAAAATCCTGAGGGAAAGAAAACCTCCTCTCTGTTAAATGACCTGTGAACACAAGAACTTGAGCAAATTCCTGTTGCTGTTTTCTCCCTTTGTCCCCCACTGTCTAATCCCACACACGGATACAGTCATAAGAAGGGCATAGCAGAGCTGGGAAGCTAAAGCCCCAGATTTCTGGCTGGGAGCTAGGAGGGGAGGCCCCAGGGAGCTAGGAAGTTTTAGAGTGATTGTGGAGAGGAGAGAGCGCCAGAGAGTAATTCTGTAACTTTGTAAACCTCTGGGGTCACTTCCAAAATGTGCATGCATCAATCTGATGCTAAACAGAATATGAAAGATTTTGAGAACTGAACAATGGGGCAGACCACCACCCAGTTTTCAGACTGGTGTGGCACATGTAGGATACATTTGAATAGCACCACAAAAGGCTTTGAAAATTGAACTGATACTGGAACCAAAGCCTACAAAAAGTGGGTTGAAGCTTGTGGTTGAACCTCGTTTCTATCATTTGTCTGCTAATATGCATATTTTTAAAAATCGACATTCTCTTGAGTATTTAAAGAAGACCCAGAGTCACCTAACATGATATTCAAAATGTCCAGGATGCAATCTAAAGTGACTTGGGTTATGAAGAACTAGAAAAATCCCAGCTCACAGCAAAAAGACAATCAATCTCTGTCAACCCCGAGAAAATATAGATAGCGAAATGAGCAGAACAAGATTTTAAAGCTTCTACTATAAATATAAGAAGTGAGTGTGAACACTCTTGAAATGAATGAAAAAGTAGAAAGTCTCGGGGCATCTGGGTCGCTCAGTGGATTAAGCCTCTGCCTTCGGCTCAGGTCATGATCCCAGGGTTCTAGGATCGAGCCCCACATCGGGCTCTCTGCTTGGCAGGGAGCCTGCTTCTCCCTCTTTCTCTGCCTGCCTCTCTGCCTACTTGTGATCTCTGTCTGTCAAATAAATAAATAAATAAATCTTTAAAAAAAAATAGAAAGTCTCAATAAAAACAAGAAGATTTAAAGAAGAGTCAAATGGAAAATATAGAACTGGAGAAAATAATAACCAAAATTTAAAAATAATGGATGGGCTCAATAGCAGAATAGAGACAACAGAGGAAAGCGTTAGTGAACTTAAAGATACATCAGTAGAGATTATTCAATCTGAACAACAGAGAGAAAAAAATAAAAAAAAAAAAATCGAACAGAATCTCAGGGGCCTGTGGGACAATACTAAAATGTCAAACATTCATGTCATTTGAGTCCTGGAAGGAGTGGAGAAAGAGTGGCGTTCAGGAAATAATAAAAAAATAATGGCTAAAAACTTACCAAATTGATAGGTTCAAGAAACTCAGCAAACCTCAAACAGGATCAGCTCAAAAACATCACCTCCCAAGAACAAATGTTTGATCATGAATGTAATCAAATGTTTTCAAACTGAAGACAAAGAAGAAAATCTGGAAAGTAGTCAGAGAAAAATGTGCTTTATTTATAGGAGAACATATATTTGAATGACCGTTGATATCTCATCAGAAACCATGAAGACTAAAAGGAAATAACATTTTGGAAGTGCTGAAAGAAAAGAACCACTAACCCAGAGTTCTGTATCCACTGAAATTATCCTTAGGAATAGGTGAAATAAAATATCCTCAGATGAAAAAAATCTAAGAGACTTTGTTGTCAGCACACCTGTTCTAAAATAAATACTAAAATAAATTCTTTAGATGGAAGGGAGGTAATACCATAGGAAACTTGGAACATCAGAGATAAAGGACAAACAACAGAATTAGTAAATATCTGGGTAAATGACTTCACTTTCTCTTGAGTTCTCTAAAATATGATTGATGGTTGAAAGCAAAAATTTGACTTTTCTGATGACATTTTCAGTGTAGATCTATTATATAAGACGGCTATAATATAAAGAAAGGAGGGTAAAGAGACTTACATGGTGGTGATATTTCTACATTCCATATAAGGTAAGTATATGTTCAGAGTAGACAGTGAAAAGTTAAGTATGTAAGTTGCAATCACAAGAAAATTATCAAAGAGATACAGTAAAAAATACAACAAGATAAATTAAAATGGAATGCTAAAAATGTTTATATGATCCAAACAGAGAAGGATAGGGGAGACAGAGGAACAAAGACCAGAGAGAGCAAACAGAAAACAAATAATACAATGACAGCTCTAAATTCAAAGATAACAATTATTACATTAAATCTTAATAGACTAAACATACCAATTAAAGGAAATGGTCAAAATGGATTTAAGAAAACAAGATACAACTATACGCTACCTACAATTATATTGATACAATGATATAGATAGGTTAAAAGACTAAGACATATACTAACCACTGAGTAGGTGAATTTATGATACATTATGATACATGAATTATATCTCCATAAAACAGTTAAAAAAAGATTTAGATACATGATGCGACACCAATCAAAAGAAAGCTGGAGTGACTATATTAATGTTGGACAAAGTAGAATAAAGAGCAAAGAAAATTACTAGGGATAAAGGGATGCATGGCATAACAATAAAAGGGCTAATTCATCAAGAGTGCATAGCAATCCCAAGTGTGTACGCACCCAATAACAGGACTTCAAAATACATGAGGCAAAACTGGAGTAAACTGAAAGGAGAAGTGGAAAACCCCACAGTTATAGTGGAGACTTCACTGTTCCTTGCTCAGTAATTAACAGAACAGGTAAACAGAAAATAGCAAGCATGTATATGAGCCGAGCCATAAACCAGCTGGAACTAATTAATGGTGATAGACCATTCAGTCAAAAACCAGTTGAAAACAAATTCTTCCAAGTGTGCAAAGAATCTACATCAAAGAAGACCACATTTTGAGTCATAAAACAAGTCTTAACAACTTTAAAGTAATTGAAATCATACAAAGTATGTTATTTGATCACAGCAAAATCAAACTAGAAATTTATAGCAGAGCAATAACTGGAAAATCTCTAAACACTTTGAACTTAAAAAACACACTTTTAAATAACTCATGGGTCAAAGGAAAGTGTTATGGAAATTAGAAAATATTTTGAGCTGAATAAAAGGAAAACATACCAAAATTGTGAGATGCAGCTTGAACAATGCTTACAGGGAAATTGATAGCATTAAGTGGTTGTATTAGGAAAGAGGAAAGATCTCAAATCAACAATCTAAGCTTTCACCTTCAGAAACTAGAACAAGAGAAATATAAACCCAAAGCAAGCAGAAGGAAGAAAATAATAATGACAAAAGCAAAATTAAATGAAATTGAAAATAAGAAAACAATAGAGAAAAACAATGAAATAAAAAGCTGAATCTTTGGGGCCCCTCAGGTGGCTCAGTCAGTTAACTGTCTGCATCTGGCTCAGGTCATAACCCCAGGGTCCTGTGATCAAGTCCCGCATCGGTCTCCCTGCTCCACAGGGAGTCTGCTTCTCCCTCTGCCCCTCCTCCCACTCATACTCTCAGTCTCTCTCAAATAATAAAATCTTTAAAAAATATCTGATTCTTTGAGGGGCGCCGGGGTGGCTCAGTGGGTTAAAGCCGCTGCCTTCGGCTCAGGTCATGGTCCCAGGGTCCTGGGATCGAGCCCCACATCGGGCTCTCTGCTCACCAGGGAGCCTGCTTCCTCCTCTCTCTCTGCCTGCCTCTCTGCCTACTTGTGATCTGTCTGTAAAATGAATAAATAAAATCTTTCAAAAAAAAATATCTGATTCTTTGAAAAAAAAAAAAATGAATAGAATTGACAAAGTCCTAGATTGACTAAGAAAAAAGGAGAGAAGACAAAAAAAAAAAAAAAAAAAAAAAGAAGACACATTATTACCAGTATCAGGAATGAGAAATGAATGATCGTAACAGACCTCACACACATTAAAAGACTAATAAGGGAATAATGATATGAACAACATTACAAAATAAATGGACAACTTAGATAAAACGAACTAAATCCTTGAAAGTCACGAACCATTAAAAACTCATCCAAGAAGAAATAAATGACTTGGATAGTCCTATATTAAAGAAACTGAATTTATAGTTAAAAACCATCTGAAAAAGAGAACTCCATACCCAAAAGATTTCACTGGCAAATTCTACCAAGTGTTTAAAGAAACCAATCTTTTGACATATAATCTCTTCCAGAAAATAGAAGGGAACACTTTCCAATTAATTTTATGAGTCTAATTGAATCCCGATGCCCAAACCAGACGGATAGTACAGGAAAAGAAAACTACAGGTCAGTATCCCTCATGAACACAAATGCAAAAATCCTTGAGAAAATATTCACAGATTGAATCCAGCAATACATAAAAAAAATGAGTGGTCTTAGGAGTGCAAGGCACTGAAGATAAGTCAGTGTAATCCACTCTATTAACGATCCAAAGAAGAAAGACCACAGGAGCATATAATCCAGCAATGCAGAAAAAGCATTTGGAAACCAACAGAGCCAGTGACAGAGGCTTTGGTAGGGTGGAGTCAGCTGGATACCACAAGGAAAAGAGGAGATCGCAGCAAGGTCTAATGGTGGTGGAGCTTAAACTAAGCCACCCCTGGAAAATAAGAGTTTCGTCCTGAGTGGTGTAATACTGAAGGATCAGTGTCCTGTCTATTGGGGAATTGAATAAAGGGGCTTGAGAATGTGAGACCAAGGGTGGCAATCTTATGAGGAGTCATTTTTGTGGGAGAGAGATGACTTGGAGAGAGAGGAATCTTCTGGATGGTTGATGGTGAAGGAAAATAAGGAAGGGAGAGATAGAAATGAAAGGTTCTATAGAAACAAAGGAAACCTGTGAAAACCACTTCACCTTACTGTAGAAACAGAAGAGGACACTCTTGAACTAAAACTGAGAGACCCTCTCAAGTACTTGACCCTTGTCTACACAGAACCACCTGTAAGTCCTGGTCGAGAAAAACATCAGATATTTAAAATAGAACATGGAAGCCAACATCTACACAAACCTATGATAAGACAGGGAATGAGAGTCAAAATATTTTCAGCCGATAAAATTCCCTCCAAAACCAGTGGTGAAGGAGAGCAAAAATGTTTGCAGAACACCCTGACTTGAATTAAAGTTCCTTAAACAAATATTTGCAGATAGGAGGAAAAAAAAAACCCACCTCAAATCATGAATTTGAAAACTCAGACAGGAAGTGGGCGAAACAGAAATGGTAGATGCAAAATGAGTGTTTACTAAATTCAGGAAAGAAATAGGAAAGAACATAATCTCAGAAATGAAACAAATTGCAAGGTGCCCAGGGCGGAATAGATTTGACCAAACAATATAATAGGGGAGGAATGAAAACAGCTAAGAATGCCAAGTTCATGAAGCAAAGAGATTTAATAACACCAAAGAGAAACTGTTGTCTGGAGAAGGCAGGCAGAGAAGTGTCAACTTGTATGTAATTAGAGTCCCTGAAGAAAGAAAGAAAGAAAAAAAGACAGAACAAAAAATTAAAACGATAATACAATAACACTCTCTGGAAATAAAATAAGATCTGAATTCCTGTGTTCTAACTGTACCTGGGATAATAGACCTGGAACGCTCAGCATCAAGACATTAGACTTTGGGGGTAAAGAAACAAATCCTCTGGGCCTTGAATTTGAAAAGACCAATTCCTTACGATGGAAAGGAAATCAGCATGGCATCAGACTTCTTCATAGAAACATATGAAGAAAGACAACAATGGGACATTTTCAAGGAACTCAAGGGAAAAAGTACAAACTATGGATTTTTAGGTCCAGGTGGACATACACAGAAAGGCAAAAGAATAGTTCCAAACATGCAAGGTCTCAAAATACCACATTTGCAAATCGTTCTTGAGGAATCTGAGCACCCCTATTCTTCTTTTTAGTAATAAGGAGGCTTGGGTTCGAGTCTTTCTAGGGCCACTCTGTTGTGTGACCTTGGCAAGTTATTTCCTTTCCCTGGACTGGTGGCCAGAAGTCTTTGAGATCTCTTGTGGCATGAGCCATGTTGGTTTTCTTTGGTCTTAATGAAGATCCAAGGACTGCAGACCTGGTGAAATGGAGTAGAGAGAGCGGGGTGCTGTGGCCAGATGGATTTGGGTTGGAATACTTTCTCTGCCCCATCCATCATCCATCCATCCTCATGCCAGCCACTCATCAAATTTCGGAGATCCCGCAAAGTTTGAGAAGCACTAGTAGGCTCTGTGGATACAGGACAGCCAAGCAGATCTGGGGAGCTTATGTCCTAGTGGGAGAGGGAGACATTTAACTTAGAGTCACACAAATGTCTACTCACAAACTGTGGTAAGCGACGTGAGGAAAGTATGCAGGATTCTCCGAGGGTGGATAGAGCATGAGACTGTGAGAGCCAAAGGAAGGCTTCCCCCAGAAGATGACACCGAGCCTGGAATGATGTGTTGTCTCCCAGGGGAAGGGGGCAGAGTAGGACATTCTGGGCAGAGGGGACACCACAGGCTGAGAGTACCGTGGTAAGAGAAAGCACAAATCTTTGTGGCGCCAGGTGGCAGAGGCAAGTGGCCAAGTGACAGGACAGAGGTAGGGGCCGGATCCCAGGGCGAGGATGTGGTCTGTCGGTAATAGCACTGGGAACACATTGAAACTTTTGAAACAGGGAGGCAGGATGAAAAGATCATTCGCACTGCACTGGGGAGAATGACTCAGTGGTGGGGGAGCAGGCAGGGAGGAATGTGGGCAGCTCATGTCTTTGCTGTGTGGCTCTGGGTACGTCACTGAACTTCTCTGGGCCTTAATCTACTCTCTGGTAAGAGTGGAATAATAATGATAGCCTACAGAACTGCCAGGAGGATACGATGAAATCAGGGGTGCCGAATGCCTGGCACTGAACAGAAGGTTCAGCGGCTCTGACTCTGTGTTACTGTTTAATTTACATCTGAGGAATGTGCAGTCTCTAAAAACAGTTTATGGTGTGGTATCCTCTTTTCCTCTCCTCTCCGTCCCTGTCCGGGCCTTCTGCCCCCCACACCCGTTTAGGAATGTCTTTGACAGGAATTGAATGTAACTTCAGTTTGAGTAGGTAAAATGACTCCCTGGATCAGAAACACATGTGGGGAGCACGAGGACCCATGAACCAGAGAGGAACGGGTCCCCGGGATCTAATCTCTAGCCTCTCGTTCCCTTGTCACTGTTTTGAGGCTTCAGCTCAGTGCTTGATTCAGATCTCCTAGAACAAGAATAAAATCCTTCCTTTGAAGGTGTGAGAGATTTTCTTTCTCTTGCTGCTCTCTTCTTTTTTTTTTTTTAAAGATTTTTATTTATTATTTATTTGACAGACAGAGATCACAAGTAGGCAGAGAGGCAGGCAGAGAGAAGAAGGAGGGAAGCAGGCTCGCCACGGAGCAGAGAGCCCGATGCGGGGCTCGATCCCAGGACCCTGGGATCATGACCTGAGCCAAAGGCAGAGGCTTTAACCCACTGAGCCACCCAGTCGCCCCTGTTCTCTCCTTTTTAAAATTCTACTTTCTGTTTGCTTCAGACATGTAAACTAGTTTGAATCTCCAACTTACTGAGCCCCAAGGCAGTGAGGACCCAGCTTTGACCAAGCTCCCCCATCCGCTCACCCCTTGGGAGAATGACAGGCAAACCACCATTCATTGCATGCATATGGCCTGTGAAGACTGGCCTCAGAATTTTATGTACTGACCTCTTTTATTTTTATGTGAGGTTTAATATACATATGATGAAATGTACCGTACATTCCAATCTTAAATGTGCAGCTCAGTGACGTTTTACAAATCGAACTTCCACTCTATCCAAGATCTAGAACATTCCCAGCACCCTAGAAGGTCTCCTGTGTCCTCTTTGTGGTCAGTACCACCCCTGCCCCCAGAGGTCACGATTCTCTGGACTTCTGTCACCATTGGGTAGTTTTGCCCATTCTGGGTAGTTTTTTTTTTTTTTTTTTTTTTTCCATTCTGGGTAGTTTTGCCCATTCCTAAATTTCACACAATTCATTTAGTTTCTAAATGAATCAGGAAACCTGTTTCCTGATGGATAAAAGGAATAAGCCTCTTCTTTGCAAGTATTTAATAAGCCATAACAGCTGATGTGTCTCAGCCACAATAGATGGTTAATAAATGTCCCCTCCCTCCCTGTCCCCGCAGAGCAGGAGTTCCTGCAGGGTTGGGATGTGAACCCTCCTGCTTTATGATTCCAACAACTGTGTTTTCTATCTAAGGGCTGCTGCTTCTTGCCATTGGCTTTGGGAACAAGGGGGTCATCACTCTGAACTGTATATGAGCTTCCTGGTGGCTCTATCAAGTTTACCCTGCACTGGATTCAGTGGGAAAGGAGAGACTTGGATGCTGGCTCCATTAGGAATGATGCTCTGGAATTTAAAACAAATTAGTTTCATTTCTTTCCTTGAATGAAAGAAATATGGAGGCAGGCCCACCCAATGCTAATGCAGCCAGTCCTTGATGCCACCAGGGGCCCAGAATCTTTCCTGGTAGAACCATTCCCATCACAGAGTTCCCAGTTGGAGCTAGTTGGATGGGCCCTCTGCTCCTTGCAACCAAACATACTGGCCTTCAGCAGTTTTAAGTCAAGGTCACCGAGTGCTTTATAAAGAAATTCAGCTTATGTCAATAATGGAATCAGAGGAAGTTTTTGTGAGTTCATTCTGGTGAAGGCAAAACATCTCACATTGTTGTCAATAGTCTTCCACATTTGTTTACAAAGTTTAATATGGAAGAGAGGGTTATTTGTGCTGGCAAACATGGACATAAATTTTAGTAGAACACAGCAGCATGGTAAAAACAATATTCACATCCAATTAGGAAATTCATGGAGCAGAAATGAACTTGGAATTGGTGCTGGTGCACATATTTGAAAATAGGGATAAAGCAAGCTGCAATGGTATATCAATTGAAATAGATATTGTACTTATTTTTATGTACACACATGCATGGAGAGTAATTACAACATTTTTTGTGGCAAAGATGATATTTAATAGAAAACATATTTCAATATGGTAGCCGGGCCAGAACTAGGGGGTAGGGGAGGAAGGTATCCACCTCTGGGGCAAAGTTCAAGGGGGGTGTCACCAAAAAAATATAGTAGTCAAGACAAATAGTACATTTTAAAAAAGATTCTATTTATTTATTTGACAGAGAGAGAGAGGTTACAAGTAGGTAGAACAGCAGGCAGAGAGAGAGAGGGGGAAGCAGGCTCCCTGCTAAGCAGAGAGCCTGCTTCGGGGCTCAATCCCAGGACCCTGAGATCATGACCTGAGCTGAAGGCAGAGGCTTAATCCACTGAGCCACCCAGGTGCCCCGACAAATAGTATTTTAAAAATCAGAATTAATGTAAAAATCCATGTGAACAAATATCACCATTTTGAATAGACAGGATCAGGATTATTGATTTTTCCTTTTATCTCAGTCATCCAGTATGATTTGGTACAGTACTGCAAGCAAGATGTTTTGTTTTCGTTTTTGCTGTTTGCCCTCAGTCAGATTTTTTAATGTTTGAGCCTTTGGAGAATTACCTTGTAAATCATTTTAAGTGTTTACAGTGGAATTTTGTGAGTCCTCTAAATTGTGTTCAGAAGAAACTAAAAAAAAAGTCTTTAATCACAATGTTCCACAAGTGTGCCAAAAAACTCTGTAACTTTTAAAACTTGTATCAAATTTTAGGTATTATAAACAAAGCCTTGAGCAAATTTCAGTGATTTCACACTAGAAAACATTTACATTTATCCCTCAAAAGCAAGGGAGTTGTTGAATAAATTAGCTGATGGGAACTTAAATGGTGGCCAAGATTTAATTTAGAAATTCAGTAGTTTTTCTTTGACTTGTGGGAAGAATGTTTTGATGGAGTGCCTATTTTTAATTGGGCAAATTTATATTTTGTGCTTGAACTGCAGGGAAGACGGAAGGGCTGACATTTTGCGGCATCTGCGATTGGCAAAATATTAAAAAGAATTACAAGGTCAAGTTATGTGGTGAGTTTTATCTTCTCATCATATTTGTTAAAGAAAGATATTTTAAATGGAGGTTAAAAGGATACTACTTGTGAAAATATTTGGGCTGAAATAGTTAGCCATTCCTATCTAAAGAAATTAGAAGTGAAAATATCCTTCAGTTGACAAAATTTGCTCAGAGCTTCCTAGGTATCTGCAGAGAAACTATATTCTTTTTTTTTTTTTTTAAAGATTTTATTTATTTATCTGGTAGAGAGAGATCACAAGCAGGCAGAGAGGCAGGGAGAGAGAGAGGAGGAAGCAGGCTCTCCACCAAGCAGAGATCCCGATGCGGGGCTCGATCCCAGGATTCTGGGATCATGACCTGAGCCGAAGGCAGAGGCTTTAACCCACTGAGCCACCCAGGCGCCCCGAGAAACTATATTCTTATTGAAACTATATTCTTATTAAAAATATTGTGATTTCAACAATAGCCAAACTATAGAAAGAGCCCAAATGTCCATTGACTGATGAATGGATAAAAAAGACGTGGTATGTGTGTACGTAGTGGAATATTATGCAGCCATAAAAAAGAATGAACTCTTGCCATTTGCAACAATATGGATGGAGCTAGAGTGTATTATGCTAAGTGAAAAATAAGAAAGAGAAAGAAAGAAAATACCATATAATATCACTCATATGTGGAATTTAAGAAAGGAAACAGATGAACATATAGAAAGGGGGAAAAGAAAAAAAGGAGAAAGGTATACAAGCCACTGAGGGTTGCTGGAGGGGAGGTGGGTGGGGGTCGAGCTAGATGGCTGATGGGCATTAAGGAGGGCATTTGTGATGAGCAGTGGGTGTTGTACGTAAGTGATGAATCACTGACTTCTACCTCAGAAACCAATATTACACTCTATGTTAACTAAAATTTAAAATTAAAAAAAATTGTGATCTACAGAGAAGAGTCTATAAAGCATATCAGCAATTCCCATCTTATTAATCCAAAAAAATAATCTTAAAGATGATTATAGCAATTCTTTGAGAGGGGGAAAAAGGAGACCATATATATATATATATATATATATATATATATATATATATATATATTTTTTTTTTATGAATAGATTTTTAAAAAGTTAACATATAATGTATTATTTGCCCCAGGGGTACAGGTCTGCGAATCATCAGGCTTACACACTTCACAGCACTCAACATAGCACATACCTTCCCCAATGTCCATAACCCAACCACCCTATCCCTACCCCCTACTGCCCAGCAACCCTCAGTTTGTTTTATGAGATTAAGAGTTTCTTATGGTTTGTCTCACTCCCAATTCCATCTTGTTTCATTTTTTTCCTTTCCTAACCCGCAACTCCCCATTTTTCCTCTCAAATTCCTCATATCAGGGAGAGCATATGATAATTGTCTTTCTCTGATTGACTTACTTGGCTCAGCATAATATCCTCTAGTTCCATCCAGGTCGTTGCAAATGGCAAGATTTCATTTCTTTTGATGGCTGTATAGTATTCCATTGTATATCTATACCATATCTTCTTTATCCATTCATCTGTTGATGGACATGTAGGTTCTTTCCATAGTTTGGCTATTGTGGATATTGCTGCTATAAACATTCAGGTGCACGTGCCCCTTCGGATCACTACATTTGTATCTTTAGGGTAAATACCCAGTAGTGCAGTCACTGGGTCATAGGGTAGCTTTATTTTCAACTTTTTGGGGAACCTCCATGCTGTTTTCCAGAGTGGTTGCACCAGCTTGCATTCCCACCAACAGTGTAGGAGGGTTCCCCTTTCTCCGCATCCTCACCAGCAGCTGTCGTTTCCTGACTTGTTAATTTTAGCCATTCTGACTGGTGTGAGGTCGTATCTCATTGTGTTTTTGATTTGTATTTCCCTGATGCCGAGTGATGTGGAGCAGTTTTTCGTGTGTCTGTTGGCCATCTGGATGTCTTCTTTGCAGAAATGTCTGTTCATGTCCTCTGCCCATTTCTTGATTGGATTATTTGTTCTTTGGGTGTTGAGTTTGATGAGTTCTTTATAGATTTTGGATATTAGCCCTTTATCTGATACGTCATTTGCAATTATCTTCTCCCATTTTGTCAGTTGTCTTTTGGTTTTATTGACTGTTTCCTTTGCTGTGCAAAAGCTTTTGATCTTGATGAAGTCCCAATATTTCATTTTTGCCCTTGCTTCCCTTGCCTTTGGCAATGTTTCTAGGAAGAATTTGCTGCGGCTGAGGTCGAAGAGGTTGCTGCCTGTGTAGGAGACCATATTTAAAAAAAAAAAAAAACACATATTCTTTAGAAAAGTACCAGTAACATGATATTAGAAACAGATGTGCCTAAGAAATTGATTAAAGTATGTACCAAAATTCTTTTTGTTACTTTAATGCTCAGATAATAAATACCATTAAGTTGCTAACAATTTAATGTATATATTAAATAACAATTTAATTTTTCTTAAAAATAAATTTTCAACATGAGAATAGCTTTATATTGGCTGAAAAATTGCAAAGATGGTACAGAGAGCTTCCATGTACCTCCTTGCCCAGCGCCCCCCCATACTGACATCATACACTTGTGTGGTACATCTGTTATCATTAATGAACCAATATTGGTGCATTCGTATTAACTGAAGTCCCTGCTTCATTCACATTTCCTTCATTTTGGCCTTCTTTTTTCTTTTCCAGGATCTCCTCCAGGCTGTCGCACTAAATTTAGTTGTGAAGTCTCCTTAGGCTCTTCTTGGCAGTGACAGCTTTTCAGCCTTCTTGTTTTCGACGACCTTGACAGTTTGGGGGATTACTGGTCAGGTACGCCTCTACTGGACTTTGCTGTTTTTCTCAAGCTTAGACCAGGGTTATGAGTTTTGGGGAGGAAGACCAGAGGTCAAGTGCCTTTCTCATCATACTTATCAGCATACGCTGTTCATGTTGGCCTTGATCCCATCAGCTGTCTCCACGGTATGCTACTCTTCTCGCCGTTTCTCCACCATGCCCTCTGGGGGGAAGCCACTAGGTATAACCCCCACTTAAGGCTAGGGGCCTTGTGCCCTTCTTCCCTGAGCACAGAGCATCTGCTTAAGTTATTTGGAATTCTTTCACACCAGCGGTTTGTCTTGTCTCCCGCATTTATTTATTCATCCAAGCATTGATTTATAGCATTATGGTCCCGTGGATATGTATTTTATACTTTGGGTTATAATCTGATACTTTTTTATTTTGTTGCTTAAACTGTCCCAGCTCTGCCCTTTTGGAGCTCTTTCAGTTGGCTCCTGTGTCTTTTTGACATAACCCTCATTGTGAGGTTTTTGTGGGAGCGATCGGACAGGAGCATTTTAGACACTTCGGCAATTATAGTTTATGTGTTGATTTCTTTGTTTTTGAGGAAGGGAAATTAGGTGTAAAAACCTCTAGCCTGAGATTTAGTTCCTATCCTTGAAGGATGGCTGGAGACCAGTCCTTCAGGTTGGCTCCCTCTCCAAGGCCCTGGGCCCATGGCCTGGGATGCCTGTCAGCAAGAGTTCTGGGACTAAACGGACGGAAGCATAGTTCCAGACCTGGGCTATTTTCCTCCCCTCCCCAGGGCATGGGGAGCTTTGGAGGAGAACTTCGAGGAAGGCCAAGCCTAAGCCAAGGAATGGGTCCCCAGGCATGCCCTTCCCAGAAACAAGGCAGTATGGGTGACCTCTGGGGCCTGCCCCCAGATCCCAGCGCCCATGATCACTTGCTTCAGAATCTTGGGCAAGCCTCTTAACCTTTGTGAGCTTTGGATTCCTGACCCGTAAAATGCCTCCCTCGTGGGGTCCGTGCGAGGGTTAAGGGGCATAATGTGTGTGAAGGGTGTAGCACCCTGACGAGGAAGGTAGGCAGCCCATCAATGATAGCTTGCTGCTACTGTGTTTTGCAATGACTAACAAACTATTTCCAAGGGGCACCTTGGTTTTGAAAATAAATGGTGCAGTTATGAAGGCAGGTGGGTTTGCAGTTTGCAAAACCCTCAATCTCAGCCAGACTAGGCTGGGGACAGCGATGGTGCCCAGAAATGTGACCAGATAACTTGCTGTAAATACACACCATGACCCTGTCCTAGGTCTATGGGAGGAGGAGCTCCTTAAAGAACAGTTGAATGGGGGTGATTGCTGAGGGGGGTCCGGGGCCACTTCCCCACCTAGGCCATCCCTGGGAAGACATGGATGGGAGAGCATGCCAGCACCACCCTTCTCCATCGTGGGATTCCCCAGCTCTCGCCTCTCCCCTGGTCCCCGCTGGGAGGGAAGTGGCCACCTCACTGGCTACAGCTGGGCCTCAGAGAGAGGCTTCTTGGGGACGAGGGTGGATGGCAGCTGCTTCTTGGCTGTGCTGGAATGCTGTGAGCCTGGAGGAGCCGTAGCTATTGGTACCCAGCCCTGCAGGGTCTGTATACGCCCCTCCCCATGCACACCCATGCTTCTGGGCACATACATGCTTCTGGGCACATGCTCTCACTCTCCCTGCCTGCGCTTCCATGCACTCACATTAACCACACTAACCAGGAGGTAGGAGGAAGAAAGACCCCAACAGACATGCACATCCTAATTGCAGAGTCTGTGACTATGTTACCTTTCATGGCCAAAGGAGACTTTGCAAATGTGATAAAAGATTTTGAGACGGGGAGAGTCGCCGGCATTTTGCAGGTGGGCCCAGTAGAATCACAGGCCTCTTTATAAAGGAAAGAAGGAGGCAGGAGAGAGATTTGGTATTGACTCTGAAGATAGGAGACGAGGCCCCAAGCCCAGGAGTGCAGGCAGCCTCTGGGAGCTGGAAGAGACTGGGAAACAGATTCTCTTCTGGCCTCCAGAAGGACACAGCCCTACTGCCCTGTTTTGGACTTCTCACCTCCAGAACTGTAAAATAATAAATATGTTGCTGGTTGAAGCCCCTATGGTTTAAACACCATTAAAAGTCTTCATGCACGTTGTGTATTTGGCATCAAGATCAAGAAACAGAATGTTGCCAGCACCCCAAAACAATAATAATTCATATTTACCTTCTTGGTTTCTGCTTCATTCAGAAACCACTGCAGGCCACCTTCGGGATTTTTCTTGAACTTATTTACTCAACATTTTTCTTGATTCACATCTTTTTCTTTTTTCTTTTTTTTTTTTTAAGATTTTATTTATTTATTTGACAGAGAGAGATCACAACTAGGCAGAGAGGCAGGCGGGGGAGGGGTGGTGGGCAGGAAACCGGCTCCTAGCTGAGCAGAGCGCCTGATGCGGGGCTCAATCCCAGGACCCTGAGATCACGACCTGAGCCAAAGGCAGAGGCTTAACCCACTGAGCCACCCAGGCGCCAAGGCGCCCCCTCTTGATTCACATCTTTACTTAACTGAATCTACTTGAAAAGAAACTTTCTATCACTTTGTTGAAAATTAAAAACTACTAACAAGAGCCATTATTTATGGGAGCCTGGATTGGCTTAGTCAGTTAAGCCTCTATCTTTGGCTCAGGTCATGATCCCAGGGTCCTGGGATCTAGTCTCACTTCGGGCTCTCTGCTCAGTGGGGAGCCTGCTTCTCCCTCTCCCTGTGCCCCTCATGCCTGCTTGTACGCTCTCTCTCCCCACCTCTCTCAAATGAATACATAAAATATTTAAAAAGCCATTATTGATGGCAAGTATTCTATTTGAAGGCAAGTATAAAGATAATTGTTACTTAAATTCTAGGCAGACCCTCCTCCTTGCTACCTGCTCTGCACCTGACAGTTGTTTTCTTTATTAAAAGGGGGAATTAGCAGAGGATTTGAGAGGTGTTAAGGACTGACTCGCACCAGACCCAGGCTTTCACTTGTATCTAATCATGAGACTTGGGACATAAATGAAAAAGAACATTAGATAATGTTACTTAGTACGAAATCGGCCTCCCCTTGGCCCCCACCCCGCACTTAATGTCCCAGGCCACCAGCATGTCCCAGCCCCACACCTCATGAAGGAACCAGGTGGAGGGGGGCACTGAAGTGTGACTCCTCTCAGAATGGCCTGCCCCTCACTAGCTGTGGAAGCTCAGATGGGTGACTTAGCCTCTCTGAGCCAATAGTTTCACTATTCACTGGCAAAGGACAAAGATAGTCATTATTTGTGGTAGCTGTGTTCTTGAAAGCAGCTGGGAACACTGAACCAGCAAAAACTGAACCCTTATTCTAGGGAAAATACAGCGTTAGTTTTCTGCAAGCCTCTGGTTGCATTTACATCAGTTGATCAATGCGTAGCCTTGTTTTATGTGGGTTACTGTTTAGACACCTTATTTAATATAAATGATGGATTCATTAACAAAAGGATGCTCATCTGATATGCCGATTTTCTCTGGAAGGCACACGGTAGCCTTTTTGCACCTAGAACACTTGACAGAACTTCAACACTAAATTTGGGGCCAACTTAAATAGTGAAATCCCCAACAAAAAAACACAAAAATGTGAAAAGTGTGGCTCTAAATAGACCGCAGAAAGGCCACTTGTTTGCAGTGTGAGATGATAAGGCAGAGTGTCACCTTGTTGAACTTCATCTGGGAACGTGAGAATAGGGGCACTCAAATTTTTTGCCACATTGTGCATGTCTATAAACGATCCTGAAAGACAAAGAGTATTGATTGGGGGGTTCAAGACATTTCATTGAGCAGGTGAATAAGTAAATATGGAATCAGTGAAAATTGGGACTGAGCTCTTTGGGTTGACCCAAGGGTTAACAAAGTAAGAGAAAGAGGCCCTACTATGAGGCTTGCCACACAGTAGGTCCTCAGTCCATGGTCGTTGTCACGCTCTTTTTCCACTATTCCCTGGCTCTGTGACTTCAGCACATCAGACTCTGGGACAGTGAGGTGCTTTCAGAACAGGTGCTGTGAGGCTGAGTGACAGGAGGGAGGCGGAAGGATACAGCACTGAGCTGGCGCTCAGAACTATTGCCGAATCTGAGTTGAATTTCCTGCAGCACCTGTAGTTCGGTTCTGAGGGGCCATGGCTATCCCCCTCCTGAGACGAGGACAGCTGAGCATATGCGGGAAGGCGGGGACAGGCTGGACCACCAGCGTGAGGGCATCTCTCCCCTCACCTAGTGCCGGCCCTGGCACCTACCTCGAAGGATTTTCTGTAAAGGCACGTTGGGCCTGGGTGCTGGAGGAAAGCAAAGCACAGGCTTGGGATTTTATGTTTAGGGTAGAAGGGAGCCATGGAGGTCTGTGGAGCAGGGCTGTGATCAGGATGGAGAGGGCGTTTAGAAGACAGCTCTGGCACTAATTAGTATGGAGGAGGCGCCTAGGAACAAGGCTGGGGGAAGCCTGCCTGATGGGTGGTGAAGGCCAAGGGAAGGGAGCTGCCACCGAGTCCGGGGTCTTTCGGAGCCCCTTACTGCTTCCTGTGCTGTGGCTGCGGTTCACTCCAGGAACACCCTGACACGGGTATAGTGAGAGCTGTGGGCCCTGCCCCTCTCCCTAGGGCTTCATCTGCCGAAGCCGCCAAGCGTGCAGGACTCCCCAGTGCTCGGCAACCTTTCCTCCGCTCGCTGAATTTTTCATTTAGAAAAATGGTCATCGAAGAGCAGCGGCTGGGTAAAGTTTCACCAGCAGTGCATGGGAGGTGAAGGAGCCAGACCCAAAAGTGTGCTCAAGTGTGACGTGGCCTCCCTCTTCGTGGTCTCCGGCACACACGTAGGAGCGTGTAACAGCCCCGAGGACCCAGGCAAGTGCACACCTACATCAACACTGTCCTAGTAGTGCACAACACACACAAGGATGACGTGTGCCACAGCCACGGGCTGACACAGGAAGCGTTATAACGTGAGGCTTGGGAGTCGGGCAGTGGCTTGAATCTACACTCCAAAACTTCCCAGACAAGTAACTTAACCTTCCCGTGCCTCAGTGTTCTCATCTGTAAAATGGGGGATACTTAATAGAACCTCCCTCAGATGTCACGCATAGTGCTTAGCAAGGGGCCTGGCACGCCATCTGCGCTCCATCACTGTTCGCTTTGTGGACATTTTTTTTTTTTAAAGATTTTATTTTATTCATTTATTTGACACAGAGAGAGAGATCACAAGCAGGCAGAGAGGCAGGCAGAGAGAAATGAGGAAGCAGGCTCCCCGCTGAACAGAGAGCCCGATGCGGGGCTCGATCCCAGGAGCCTGGGATCATGATCCGAGCCGAAGGCAGAGGCTTTAACCCACCGAGCCAGCCAGGTGCCCCGCTTCGTGAACATTCTTAAGGAGAAGCTCACTAAAATGGAGGCAGGAGGTCGGGCAGGCGGAACTCGCAAGTCCTACCACTCATAGCCGATTGAAAATCCAACAGAAAGCCAGGGAGCATGCAGGTGGATGCTATTTTACTACCCCAGCGGGAGGGAGAAAGGCTTTCTTTGCCTCCCCAGAGCCCTGCCAAAGAGAGACTGTCTCCACTCAGCCAATGAGAAGCCGCTATACTTCAACTCCCAGTCTACTCCAATGGGCTTTTTGTTTACAACCTTTCCCACCCCGCCCCTGCCTCTATAAAAGGGTGTTCCTCCGCGTTGGTCTGTAGCTGTATCTGTACTATTGCCACGGTTAACTATTTCTGATTGCAGTTCTCTGCTATGCCCGAATAAACCCATTGTCTTCTGGTAAACTGGCAGTTTGATTTTTAAGGTTAGCAGCCATTATCATTTCTTTTAAGGTTAGCAGCCATTATCATTTCTTGGGTTTGGTGGTATGGACACACACCCCATAGACCAGCTCCTAAACTTCTGACTTCCCCTATTTCACCACCTCTATGTGGGGTAGGGCTTAAGGTGAGGGCCTTAGGTTTATTCAAGCAGCTTTTGACCACTTACTTTAAAATTGTGCACAGTGAACCGATTCTCACTTGGGGAATGGTATATCTAACACTTTAGGGGCTGACCCAAAAACTTTAATTAGAAAATCCTAATGGAGGGCGCCTGGGTGGCTCAGTGGGTTAAGCCGCTGCCTTCGACTCAGGTCATGATCTCAGCGTCCTGGGATCGAGTCCCGCATCGGGTTCTCTGCTCGGCAGAGATCCTGCTTCCCTCTCTCTCTCTCTGCCTGCCTCTCCATCTACTTGTGATCTCTCTCTGTCAAATAAATAAATAAAATCTTTCAAAAAAAAAAAAAAATCCTAATGGAGGGGCGCCTGGGTGGCTCAGTGGGTTAGGCCGCTGCCTTCGGCTCAGGTCATGTTCCCAGGTCCTGGGTTCGAGCCCCACGTCGGGCTTTCTGCTCAGCAGGGAGCCTGCTTCCTCCTCCCTCTCTGCCTGCCTCTCTGCCTACTTGTGATTTCTCTCTGTCAAATAAATAAATAAAATCTTTAAAAAAAAAAATCCTAATGGGGCACCTGGGTGGCTGGGTCATTAAACGTTTGCATTTGGCTCGGGTCATGATCCCAGGGTTCTGGCATTGAGTCCCACGTTGGGCTCCTTGCTCAGCGGGAAGCCTGCTTCTCCCTCTCCCACTCCCCCTACTTGTGTTCCCTCTCTTGCTATTTCTCTCTGTCAAATAAATAAAATCTTTAAAAAAAAAAAAAAGAATCCTAATGGACAGGCACCAGGGTGGCTTAGTTGATTAAGCCTGGGACTCTTGATTTTGGCTTGTCATGATCTCAGGATCCTAAGATCGAGCCCCAGGTGGGCTCAGCAGGGAGTCTGCTTGAGATTCTCTTTGCCTCTCCCTCTGCTAACACACTCTCTCTCAAATAAATAAATCTTAAGGAAAAAAACCACAACAACACAGAAGAAGAAAATCCTAATGGAAAGGAGGAAGAAAAAGGGGTAAGAGAGGAAGGGGAAGTGTGGAGGGTGACCCATTTCAGATTTTGGCCCTTCCTGAGGCCAGCTGCATCTCCTTGGGCCCCTCCTAAAGCACATTCATAGCCTTCCAGCAGATTCCCCTTTTGATTAAATAGCTTTGGTTGGATTCTCTTACCTATGCTGCCAAAACTAGTTCAGAGCCCAGTAAATGAGACGTGGCCCTCTCTTCCTAGAGCTCAGCCAAGTGCAGGGATAGGCAGGCGAACAGTCCATAACCGTCCCCTTTGAGAAGTGGAGGGAAAAGTGTTTCTCCAAGGAAATGGTCTCTGAGGTGAAGAAGGGAGGAGGAGACAGTAGCCCCAGCAGGGGGTCATCAGACACCTCCAGGAGAGTCTGGCATATTCTATGCACCGACATCCATATGTGTACCTTTATACCTGTCATAAACGTAACCATCTCTGCTGCTGAAGAGCTTCATAGTCCCCATGCATTTCCCCGCACATGGTCGAAGTGGGGACAGTGTTATTACTGCCTTTCCAAGGCCAGAGATAAGTCTCAGATGGGCCTACCTTTTCCTTCCAGCAGACTCCAGGAAGTACTCAGAACCTAGAACCCGAGGCTGAGGCATCAGTGAAACATCCGTCAAGAGGACGGGGGGGGGGGGGGGGTGGGAGGCAGAAGCACCTGTGTCCTCCACGGAGGCATTGAGAACCAAGGAAACCAGGTTCTGGGGCAGTGGGAAACCTTCTGGAGTTGGGGGTGCTGATGGGAGACTTGGGGATGGGCAGAAGGGGAGCTGACAGCCAGTGCCAAGCATAGGGCAGAGCTGGGCCTGCAGGACACATGAAGGAGAGGCTTTAGGCTTTTGGCCTTGCTGGGTGCTGAGGGCATCTGGTTGAATACAGTGCTCTTGGGGGTGCTCGGAAGGCACTGGATGCCAGGGGGAGCTTTGATGGCCTGCTGCATTTACCTAGCGACACACCCCAGTCCCCTGTGCCTGGCCCTAACTTAAAAATATTTACATCGACATTCTGGGGAGAGAGAGAGATGGAGACAAAGAGGGAGAAGGCACGTGCCGGGCACCATACCAGATACACAGCACCGTCTCATTTCATGCTTTCAACCCGTCTGTGAGGCAAATTTCTTATTCTCCTTTTTCAGATGAGGAAAGAAAGACTCAAAGAGATGATGCCTCAGGCCCCAAGTCACACAGGTAGCAAGAAGCCACAGAGCCAACCTTGTTACGAAAGAACCACTCCTGCCCAGTGTTCGTCTAGCTAGCAGACCTATGGTCTGAAACTCAGCCCGTGCTGCGGGAGGGAGCAGTGTGCCTGCAGGCAGACAGGAGAGAGGTCAGGGAGCTTGTCAAATCCATCTTCTGGCAAGAGCCCCGTTCCCCACCTCCCTTCCTGGCACTCCTGGCACTTACTCACTCTTGGTTTACACGTACTCCTAACAAAGGGCCCCTGTGGAAAGAGCGCTGGTCCAGCAGTAATCATTAGCATCTCTCTGTGTCTCTTCCCTTATCTGGAAAATTGAGATGAAAAAAGAAGTGCTTCAGGAATGAGGGTTTTCTTCCAGTCAGAAAATCTTAAAGTCGTGGTGCCCTTCCTAGAATGCTGTGACATTTGGACATACGTCGTTCCATGGTACAAGAGCACATTTATGGAAGAAAATGTAACCACCTATCATGTCTTTGGCATAGTGTATCTTTAAAAAAACCTACATGTAGAACTTAAAATCGAGAAAATGCCTCCCTTATTTATTTTGAGACTTAATGGGAAAGTCTCACTCTGATGTTTCAGGCAAGACACCCAGGTCCAGCTCATCCATAGTTGGAGAAGCCCTGGGCTGGGGATGGGAAACTGTCATTCCAGCCTCTGCCTGGCCATCACCTTGAGGTTTGCCTTTGGACCAGTCACTCACCTGCTCTGGGCTTCTCTTCTCCGTGGATGCAGAGAGGGCATGAGGGTGGATCAGAGATCATCTGGGGGCCTTTTTAGTGCCAGCCTTCAAGAATGGACTTGATTCCGGCCTGTCAGTGTCATTCTCAGGATCCTCCTGGGCCATGGTCAGACGATAGTCATCCTCCCCTGCGGTTCCCCATCTGTGCTTCTACTCCCACCCCGTGGAAACCATACGTGGGAGCTCTTTGGGCCAAGGAGTCTGCTCCTTCCCCTCACCTGAGACCCTGTCTCCCCAGTCTAGAGTCTCAAACCCCTGAACAATTGCCTGGGGGGGATCCAGGCTACTAAAGTAATTTACATAGTAATTAACAAGGTTCCATCAGCTGATTCCTGGAGCCAGAACACTCTGCCTCCATTTCCCTTTAGGGGTCCACATCCCAGGCTGGGACTGGGGTTTGGCTGGTGAGGCAGCGAGGGGAGGAATTTTCCGTGCTCACGTGTTCCAGCTCCATACCCAGGGACGAGAAACAATGCCTGTGCGAGGGCCCCAGCTGGCTGGGTAATGAGGTCTGGGGCAAAGAGGCGCCCCGTGAGCATGTGGGGGCCTAAAGCCCCAAGAAAAAAAAGGCAACCATGAGTCTCACAGCCATGTGTCTGTTCTCCAGACCAGGGACCAGTGCCTCTAAGAACGCCTGTTTCAAAATGACATGAGATTTCTCATGTTAGGGCCCCCTAACAGCAAATTTTATGTAAGACTATAAAGAGTATAAAACTACCCTGGTTATCAGCTTTGAGCCTCTCAGCAGCCCTGTGAGGGAGACACTGTCTTCTCCATCATGGGGTTGAGAAAATTGAGGCCCGGTGCAGTGACTGGCCCAGGTCTGCACAGCCTGGGAGTGGCAGAGTGAGACCCAGCTCTCCCCACGTGGCCAGTGGGTTCTAAACAGCTCTGTGGCATCCCAGGGTGCTCTCAGAGTGATTTGCCCCGAGGATCAGGGGTTGTTGAGAAGACTGTATCCACAAATACCCCCCTCTTCAGGGCAGGTTTACCTGCTGGACTTCCAGGAAGGGTTTTGTCTGAATTCCACAGCTAGAAAAGCTTTGAAAAAGCTTTGAAAAGCTTTGAAAACCACTGTACTTGCATAGAACTGTCCCAAGAAGGGACCTGTTATAGGGTGACTTCACTGTGTGTCTCTAGTTATGAATGGAATCTATGCCATGGTGGCCTAATTGACTCTCTTAGGCTCTGATTGGTGGTCCCAACTCCCTGGCCTTTGGTGACCCCATCAGGCTCCTAGTAGGTGGGGGAAATGGGCGATTTTGGGGTCTCCACAAGCTTGGAGTGATTTTCCTACTCTTAGTTATGCAGTATGCATTTGCAGAGCTGTTAGTGCTCTGAGGATCTGAGCATAAAAAGAAAATGAGCCTGAGCCCTGCCCTCAGAGACCTTTGGGGAGGCATAACACAGACTCATCAGCAGTGGTTCCCCGTAGACCACGTTCTGGTTGCGGTGGTGGAGGGCGTTCCAGACCCCATGGAAGGGAATGAGCAGGGGACTCCTGGTGGCCAGAACAGGACGTATGTTCAAGAAGGCTACATAGAATTGGAGAAGGCTGGTCTGCTTTGAAGAGGAGGAGTTTGCTGGTGGGAAGGGAGGGAAGCACATTCTAGCTGAAGGGAACATATGAGGGCTGAAGGTAGGAGGGCAGAGGGCATCTGTGTGGTTTCATCAAGTACATGGGACAAAGTGGAGGCAGGGGGAAGGGGGGCTGGGGAGGTGGGCAGCAGCCAGGACCAGGAGCGCAGGGAGGGGCCCATGGCCCTTGGGTCCTGTTACTGCCACCCCCTCTCTGGTTTTCTCCACGGGGCCCCTCCCCTCAGGGCACCCTAAGGAGCAGCGTAGGCTGTGGGTAGGGGTCTATGGGGGTTTATTTGCCTGGGAGAAGCCCCGCATCGGTGCCCCCACTTCTGTGCTCTCGCCTACCCTGGGTCACAACTCCTAGGTCTTGCCCCTGGCTGGAGGTGGGGCCAGTGAGGCTCAGCAGGCTGCTTTCTGGAGATCTGGGGAAGAGGGTGAAAGTCACACCAGTGGGACAGCAGCTTCTCCCTGGAGACCTCAGTTGCCCCTTCTGCACCATAATGCAGTCGTTGCAGATGGTGGGTACGACTCTTCCGGGCTGGAGTCCTCCTTTACAATCAAGGAACGTGTTTTAGTTTGGCTCCTCCCAGGAGTGGAGCCTGGAACAGGATTTGAGTGCAAGTTCTTCATTTAGGAGGTGGTCTCAGGAAGCAGCAGTAGGGATGTGAGAGGTGGAAGGAAGGGGTAGAACACTGGGTGCTTGATGGGCAGAGGACCCCTGGGGGCAGCTGGGGCTCCATGCCACTGGGGAGCCCGGGGAGGCTGTGAACACGCACCTTCAGAGCTGTCCTGTTCAAGGGGACAGGAAGGCCAGTCTTCACACCCCCCACTCCTATCACTGTTTTGTTGAGGGCTGTTTCTGGGGGCCTGAGTGCTCCCACTTCTGGCCTGTCCCACCTTGGGTGTGCCCATCCTCCTGCAGCCCGAGAAGGTCTTCAGGCCAAGTGATGGAGTCTGGCAATAAGAAGCCATTCGGATGAAGGCAATGGTGTGTAGTGAACAGGACTTTTAAGAGGGAGGTTGGCCAGACATGGAGAGCATCCTCTTTAGAAATCAAGAGCCAGAGGGACCGAAGTGACTTCCTCTGGGTCACATAGCACATTAGCAGCAGGCTGAACTGAGAAGCCAAGCCTCAGGGCTCGTCCCCTAGGGCTCTTTCTGCCATCGCTTCCCTTTCCCTCCGCCCCCCATGTTGTCAGGTCTCCAGATCATCCTTGCCCCTCCTTCCACACATGGGGTAATAAGAAAATTTTGGTAGCACATAGAAATGTATCTTGAAAAAACACCAGATGGCTCTTATCTAGAAGGTTTTGAGCCCTTCACGGAAAAAGCCTTATTGCCTCCATCTTTGTACCCATCCTCGACCCAGTGCCCCACAATCAGCAGACCCTCAGCACACCAAAGCTGAACTGATACTTTGGCCATCTGGCGTGGGGAATGGGGTAATTCCTTGGCCTTTCTGACTCTGTTTTCTCATTTGGAAAGTGGGCATATTGTGCCCCCTCTGCTGACTTCCACGGGTTGTCCTGTTGGATATTCAGCATAGTGCCTGGTACGTAGTAGGTGCTCCACAAATGTCTGTGCTGGTGAAGAACGTTTGGGAAACTGCACGCGGCTCTCACCCCACTGGGAAGGGGCAGTCACGGTGGTTAGCCGGCAAGAATGCTTTATGAGTCAAAGGATCCTCGCCTGCCCTTCGGGTCTGCGGTCGGTTGCGTCTCACCCGCTCCCTCCCGCACATTCCCCCCAGTCCCCGAAGCTCATGAGTCAGGTTTTCCACCTCCTGCCTCCTGCGATTTCACTGCTGCCTGCCAGCCAAGCTGTTTTGCAGACCCAAGTTGGTAATGACAGATTCCTCTCTCCTGGCCCTCCACTGGCGAAACCGCGGAAAGTATTTGAAACACGCAGCCGGGGAATGTGCAAGCTTCCCTTCCCTGGGCTTGGCAGTGCCCAGCAATTTCTCAGCCAGTGCTTTTGACTAAGACTTCTGTGGCTCGGGTTTCCCCTGAGCTTGTCAGCTCAGTTTTTCAGCAGTGTTTATACCTTTCTTTTTTCCCCTTCAAAAAAATTAACCCTAAAGCCAGTTCTGAATCATGCAATCCCTGGAAGGATGACTTTCTCTCTGTTACAGGTGTTTGTGTGCACCTCAGGAAAGCTGGCCTTGGCCTGGGAGGTGGGGGGGCGGATCTGCTGCCCATCGGGGCTCCGCGGACCCAGGTAGCCTGAGTCGGATGATTCTCTGCTGAAAGAGATACCCAGAGGTCTTTCCAGGTCTTCTGCCTCCAGAAAAGATCTGGTTAACCCATTCCAGACCTCTGTAACTTTGATTTTAGAATATCCTCCCGTGGGGGTGAAGGGAGGGAGAGAGGAGGGAAAGACCATGGGCTCTGGACTTGGGTACACCTAGATGTCAGTGATACATCTACTCCCGCTTGGTTTCACCATCTGTAAAATGGGCAGTGATAATTCCAGGTTATCGTGAAATTTAAGTGCAGCCTATGAAAGCACCTAGTACAATTTCTGCATGCCGTAGGTGCACAATAATTTCCCCTCTACCCTATCTCTGATTCGTGGATTTTCCTAACTCATGACAAAGTTGTTTGGTGAATGAATGAAGGTCTTTATACAGCTGAACACCCTCTGCTCTTGATGACCCCCTTCTCCTCTCAGGCCAACGGTTCAAGGCCATGGAATAAATATTTCCCGAGCATCCTCTCTGTGTGAAAAGCAGAGCTAGGCCTCATGGAGTAGCTCCTGATGTCCAGCCCCAGCCCCTGTTGTAAAGGATTTTCTAGTTTAGTGAGGGAACAGGCACCACAGGGAAAATGTCAGATGGAGAAAATACCGGAGGAACTTTCAGCATGATTTTATTCGCTCGCTTGTGCATATTCACCCATTCCTGCAACAAGCGTTTACTGGGCCTGGCCACCCCTCCTCCCTGGTGGTGGTTCTGGGGGCTTCCAAAGCAGGCCCTTTTCGTGGGACAGGCTTGCTGTCTATTTGCTATCTATTTGCTTCTATTTGCTGTGAAGCGATCCACAAAGTGCTTGGGAATGAAAGGACATGCTGTTCCCTCTGCCTAGAAGCCCCCTCCTGCCTCACCCACCCGGAGGATGCAGGACCAAGCCCAGAGAAGGTCCCTGACCTCCCGAGGGCCCCCCAGGATGTTCATCACAACCAGGATATTGCCCCCCCTTCACTGCCTTGTGGTGGGCTGCGTTCAAGTCTGCCTCTGAGGGAATATGAGCACCTCAGTCAGGCTACCTAGAAGCAGAGCCTTCCATCCTCACCTCAGGGGCGAGGGCCATGTTCTTGGGGGGAAGGGAGGGAGGGGAACAGGATGGGGCAACAGGGATGTAATCTCAGCTGGAGTCCAGCCTCAGCCTGATGGATCAGAGCAGGAACTCACCTCAGGGCAGGAGCCCTGACAAGGCCATCAGTCACGGAGTGCAGCCTCTGTACCTCTGAGTCACCTCGTCTGACATCAGAGGGACAGGCGGGGATCACCTCCTAGGAGGTGGGAGCTTTGGCCAAAGACGATTCTCTGCAGAGGAGGCTGGCTGTGCGCAGTGGCTGCCAACACTCCCAGCAGTGGGGGATGCGTGCCTCAGCTGCTTGTAGAGGGGACCTGGGTCACCAGGTGGAGGTCACCTCCACCAGCTCGCAGGGGGAGAGGGGCAAGGGAGAATCGGGAAGGAGCGTCAAGATCCCTCCCAGATCCTTTCCGAGATGGCGCACGTGTTCTGTGGATTTGTCTCCTGTCTTTCTGTCTTTGGCTAAAAAGCCTCCCAGGTAGAGCAGAGGAACTCATCAGAGTTCTGCAGACGTCTGACGAGCCAGGGCCAGTGTCCCCGTGGGCCCTGGGGAGGAGCAGTGAGAGGAGGATGGGCCTGGCTCTTTACCACTCACTGAGAGTGTCCCGCCATCCTTCAGGTACTGTGGGTCTGACCTTCCCTGCCTTACCCAGGCGCCTGGGTCCTTCCATCCTCTGAGCACCCTCCACACTTGACCACAGACCGAGCAGGCTCACTGAGCCCATAGTGAATTCTTGTAAATGAGGGCTTCGTCTTATTTTGATTTTCCAAGTGCCTTTCTCATTGCCTTGGCCTTGATGTCCACTCCACTGAGCAAATAAAATAATGGATTCCTTAATTTTTCTGTGAGGTGGGAGGAAGGCCCAAGCCCCGCCGTGATGTCGCCACCTGTCAAGGGTATAGTTGTGTTCTTGTAGGGCCTGAGTAGTCCTTGCCCTTCCCACCCCAACACCCCAGTCCTGGCCAGCACCGAAACCCGCACTTGGCCCTCCATGCCTCCCGTGTGGCAGCCTCGGGCGAGGGTGGGCAGTGGGACACAGCAAGGACAGAGAGCTCCCGCTGGTCTGGTGCACCAACTCCTCGGCCTTAATTTATATGAAATGTGACTCCATCACTCAAAGCCTGTGCCTGGCCTTGGTCGGTGCAGGTAATGATGATATAGGCTCATTTATGCAAGATTATCCTTTTATCACATTTCCAGACTCATTTATGAGGCTCATGTTTCCCCCCGAGGGCGTCATTAAGCAAGTTAAGTTGTACTATTTCCCTCCCGCAGAGAACTGGCGGGAGCCTCCCTCGTTGACGGATGAGGCCCGCTGCCTTTGCCAAATAGGGTCGGCGTGATGGATCTTTTACTTGTGAATATTATAGCTGGAAATTAGCATGTTTATTGAGGTAGAATGTGTTTGTTTACATTCCACTACCCATGGCATTACCTCTTATGACCTGACTTATTTAGTTGAGGATAAGCACAAATGATCCGCGTTTTGGCGCCCACAAGAAAAAAATTAATGAACTTCCAGATATAGAATTCAGCCTTAAGTAAACACACCAGTGAGGTCGGGGGTGAGAGGGCAGAGGGGCCAAGAGGGGCTCTGGGGGTTTGTGTGGTGAGCAAGGTGGATGGCCCAGGACCCTGACCCTATCTGGAAGAGGCAGCAGGTTGGGAGGCTGAGGAAGGGCACAGACTGGTGGCTTAGGTGTCCGTGCAGAGCACAGGGCCAACACCCAGTTTGTCTTTTGAGTGGAGGTGACATCTGCGGTTGGAGGAGGGAGTGGAGAGAGGGTGCAATTTGCACTGACTTGATTTTTTTTTTTTTAACATTTTGTTTATTTACTTGAGAGAGAGTGAGCAAACCAGAGAGGGAGAACACGGGCAGAGGGAGCAGGAGACAGAGGGAGAAGCAGGCTCCCCACTGAGCAAGAAGCCAGATGTGGGGCTCCATCCCAGGACCTTGGGATCACGACCTGAGCTGAAGGCAGACATTTAAGTGACTGAGCCACCCCTCCTTGCCCTGACTTTCTGACAAGAAAGAATTGGTAGAGGGGATGGAAAGAGACACCAGGAGAGGGAGATGGATTCCCTCCACGTCCTCTATCCATTTCTCCTTATTGTGTCCTCATTGTGTGAGGTGGGTCCCAGGGCCCTCTCATGGAGCCTGCAGAGCTCCCAGGTGGTGGGTACGGGGACAGAGCAAGGTGTCAGATGGGATTTTGGTCCATTTCTGCCACAAATCTGTCGGGGACCTGGGAAGGTCTCATCTATGAAGTGGGACCAGCCAGCCTCACTGGTAACCTGGGAAGTAACCAGACTCCCATGGGACTTGCCTCTCCATCATCAGGGCCTGCAGCGTCAGGCCCAGGTCACTAGTGACCAGACGATGGGCAAACAGGACGATATAGAAAAGTCTTCAGAGAACTTTGTCTGAAAAGGCCCAGGTAGGGAAGTATTTTGAGTTTTGTGAGCCACACAACTCCTCAACTGTACCACTGGAGTGCAGAAGCAGCCAGAGACAAGAGGTATGCAAATGAGTGCGTCTGTGGTCCCAGAAGACTGTATCTTTAAAACTCAGGTGTGGCTGGGTTTGGCCAGAGTGTTTCACCTCTATGTGGCGAGACAGTGGAAGTTTTTGGACTCAGACAGCTGGACTTAAAACACAGCACCTCCACTCTTTGTGCAGACTTACACAAATTACTTAATCTCTCTGAACGTCCGTTTTCCTCCATTTCCTAAAATGGAGGACAGTGGTGTGTACGTTTTGGGGGATATACCTCTCACCATGCCTGCAGGGTTGGCTCAGGAAAGACTTGTGGGTTGGCTCGAAAAATGGTCTCTGACAATAATAAGTTCTGACCAGCATACTATTACTGTGTAATTTATAGTGCCTCCTGCACATGTGTCATTTCGTCATCTCATCCCCTAGAGAATGGCATGCTATTAGTATGCCCACTTTATAGAGGAGAAAACCAAGGTCCAGAAAAACTTAGAGACTTTCCAAAGGTCCCCATCTTAGTCCATTTGGGCTGCTGTATCACTATAACAAAAGACCCTTGTCTGTGGAGCTTAGAAACCACACAAATTCATTTCTTACAGTTTTGGAGGCTGAAAAACCCAAGCTCAAGGCACTGGCAGATTCAGTGTCTAGTGAGACCTGCTTCCTCATAGACAGCAGTCTTTTCATTGTAACCTCATAAGGCAGAAGCAGCGAGCTCTCCTAGGCCTCTTGTATGAGGGCACTAATCCCTTTCATGAGGGCCCCACCCTCATGACCTAATCACCTCTGCAAGTCTCCACCTCCTAATCCCCACCCTTGGGGCATTAGGTTTCAGCATATGAATTTGAGGGAATTACATTCAGTCTCCAGCAGTCACATAACCAGAAATGGACAGAGCAGGGCTTAACACCCAATTATTTCAGCAGCGAATTGTTGCAGTTTCCAGTACACCAGAGCTGTCCCCTGTCCCCAGGCTAGCTGCTCCTGCCATAGCAGTGAGCAAATGGACTGGCTCTATAGGGGCTTGAAAGTCCGTAGACTGGGGACCTGATCTCTCTGTGAGAAGAGGCTACTTCTTGTTTCCTCAAATTTTGAGATGTATAGGCTAGAAATGTGGGGATCTTGGCTATGTAGCGAGGATCCTAAAGTGGGTGGGCAGATTGGGGTTGGAGTTGGGATTGGGGTGAGGTGGCATTGCTGCGGGCCAAGGGATCCCTTCTGGTGCAGAAAGAGGATGGGAGGCAGTTCTAATTAGCTCAGAGATCAAGCTTTAGTATTCAGACAGAGCAGGGAACCCTGTAGCAGTTAGGGATAATGTTTGGCAGCAAGTCATCAAGACCCAAAAAGGCTAAGGCTTAACAAAAACCAACCAAACAAAATAAAACAAAAGATCGTACCTATTTTTTTCTTAGGTACGTGAAATCCAGGGTGGCCATGGCTGGGGCAACAACTCCAAGATATCATCAGAGTCTCTGGCATCTTTTATTTTTCTGCTTGGCCAGGTGGCTCTGCAAGGGGTTTCTACACTCCAGGTTACCTCTTGGTCACAAGATAGCTACCAGAGCTCCAACCATCAGGATCACATTCTAGGTGGGAGAAAGAAGGAAGAAGGGGAAGGGTGCTGGCCAACTGAGTTGGCCCCTTTTAAAGGAGACTTCTTGGGAACCCCACCCAAGAAGGGGACAACTTTGGCTTTCACTTCATTGACCAGAATTCATGGGGTTGGCCCTATCTAGAAGGGAGGTTGGGAAACATGGATGTTTTAGCTGGTCATGGCTGCTCCGATCAGGACTGTGCTAGTAAGGAAGAAGGGGAGAATGGATCTAGTCTCTACTTCCTTTTCTTAATTGACCAGAAGAGTAAACTAAGGCCCAGGGAAAGAGCAACCTGCCCAAGACTGCACAGGAAATGAGGGGCATACCTGAGACCAGACCCCAAGGTTTCTGACTCTTTGAGAAAGATACTTCCTCTCCTGTCCATACTGCTTCATTCCATAACCACACTCCTGGGCCCAAATAATAATATTATTTGTTAAGCATTAATTGTGTGGTAGGTACTATGCTAAAGACTTTCCAAGCCTGTTCCATTTCATCTGGTGCCAACCATTCGAGGCAGGCATTACTACTCCTCCCATTTTACAGGGTAAGGAGCCGAGGCTCAACAAAGTGAGGGGACTGCTCCAGGTCACAGAGCTCATAGGTATGGAATGGGCTTGAAACCCAGGTTCCCGGCCCAGGCTGTAAGCAGTCTGGTGCCTGTGGTTAAAATGACCCGGGGACGTCCCCAGGAGGCTGCTGCGTGGAGGTGTGTCTCAGTGACCCTGTCCCTCCAGGCACGCCTTTGGAGCATCCCCATAGGCAGCAAGCCTTCCACAGACCGGGGCGCTCCCTGCTCCCAACCCACCTGGCCAGCCTCCCTTTCCATAGCTTCTCATTCCAGCCAATTACTCCTAATGGAGTGATATGAAATGTAACTAACTTGGGGAAATATCTGTATACTTTAATTAAATCAGTTCGCAATTAGCCATCTGAGTAATGAGGCTAAGGTGTTTTATCTCCCTGTGAGCCAGCGGGCCAGGGGAGCCAAAGGCAGAGGGATTTTGAGCAAATAGCATGGTCCTAGAGACACATTCCTCAGGGGTAGAGAAGCAGGTGCTGGAAGCCCCGGGAGAGGATTTGGCCCAAATTTACTATGATTAAATAACTACAGCACCTCAGAGAGGAGTTCCTAGGAGCTATTTGTAGGACCAAATTTTTAATGGCTACAGCCTGTTTTTCTTATTAAAGAAATATCAGGGCCTTTAATCCAAACACCTCATGCAAAGCGCTAAAAATTGGACATGCCCACTCTGTGACCCTGAAGTCTCTGAAGGTCTAGAATGCCCAGAATGCCTGGCTGGGCAGGCTGGCCCCCATCCAGCATCAGGCTCCCTTCACGCTCCCTAAAGCTGGCAAGGACAGGGTGAGAGGCCAGGGAGGGATTTGCATTGGGTGCAGAATTTAAGGCGGGGGGGGGGACAAAATACTTGGTAATAAAATAACAGTTTAACAGAATAGACTCCTAAAAGCTGAAATCAATGCAAAAAGTTGATAAACAAACTTTCAACATTTCTAATAAACCAGGGTCAGTAATCAGGCCATACCATGCTGAGCCATGCCAAAGTCTGAAGCAAAAGGGAAAATCAGTCACATTGATCTTGTCTTTATTTTAAAAGTTGTTATTTTGTTCATCATGGATTTTGGATTAACTTTGATTTAGAAAATGTTGCATTAAAATATTGTGTATCTTGGGGTGGCTGGGTGGCTTAGTGGGTTAAAGCCTCTGCCTTCGGCTCAGTTCATGATCCCCGGGTCCTGGGATTGAGCCCTACATTGGGCTCTCTGCTCCGCGGGAAGCCTGCTTCCTTCTCTCTCTCTGCCTGCCTCTCTGCCTACTTGTGATCTCTGTCTGTCAAATACATAAATAAAATCTTTTAAAAAAATACTGCGTATCTCGATGACTCCATTTTTTGGCAGCTCCTTGTACGCCTGTAGGCAAATGCCTCACTCCCCTCACCATTGTGCTGGCCCTGCTGGCTGGGTTTGCCTCTTAGCGCTTGTGTGTTCTTCGGTAAAGTGACCATTCGGTGTGCCTCTCTAGGACCCAGCTGGGTTCTTAGGAGCTCTGTGTGGTAGAATTTATGGTGGCAGAGAGGAGCGTGGCCTTCGGGACTTTGACCATGAGTGCAGACAGCAGTCTCCTGGTTGCTCTAGCAAGACCCAGAGACTAGAAGAAACTGGCCCGAGGTCACACAGCAAGTAGCAGAGCTAGAATCCAGTGCTGGTTTTCCTGATTCCCTACAGTAGGGCTGTTACTCATCAGAAGAGAGATGGGCTTTTCAGGTGACTCAGGGTAAATACCATTGTAGAGCTCCCCTCCATGAAAGGAGGCCCTAAGAAAGTGACCCAGGATGGATGGTACTGATGGGTGGGTCCAGGTCTCACCTACAGTCCCCTTCTTCCTCCCAGTGACTGGTGCAGAGGTAGCCCTGTGACCCAGGTCTGGCCATTAGGACACAGCAGAAGTTGTTGGCTGGGGCTAATGGGGACGGAATCAGCTGAGGTCCTTTTAGATCTTTTTGCCTGTTCCTCTTCCCCCTTCATGTCTTGAGCTTGTACTCTGTGCCTGGAAGTAAGCAGCTGCCCCGTGACCTTGAGGACAAAAGCCACATGCTAAGGATGGTGGAGCAGAAAGAAAGGAGGAGACTGGGCCCCAAGGCCCCTTGAACCCTCCATTCCAACCATGGGATCCTATCCCACCCCCTTTCCAATGAGTTAAATTCATGCTGTCTGCTCAGGCCAGAATTAGCTGGATTTTCTATAGCACTCACAGCTTGAATGATATCCTAGCATTCATATCCTAGCATGATGACAAGAGCAGTTTTTGGTGAAAGTGATTTGGTATGCACATGGCTCACTCTTCTTCACTCCCTGTCACCTCCTCGGGGAAGGCTTCCCTGACTGCCCTGTCTAAATAGCAGCTCCCATCACTCTCCTTTCCTTTTCTCTGCACTTGTTTTTAATGGTTCTTGTCGATCTCTCCTAGACATTGTGTGATGTGATTATCTGTTACTTGAAATCCTCCACAGGAGTTATTTCCATGGGGGCAAGGCTCTTCTGTCTCCTTTCATGGCTGTATCTACAGTGCCTAGAACAGTAGTTGGCATGTGGTAGGTCCTCAGTAAATATTGTTGAATGAATGGACATAGTCTGAGCCTGAGCTGGTCCTGAGCCTGTGCTCCTGCCTCTAACATCTGCCAGCAAGTTAACCTGGTCCCTGGAATTAGGATTTCTCCTTCCTCTCTGGTTCTGACTCTCGGTACCCAGTGGAGAATGCCTCTTACTGACCCTCTGCTCTCCTGCAATGGATACCATTGGACACTGCAGCTCTTAGCCGACTTGTCTGTGGACTTTGTTGCTACCTTGTCTCACCAGACATCCACTCTACTTGACCCCCTTGATGGCTGGGCACCTCTGTCCCAGCCTTCCTCATCCTCATTCTCAATGTCATTGTCCTTGTGGGATCCAGGGCAGTGAGGACACTGCGGGAACTCCTGATTCTCCTGTTGACAGTACATCAAAAGCCCTTCCCTCCTGGTTCCAATTTCCAAGATGGGAGCCTGCCTCTAAGGAAACAAAATGAATGGGTTTGGTGTGCCAGACTCCATTAACTGGCTACCCGAACTAATCAACACAGGAATTCAAGGAAACTGCAAATTGAGAAGCCAGATTATTTGGGTCTCTTGATTAAGATTGGAAAAATAATTGTTGGAGGGTTCCATTTAATAAGCTTTGTTTACTAACCCTAGATCTTGTTTTGATATTTTAGTCCCGATTATTGGGGGGTAAGGTCACACTGAAATAAATATTTGTGCCATTGTTGCTGGTAGGGACCTCAGAGCTCCTCTACCCACATCCTTAATTTTATAGATGGAGATAATAAGGCCCAGCGAGGGAAAGAAGCTTCCCCCCTGGTCCTCCAGGGGTTATAGACCCCCAGCTAGGGCACTAGGGCATTTCTGCTTCTGAGAAAACCAGCAAGAGGTTCAAGGAGCCTCAGAGGGCATTTTTCTGATATGGCCATCAGTGTATCCTGATGGAGTTAAAGAACCACATCTCCTCACCAGTTAAGGAAGCACTTAGACAAATATGATGGGAAGGGGCAGCATGTCATTATCTCCATACCCCTGGAGTTGTCTTTGGAGGGTGAAAATGCCAGCCACATTGGTGTCCCCTCTGCCAAGGAGCCGTCTTTCTCTTGTAGTTACTGAGGATGCCCTCAGGATGCCATTAGGACACAGCAGAAGTTGTTGGCTGGGACTAATGGATCAGAATCGGCTGATGTCCTTTTAGATCTTTTTGCCTGTTCTTCTTCCCCCTTCATGTCTTGAACTTGCACTCTGTGCCTGGAAGTGAGCAGCTGAGAGCCAGATTATTACAGAGAATCGCCGTGTGTGAGGGACAGTCTGGAGAACCATCCTTGAGGCCCCAAAATGCCCAGTTCTCTAGCAGCCAGGGCTAGAGTTCGGGTGCATGGAGCCCCCAGAAAGCCTGCGGTTCCCGACTCCCCATCCCCCCACCAACTGGTCCAGCTCCCAGCACTGTGATATTGATTAGACCCAGATGGCTGTGCCTGCAGATGATGGTCCCTACAGGTGGCTCCCCAGGGCACCTGGAGAACAGCGTGCAGAACCAGAAGAGACAAGGAAAATCGTGGTTGAGTGATGTCAGGAGGCTCCCTTGAGGGAAAGGAGGCTCTGTACCTGGAGAACGGAATTTAGTGGACAGGGGATATTTACAATCAGAAACCAGTAGGTGCAGGAGACATGTTCCGGGAAAGTTCACTCATTCTACACAGTTTTCTTGGAGCCCTTTGGAGCCATTAAAATAAACATAGTCCATTCATTTTAATGCTCACAACAACCCTATGAAGGAGGCAGTATCTTGCTTCTGTTTGGCAGTTGTGGAAAGAGGTGCAGAGAAGTTAATATGCCCAGGTTCACACAAGTGGGAGGGAAAGATTTTGGACCCAGGAGTGGATATCTCCTTTCACTATTATAATATTATTTATAATTGGAATCACAGGAATGGACTGTCATGTATAGGTTTGTGGGTGGGCTCACAGGAAAGGGGGCTGAGGGTACTAAAGATACTATGGGCCCCTAGCACGGTCAGGCCCTGGTTCCCTCTTTCCTGTGAAAACCTTCCCATCTTCAAAGAAAGCCTCCTGAACCCTCCAATTGCTCACGTATTCATTCTTTTTTTTTTTTTTTAAGATTTTATTTATTTATTCAACAGGCAAAGAGACAGGCAGAGAAAGAGAGGGAAACAGGCTCCCTGCTCAGCAGAGAGCCCGATGTGGGGCTCGATCCCAGGACCCTGAGATCATGACCTGAGCTGAAATCAAGAGTCGGACATTTCCCTGACTGAGCCACTCAGGCGTCCCTACATTTTGTGTGTGTGTGTGTGTGTCTGTTAAATTTCACATTATTGCATCCAGTCTATTTTTTTTTTTTTGTAGACTAATAAGTACTTTTCTAGTCTGTATTCTGTCGCTCAAGTGTTTCTGCAGTGCCTAGAAATGAGGAAAGTCTGCTTTGAGAGTCTTCATTCAAGGTAGTAAAATGTAAACCAGAGCAGAGATAAGGATAGGCCTGATGACATTTCACCAGTGACCTCCTTCCGATCGATTGCCCCATATTGTTTGTGTGGGGTGGATTAGCCAACTTGGAATCTGCATCTCCAAGCTCTCATCTTGCCCCATCTCTCCATTTTGTTCACAAGGCCAACGATGGAGACTTAGAAAATGTTTCACAGAAATCAAAATGCATTACATCTAAAAGCATCCTATCAGAGGGAGACCAGGTAAGCTGAGCATCTATATGCCTTTTCTTGACGAATTCCCATTAATTCCTTGTGGTCATCATTTCTTTGGTTCCTAACTGCTTATCAACTAGGAGGATACTCTCAGTTGCGAAAGAAAAGTTCTCCAATGGAAGGCAACAGCTTCACAGGTCAGGGATCACTTGCTTCCATGGCAGCAAGAGATCCAGCTCTCCCCACTGGCAGCAGGGGGAAGGGCAAGCATGGTAGAAACTAGCGCAGGAAGTCGCATTAGGCTAAGATGTGTGAGGAACAAAGCCACGAGAGGTTTAACAAGAGAAAACAATTTAAAACCTATATCTGGAAAACCTAGTAGAAACAGAATGAGATGGAATATTTCATCTGACCTTGGGGTGTAGGGCATGGAAGAGAGTGGTCCATCCAGTACTAGGAAGGTGGAAGCATGCAGTCCTACACTAGAGGCAGGTGATACTAAAGACCTAACACAGTACTGGTTCTTCTGGGTTAAGGTGTGAGAGGGAACGTGAGAAGCAGCAGGAGCTATGGGGCACCCTCAGAGCACTTATGCTTGCAGTCACTGAAAGGGCTGGCTTTTCATTTTTTTTTTTTAAGAGTTTATTTATTTATTTGACAGACAGAGATCACAAGTAGGCAGAGAGGCAGGCAGAGAGAGAGGAGGAAGCAGGCTCCCCGCTGAGCAGAGAGCCCGATGTGGGGCTCGATCCCAGGACCCTGAGATCATGACCTGAGCCAAAGGCAGTCGCTTAACCAACTGAACCACCCAGGCGCCCAAGGGCTGGCTTTTTAATACAGATGTGACCCCCTTCAAGTCCTGGTTAATCCCCACCTAAGCACGGTGCCTGCAAATCTCTCTACAGCCACGGGAGGTGGTATTTGCCATTAACGATACAGGTTGGGTTTCCCCATTTCTGCCACCTGGTGGTTACAAGTGGAACCACAGGACCGATGTTCAGGATAAGGATAACAAGGCATCGCATAAATCATTTGATTTGCAAAAAAGCAAGCCAATTTGATTTAGTGTTTCTGAAGTCACAGTGGCCATGAACCATTCCAGGTGGTGAGAAAAACACTTGTGGAGGGAACACAAGAACAAAATAGATCAATGGAAGGAAATGTAATAGGAGTATTCGTGTGTTGGAGATGCTGGAAGGGGTTGTCCACACAAGATAGAAGACAAAAGGGAGAAAGACAAGAAGGAGATGGAAATGGACCAACTGAATGAGACTGGAGGGATTCCTGAGTTATGGCTTCCCCCCCAGCTAATCCTGTCATTCTTCGGTGTCTCCCTCACTTTACCACTTAATTCAGCAGGCCTGTATTGAACACAGACATGCTTCACCATAGGTGGGCAGTTCTGAGCAATCGGGAGGAGCTGTTCTTACCTATTCCTCAAGCTACCGACTGACTTTGGCTCCTGAACTCTGTGGCATGCTTGGGGTCTTGGGAGAAATGTCTTCCTACTTCATGCGTTCTTTTTAAAAAAATTATTAATTGTGGCAAAATACGCATAATGTAAGCTTTGTTACCTTAACTATTTGGAAGTCTGGAGCTCAGTAGCACTAAGTACATTCATACTGTCCTGCAACTAAACCACCATCCATCCACGGAACTCTTCTCATCTTCCCAATCTCCAGCTCCGTTGCTATTAAATACTAACACCCCGTCCTCCCTTCTTCCATCCCCTTCTTCCATCACCATTGCGATTTCTGTCTCTACAAATTGGACTATTTTAGGTACCTCCTGTAAGTGGCATCGTACCAGGTTTGTCTTTTTGGTAGCTGATTTATTTCACTTAGCACAATGTCTTTAAGGTTCCCCCTGTTGTAGCCTGCGTCAGACTCTCTTCCTTCTGTAAGACTGAATGATCTTCCATTGTCCGTACATATTTTCTTATCCATTCATCCCTTCCTGGACATTTGGGCTGCTTCCACCCTGTGTCTGTAGTGAGTAATGCTTCTGTGAGCATGGCTATGCAAACATCTGGTCGAGTCCCTGCTTTCACTTCTTTTAGGTACACACCCAGAAGGGAATGTGCCAGATTATATGGTAATTCTATTTTGAATTCTTTGGGAAACGACCGTACTGTTTCCACAGCGACCTCATGCGTTCTTATGAGGAAATGCCACCCCGGCTTCAGCCAAGCACCAAGTGCCCCGAGGAATGAGAATTGGAGGCTTCCTGAGATGGAACGTCATCTCCAGGTGGAAAAAAAGAGCTTGCATTTTTCGGGTTTTGCCTCTTGCTTCTCTCTCTCATAACCCCCACCCTGAATGTGGCGGATAGCACCACATAGTGAAGTCAGGTTTCAAACCCACCAAGGCCGGGGTTGAGAAGAATGCTGACTCCCATGGCAGGATTGGAGGAGGTAGAGATCCTAATAGTAAGTTGGGGAGCTCTCTGTCTACGTAAAAACGAATCTTCTCATCCTGGGGGGATTTGGGATCTATCGTGAGGACTCATGATAGTCAAAGAGAATCAAGTGTCAGTGTTGAAGGCACATGCCCCCACACCACTGTCTCCTTTTGCCCTCAGAGCCCCTAGCTTGCTTGGAGAGAGGACAGCTCTTGGAGCCAAAAGGGTGATGGAACCCATTTCTGCCATTACTCTAAGCCACCTGCAGGGGGCAGCCTGGCACGGAGGAAAGCCCGGCTTTGGCCAGAGGAGAGACCTGGGTTTAAATCCTCCCTGTTACCTGCTGGTCATGTGACTTTGGACGTGTTTCCCCAATTTCTTTCAGATTCATTTCAGAGTCCGTAAGACCAACGACGATCATTTTGGCTTTCCCCTGGAGAAAGGATAACATGGCATGGAGGATGTGAAGTTCCAGGCCCAGCGTCCAGAACATAGGGCTTCCATGGGCGTCTCTTTCTTCCTTCCTCTCTGGTCCTTCTTCAGTTATCGACTTTCACCGTGTTCTGCCTGAGTTCTCATTTCTCCCGGCTGCCAGGGCCAGTCTTCCAAGGGGCTGTTTCTCACCCACAGTGGATCCACCTTTGATGAGTTCTGGTTGTCCTCTTGGTCCCTGATTAGCTCAACTGCGTCTCTCTCTTGGGTCTCCCCATTCACTGGGTACAGGGGTGCGGCATGAAACCACCCCCAGTAGCGTGAATTCCAAGGCAGAGCTGTGCTCTGCGCCCCACCATCTCTTCTGGCTGCAGATGAGGTGGTGTGAGGGAGGGCGGCCAGTCCAGGTGAGCACGACCAGCCTGGCCCTGGTGCCGTCTGGCTTTTGTTCCATTGGGTTACAACCTTATCGTTACTTAACCGAAGAGGACTTTGTGGCAGGGGGTGGGGAGGGTGTGTGTCTGTGTACGCACGCGTTCGGGTGCGTGCATGCGTGCGTGTGTGTGTGTCTGTGTGTTAATAGCAATTTGTGATAGATGCCTTTGGCACCCACACATTCAGTAACACCCACACTCACAAAAAAAGAAGGGGGGAGGGGAGCCGTTTTTATGGGAGATAACATAACTGCTTGCAATTTGGCTATTCATTGTATCTTTGGCATTTTATGTACTGCATTAGTGGAGGCAATTTCATGCATATGGATATAATGCATTAAGTGGAGGCATTTAAATATAGTGAAACTAATTTTATGATGATTAGTTGAAGGAAAACATTGCATTCGTATCATCTATATAGAAGCCAATTTGCATGAAAATGCCCAAAGTTGCTATGCCAACATTTTCTGTGCTGCTGGTCGGGGTCGTCTCCGAGTCAAGACTTTGTATTAAAAATCGGTCTCCAGTGCCCGTGTCTGTTAATTCATTGCAAGCTGTAGGCCATTTGCTCACAAAGCGCTCGCAGTAAAACAAATGAATAGCTAAAATACTCATTTGCATGATTCCCATTTGAAAACGATTCCCCTGAAATTAAAAAAGCGTGTTACTCGGTTGTGAAGATGGATGGGCCAGTGAGGCGGGCAATTAATATTTTCGGCGTTCTCTTTAAAGCCCTCCCAAGACTGAGAACAGCACATGCCAGACAAATTGGGCCCCACAACAGTTCCAGGGCCTCAGCGGCAGCAGCTTGCTTCCACTGTCTCCCCTTTATTGTCTCACTTACATTATGCAGTAATTAAAACTATTTACCATTCCTACTTATCCGCCATCTGCTACCACGGAAGGTTCCTCTTCTTTAGAAAACCTTCTTAAAGAACCGCGGAGGAGAGGGGATAGGCCTAGCACTGGCTGGGGGGGAAGCAGTTTCAGGGCCCTCTCTCCTTCTCCTGGCTGCATCCACCTGTCCCTCCGTGAAAGGAAGTTTGCAGTAATGGCGGAGGTCCTGGGTGTGATGCTAGTGCCTGAGCGAGCTGGTTGTTGTGTGGGAAGGAGGGTGGGTGTTAGAGCACAACGTCCTTCATCTCTTGGGGAGCGTTTTGGTTTAGATCTGGGGTGATGCCTTGGTGTAGGGGGAGCCTAGGCCCGTGTCTTCTCATACTTAATACAGAAAAGGGCCTTGTGGCCTTGATCATGCAGTTGGGGTCTGCAAAGCCACCAGCTCCAGTTGTACAAGTTGTTCACTGCACAAGTGTCCCGAGCCCCAGGAGCTGTAAAAACTGAGGTCCATCCTGGGATCCATGTGCCAATCTGAGGTCCTGAAGGGCAGCGTCTGCCCTAAGAGGTCACCGTCTTCAAATTCACACAAAGACACTCTGTGATCGAGCTGTGGCCTTGTCTGACAGAAACCATTTTGAAAGCAACCAAGTTGCTTGCTGCCTCTTTTCTGTGGTCACTGATACCTCTCAGACTGCTTCAGCCATGGGGCCTGGCTTTGTTTGCAGGGGCTGAATGGGCAGGTCCGAAGAGCAGTGTCCTCTGCAAACATTTTCATTTCCTCCTGGGCCCAGCTCCCAAAGTAAGGAGAAAGCAAACACAGCAGGAAATGAGGATGGACTGTAGGCGGGCCGGCAGGCAGGCCCAGATCGGCACACTTGTGGCCCACGGCATCCTGGGGAAGACAGGGGCGGCATCAGGAGTGCTTTCTGCTTCCTCTTCTCTTCAGAGCCCACCTCGGTGCTGGGCACACAGCAGGTTTCCCCACATACTTGTTGAATGAAGTCAGCAGTGATCTGTGCCCAGTGGGGAAGCCACTTCTGAAACTAGATCCAGCAGACTCTGCTCATGCCTCCCCTTTCCATTTCAATGGTCTTTTGCTGGAACTTAGCCAAAGGTTTGCATTTGCCTAGAACCAAGCTTCTTGGCTGTGACTTTTCTGGCCCTCTTAGTGGAGGCCTCAAGGCCACGCACGGCAGCACCCTACGCCTTCTCACCTCCAGTAGCTTCACCCCTGCCTCCCCCCACCCAGCCCCAGAGACAGCTCTCTCCACCTCCACTTACTTACCTGGCACTGAGCTGCTACCCAGCATCGCCGAGACACCTCCCTCTCTCGGTGGCTCCGGAACCTCCTGACTCTGGCAGGCCACAGAGGATGCTGGGCCGTTCGTAATGAAGTCATAATGCTTTACTGAAGAGGCTGGTTTGGGTTCCACCCAAGAAGGGTGAATTTCCAACGAGGGCTCTGCCCACCAATGCTGTGAGTGAGCAGCGAGTCCCAACTTGTTGTCACTAAAGATGCGATGACATCTGGGAGTCACACATCAGAATCTCCACCCCAAGGCACAGCTCCCCGCCCAGCACCGAGAGCTCTCCTGTTGCTAGACTAGACTAACTAGAAATTCATTCTCACTAATGGGACACAGAAGGAACTGGGCAGTGTAGGATATATAATTAAAGCAAATACATAGGTGTGGGGAAAAGGCAAGGCTTACCCTAGAGGCTAGTTGTTTTGAAGGCTTAGCTCCAGCCAGGAAGGGAGCAAGGGGTGACTTCAGGGGCCTCTCAAATGCTGTCCCCAAACATTAGCCACCATCTCCCTGGGGCCCCTGCAAACCGGCCAGGGTGCCAGATACCACCAGTGTGCTAGAAAGGGCACTGACCTTGGCCTGGGTTGGAATCTCCCTCTGCCATTGATCGTCTGACTCTAGGGCAGCTGTCAAAACTCTCTGCTACTCTCGGGCTTCTCAATCACTAAATGGGGTTCACGCCTGCCTGTCTTGAGACAGGTCATCTTGAGCCCGCTGGTTAATGCCTACATCATATTTCAGTGGCCCATCTATATCTCCAGAGCAAGCATGTGCCCTCCCAGAGTCGATGGGAGTGTCTTGTTCACTGAGAACAGCAGGGCAGTGCACGTGTCTGAGATGCCGGTGCTTCTTGTTCACACCTGCAGAGTCCGTCTTTGCAATTCACAGTCAGGTGCTTGAAAAACTGGGCCCGGCCTTGCCGAGGAAGGGCAAGCATGTTGATACCCAGAGTACCCACCTGCCATGCGAGTGACCTCCCTCTAATTTATATGGTCCTCATTCAGCTGATGGAAAATTAGGGCGCGGAGGATCCAGGTTGAATCCCAAGTGGTCTAGTGCGCTTCCTAACTTGCTGTGTGACCTCAGGCCGGTCACTTGCTCTCTCTGAGCCTCCATCTCCCAATGTCCGCCTCATCTCTGCTGCAGTTCCCACTCCACCCTGCCTTTCAAATTCTCTGCTGGCTGCTAAGCTGCCTCTCCTGGTAAATCATTATCATTATTATTGTGAAGCTTTGTTGTTAAGAGAGTAAGAAAGAAGCATTCCTAGTCACCAGAGAAGACATTAGTAAAAGTAAACCCAGAACCAGGAATCTGGAAGGGGAGGAGGGAGAAGGACAGAAAAGGCAAAATTAACCCCACTGAAACCACCTCAGAGGGATTGGCCAGAGGAAAAGAATGGGTTGGTTGGCGGGGGGGGGGGGGGGGGGAACGGAATACCTACTTAGTCACCACCACTAGAGATCAATACTGGACCAAAATAGAATCCCACGTAGGAAATGATCTTGCCCCACAGCCCTGGGAAAAAAAAAATTTAACATAGGGAAGCCATTTAAAGCAGAAAAAATATTTGTATGTAAAAGGAAATATTTTAGGTAGGAGTTGAATACCAAATGATTTTGGGTCTCTGTGGGGAGTAATGAGGCATAGCAAACACACAATTCTATATGCATGTAATATTATCATCGCACGCTTCGGAAAGCTTTTAAATCACAGAAATGCAGTTAGGGACCATTGTACAAAATAAACATCCCACTTGGTGTCTTGCCTGCCCTAAGTTCCTTGATCTAGAGCAGCACTGCCAGATTTTTACAGCCTCATAAATTAACGTGGTGCTGATTTGATTGAGCTAAATTAATAAGACTTGTGCTTTGTTGCAAAATAACTATTACAGTATGTTGTGGGGACGTACTGCCGATAAGGAAATTGCCGCCTTTAACAATCCCACTGAAGTTTCATGGAGGATTTCAAAACCGATTTTAATTAAAACAAAAGCCGATGTGTGGCAATAATGTGGGTGTTAAGGAGAGAAAATGCAAAATGTCTTTTTAAATCCATTTTAATATGTCTTAAGGACTGGATGATCGATGTGGTGGGAGTTGGCAGCTGACATGGCGATGGGATGCCACTTGCAAGCCCCGCTTTGGTGACACAGGCACCTTGGGCCTACTGTCCGGCCTCTGCACAGGCTTACAACTTCTGGGCGAGGAGGGGTCAGCTCTCTAGTTGGGGGCTCCAGTGGTGGGGAGGGGTGTTGGGGGAAGACCTACCTTTCCAGGGCTTTCTCAGTGGTTCCGGAGACCGTGGCAGAAGCTGAGCCCCGTTCTCCTGGGAGTGGATGCCAGCAGGCCCCAGCCCAGGCCTGGCCCCGGCCCCCTGGCTGCTGCCCCCACTCAGGGCGGCCTCTATCTGGGAACCCTGAGGGGCAGGGGTTTTAAATAAGAAACAGCGGGAGTGTGATAGCAAGAGCGGTCAGGCCCAGGGCACCTGCAGAGTGGGCAGCCAGACAGGGAGGACCAGTAGAGAGGGCTGGCCCAGGGGCCTCAAAACTGGAGCCACTGTGGGGGACTTGGGGTGGGAGGAGGCTGGGAACCAGGGCCCGCAGTGCCTCTGGTGCTGGGCGCTGAGTGTGACTTTGTTCGGACTAGAGGCTCACTAAATCTGCACCTCCCTGGGCGCCTGGGGGGCTCATTTGGTTAAACATCTGCCCTCAGCGCAGATCATGATCCCGGGGTCCTGGGATCGAGCCTGGCATTGGGCTCCTTGCTCCGCCGGGGGTCTGCTTCTCTCTCTGTTTCAACCCCCGTCTCATGCTCTCTCTCTCACTGGTGCCTGCTCTCTCAAATAAATAAAATCTTAAAAAAAAAAAAAAAATCTGAACCTCCCACTCCTTGTTCCCTCAGCTGTAAAATGGGAATAACATATGAATTCACCTCACAGAGCTGCTGTGAGGACATGAAGTTGGTTCCTGGTGTGCTAATGCCTAAACATGTAGGTTATTGACAGAGAAAAAGCCAGCAACAAAAATACTAGCTCCTTTTTTTTTTTTAAGATTTTATTTATTTATTTGACAGAGAGAGATCACAAGTAGATCACAAGTAGACGGAGAGGCAGGCAGAGAGAGAGAGGGAAGCAGGCTTCTTGCTGAGCAGAGAGCCCGATGTGGGACTCGATCCCAGGACCCTGAGATCATGACCTGAGCCGAAGGCAGCGGCTTAACCCACTGAGCCACCCAGGCGCCCACTAGCTCCTTTTTTTACTTGTTTTAAATCAGAGATCGTTAGCCCTTACTTGAGGTCTTATGATGTGTAAACCATACTAGCACAAAGACCAGGTACTGACATTCTGAGATGCTGTGAGGTCCTGGGTGCTGTTCTGAGCAGCTGATCTCCCGTGAGGGTCCGATGAGAAGACGGGTGTTCCCGTCACACAGTGTCATAAGTGATGCAGCTGGGATTTGAACTTGACACCTGCCATCCCAGACCCCCACTCTGAATGGCTAGGTCAGTGGCCTTCAACCTTCTTGGAAAAATCCTACATTTTCCCACATGCCCCAGCATATATATACACACACCCTTACAACTAAGGTAGAAGTCACTGAGATGACACCCTTATGATGCATATAATGTTCTTATTTCATTTTTTTTTTTGTAAAAGAATTGTTTGTAGCTCACGAAATTCCTTGCAACCCATTCTTGAGACTCAGCCTTCAGTTTGGAAAATGCTGTCCGCACCTGCCACCCTGTGGGAGAGTTTTTGTTCTCTGTCTCCTTGGAGCACCGCACCTGCCTGGGAGGTGTGGGTAGTGGTGTGCCCCTTTTAGAAACGAGGAACAGAGGCTGGGGAAGGAGGAGTGGCTCTGACCATGGGGCTTGTGATGGCTCAGCGACCCAACTGTCACTATACCATATGCTCCTTGGGGTAAGTCCCACATCTGCCTGGTTCTTGCCCTGTGTTTGCCCCATCCCCAGCATGGAGCAGTCCCCCAGGAACTATTGAATGAATAGATCAGTGGTGTGGCTAGGGCCTCAGTTCCTATATTCTTGGCCTCCCTACCTCACCAGGCTCTGTTCTGGAGTTCTCTCTGGCTTCTTTCTGGCACCTGTCCTCCCTCCTTGTGTCTCCCAGAGGCTGGGGCCGGCTTGGGCTCACAGGCCTCCATCAGGTCAGAGGTTGTCGCAGAGAGGACCAGAAATATTTTCAGCAGGGAGAGGAGGGGAGGGGCCCACTCAGGAACTGCGGCAGGGACATCGCGCAGCTCATCACCTGGGGAGCCCAGAAGGAGGACATGGTGACATTCGCAGGAGGCGGAGAGGAAAGTACAGGGGAGCATTGGCTCATCTGTTGGAGGCTGTGTGGAGGTGGGGTCAAGTCCACATCCTTGTAGGGAGGCTGCAGTGTCCTCATGGGTTTATGAGGAGATAATTATAGGCAGAACCAGCGGCCTCCACCAGAGGTTTGCCTTAAACACAGAGGGAACTAGGTCTGCCTGTCCGCTGCGCTGGCCTGGGACTTGAGGCTGAGCTGTGGGATCCTCACCACACTGATGAGGGAGTCTTAAGGATCCAGACCCGGCTTGGAGCAAGTGGGAGGCCCAGCAAGAGGCTGGATGGGGGAGAGGGGGCACAGACGCAAGCTTGGACACATCCTGAGTGCCCGGAGCCAGCGAAGTTGGTGGGAGCTGTGGGGAGACCGTGTCTCAGAAGACCCTGGGGAGGAAGATGTTGAGAAGAATGCACTGGAAGAGGGCATGGGCCCTTAGGAGGCTCTGCGGTCCTCCAGGCTCAAAG